>NC_091115.1:4194722-4523611 GCF_024713975.1 Paralichthys olivaceus
GAACAAGATTTACGAAATTATATCACAGAGAAATATGCTGCAGAAAATTGCTTGGAGATGAGTTGAAGTCCCGATTGAAAAGCACAACAACCATAGACGTGGTTTATTTAATTACCTTGTGGTCCACTGACATTAAAAAAAGTCGATTAAGATCTCACCAGTATCAGTGCAGAAGCTGCAGAACACGGGAAGGAGGATAAATCATATCCAGATTCCATTAGTTACTCCGGTGGAAGTTAAAAGCCCGAAGGAGAAAACTTCTAATTTGATTTATCGTGTCCTCCCACCCATCGACATGGAAGTGTGCAGGACAGGAAATGATGGGCAGCGACAGGGGGGGTGGGGGGGTACCGTGTCAGGTAAACTGGCGACAGATGGGCCGTGTTCTAACCATGACGCTGGATTTCCTGGTCAAACAAACAGTCCCCTTGTAAAGTTTAAAGAACCAGAAGGTCAGTAGTTCGATGTCCGGCTCCTCCAGTGTCCTTGGTGGTAGGACATTGAGCCCTCATTGAGAAGAGTGCGGTTGGGTGAATGTGACTTGTAGTATAAAGTTCTTTGAGTGGTCGTTGGAACAGCACTTAATAAAAGCCATTTAACGGTTAACTGTAGTCATGTGTTATGTGACATGTTCTCATTTTAAATTCCTCCAATTATTTATTTCCAGATATATTAAGACACAATAACAGATCTGAGGATGGTCGGTGCAGTGTGTTCCTCTCTTTGTGTTGAGTCACACAAAGCTTGTACGATCACGTTATCTTAGAAATATTTCAAAGACATGTTGTGTGGTAACTTTTTAAAGACATAGACACCGTCCTCCGTCCTGCGTGTCTCTGCCGTGTCTGGATACAACCGACCTGCCTCAACCAAAACTCTGTGGAGCAACTTCCAACAGCTGCCAAAAAAAGGTTTTATTGATTTTAAGCTTATTGGGTATTTGTCAAGGCCTTTATCTTTTTACCTGTTTAATCAATATTTATATACATATATATATTTATTAGTAGTACTATTATCATTGTGATATTTTAGAGAGTTATTGTACTTTTGAGGCGGGGGTTTTCTGAGCAGACATCTATTCCTCTCTTGTTCATTGTTTAAGCAGTTGTGGCTTCGTACCATGTGACAAACTAAGACTGAAAATTGAAATGAAAACCTCATTTCTAAACCACTGTTGTTGTTGTTGTTGTTGTTGTTGTTGTTGCTCTCAGAAATGCGTCGACTGGGTTTGGACTGAACTGAGTGACATCTGTGTCTAGGTGTGTTTTTTTTTTTTAAGCTTCGGAAAAACTCTCATATTAAAAAATTAGTGAGTTGACAAATGAGTCACTTTAATGAGTTTTCCTCTCCTCACCAGCTCGTCTGTCTCGTCTGTTTGTCCTCTTCTGTTTCTGTGTGTTCTGGACCTTCACTCTCATCTGCAGCCTGAGACTCGGCAGCGCCGTCGTCCCTCTCTTATGGAAATGACCGTCTCACGGCGAAGGCCACACTCCATCTCACTTTCCAGTCTGCGTCAGTCCACATTACCGAGCCGACACGATCTCAGCGGTGCCGACTCCATCGCTGCGCTTTTACAGTAATGTATGAATTCCAGCTGATGCTTGGACACCGTGAAAGAGGTGCAGGGGGATTTCTCTGGAGCTGCTTTGACGCAGAGCGTGACTTTGGCAGGATTCCTCACCTCTGGCAGCAGAGGCGGCGAAACCTCTCAGATTAATCTCCGGGAGTGAGCTATTTGAAAGTGAAGGACGCTGCCTGTTCCTGTTTAGCATTTATCAGATTTGCCCTTTGGTGCCTGGCAGCCAATTAGCGGAGGCATTATTCACGTCTGTGCCCCTTTTGGTTTTTCCTCCCGCTCGCAGGCTCTCACAAGTGTCGGCCACAAGTACGCACCAGCTGCACAGATGGAATGAACATACGTAAAATCACAGCAGCTGCCCTGATGGGAAAATATAATCTGTTATGTTTTTTTTTCCAGAAGCATTATGGGTAGCACAAAGATCACTGAATTGGAGATTCAATCACACAACAGGCTGGAAAACATCACCACCGGTCCCCCTGATATTTCAATAATTGTTATCAAGCAATCGTCAACTTGTTAAGTCCCATATCTCCCTTGCAGTACGTTGACTTGAATCTGTATCAGCGCTCACTTATGGATTAAATGGAGCGCTTTATTGCTGTACAAGATAACCGCTCCGATGCATTTTTTGGGCAGAGATGGAAAACCCATTAAACTGCAACAGAATAAACCTGTCAACACTGAGAATGGGGTTTGGATTGAAGCAGGAGAGGAAACAGCAGTTTTTGAAATAAAATCCGACTTTTATTGGTAGATATGGAGTTTCTTTTGTTTATAAGGGTGGTGTAGATCTGTAGGAATCCAGAAAGTGTTTTTATGTATTTTTTGGGAAGTAATTTATAAAGTAAATCTTAATTTTACAACTTCCCATTTTCACCTCAAGGCTTTAAAGACCTAACCTTGAGCTCTTGTTACCTATCGTGCTTAGTTTTGGCTGTTTTCTATCATTCGTAGACTAACGGGAAAAAAAAGAGCAACTAGAATGAATCTCAGCGCCTTGAATTCAATCCTGTTGCAAAAACTATCCCACATTCAAAGATATCAGTTCCCTAAAAGTGTTTTCTTTAAGATCCATGAATTATTTCCTCTGGAAATGTTGAAAAACACCCAAAATCTTCCAAGATTCCTAGATCCGCACCAATCTTGCTAACAAACAAACGCACAGGGGTGAAAACATAACCTCCCTGTCATTAGTTGTGATCAACCAAAGCTTGAAATGTCAGCGATCATTTCCCTACACGTCTTCGTAGTACAGGTCACACGTCCGATGTTAGGTGAAGAGAAGCCGGATAATAAAAACACATCCTGTTGAACCTGCTTCTTGAATCTCATAGGAAATAAACGGATTGGTTGTCATCATGTTTCTCACAGTGAGACTCCGCAGCAGTAAAGAGCCGAACCGTAAAAAGAAATATGAGCAGTAACCCATGGTGAAATATTACAGCAGCGGTGGACGTATATTAGCATGTGACGGGTAACCAGGCGATTAAACGACGTCCTACAAAGTGCATACACTGGGGGGGGGGGGGCTCCCCTGACCTTTGCCTGTGTGTTTAACATCAGTGTGACAAACATGCAACATCTGCAGCGCTAACAAGGCGCAGGTCGTTCAAAGGTGTGGGACGCTGCGGCACAGACGTTGCGTGACGAGAGACCAGCGCCATATTTTCGGAATGAAACGGGAAAAAAACATTTGACAACGCATTCGTTTTACTGTCTGAAAGACACGACCCTCTGCAATCATGTCTCCCGTCAGACGCTCCACCTGTTTGTGAGACCCTCTTTGTGGCTCACCACACTCATTAAGTTAATTTACAGCTGAAGCTCTGTCGTGGGGATAGTAAAGGATGCGCCTCATCTCCATTTAGCGCTCACCCACCTCCTTCCATTCTTCTTCTCCTCCCAACAGTGATGGGCATGCCAACGGGGCCAATGAATACCCTGCATCCCTCCGGTGGGCTGACATTTTAATTGAAGAGGCGTAAATCACGCTCCATTGTCAGGGAGAGGGGTAATTATTTCCCTCTGGCTGTTTTTCCCTCTTTCTCCGTTTCACACATTTCGGATTTAACAATAAGCTGCACTTTCAGTTTTAAAGCCTAAATCCCTTCACGTCCGGGCTCATACCTGCAACTGACATGTGACACTCAGGCTAGGGGGAGTAACACAAACGCACCCATTCATGAAAATGCAAACGGGGCATAATGTCTCTCTGCGGAGCTCAGCGTGGAAACACAGTCAATCAAAGACCGCGGCGATCATTTATCCGGCCGAGCCAAGTTGTTCGAGACTCCTGACTCCTCTGGTTTGGGCCCGTGTTGAAGCTACGTCTGTGTTGGCAGCAGGGATTGTGTTGATGCAGGTTTGGTTTGGGTCAGCATTTTTATTATAAACTCTCTCTCCAATGAGCCCATTTAATGGATTTATTTTTTTTTTTCAAAGGGGCTGAAAATTATATGTACAAGACGGCTTTGCATGCTTCTGGTTTGTGCTTCGGTCGACAAAGCCATATCCAAATCTTCTGTTTTTCATGGTTGACCACATCGGATGAAGATTGTTATTACTTTACGAGGATGACAGTTGAATGTACTAAATGGTCGAGGAGGTTTGAGAGGGAATGTCTGTAACATCGGGACAGATCAGCACTTTTTAGCCGGGCTCGCTGCGTTGTTCTTGGGGCGGCGGTGTGGTTTCTCATGGTCAGTCCACCACAATGGTCAGGATTGAAATATTTCAACAACCACTCACAAAATCATTGAATATTCTTTGTGCACAGAGAGGATAGACCCGACTGACTCTGACATTCAAGTCCCCCTCAGGATAAAGTTGAATTACTTAAGCGATCCTGTAATTTTCCCAATAATGTTGTCAAACAAGTGTGATCTGCCATCGCTGTACTTTGAGTTTATTTAAGTAGTCTGAGGAGAGTGATGTGTTTCGTGAACAGTGGAGCATGTGAACAAAAGAATATGAGCAGAATTTCTCTTTTTAAATCTGTTTTAATTCATATCATCCTGTGAAAATCATATATTGTTAGATTTGTCTGATTGTGTTCGAACTCTCAGGCTTCACCCTCTCTCTCTCTCTTGTTCTCTGTGTGTGTGTGTGTGTGTGTGTGAGGTACGTGTCGTCCACCTCATGTTCTGAGCTGTACATGTAGTTAACAGGAGGGAGGTGGGGGACGATCATGTCAGGGAGGGGTTTGGGAGGAGGAGAAGAGGGAGGCGGAGGGGAGGACGGGGGCTTGAGTGGAGAGTGTGTAATAGGACACCAGCTCTCTCTCTGTCTTCTCGCTCTCCTCCCTCTCTCCTCTCCTCCTCTCTCCCTCACTCAGTCAAGCCGGCTGTGTGAGCACTTAGATGGAATAGCAGCATTTTTCTTCTGTGGTGTCACTGGAGGAGACTGGAAACAACGTGGTGTGAAAGGAAGGACCCAGGTCGGGGTTTGGTACCTGGCTTCTTCGAGCGGGACCCACACCGGAGCGAGCTCCTGGAAGGTGAGTCCTGGTCCGAGGACTGATCTTTAATCCTGTTTCTATCTGCTGTTCTGAGCTGAGGCGGGATGCAGAGAGGCGGTGGTGGGCTTCAGGCTTAACAGGTGCAGAGTCCAACCAGTGAGGAGGACCTGACTCAACCTGACGCTTTCCCAAATTTCACCTTTAAAGATCTTGTGTATTATTATTCCACCCGTCTGCTCTGGCTCGCTTGATTTCCCTCACTGGATGCACTGTCTACAAATTTCCTGATTATGAGACATGACTTTGTTGCAGCTGAAAATGTGTTTGGGGCATTCAGCTTTTAAAAGGTCGACCTTTGTCTGCTACTATAAAACACGTTCTTATTTGTAAATGTGCAAGCCGACTTTCTTAGATCACAGGGTGTGATCGCTGCCATCACAAGATCCACACGCTGGTTGGAAGTTTTGATACTTCAAACACACACACACACACACACACACACTTTGCCGTGCCCTGTAGGCGTGTGTGACTGTAACAGATCCACTGACAACTGAAGGACGGAGGGTGTGGTATGAACACACATCGTCCTCTTACAGACGGGACAGGGAGCGACTTGTTTACAATTTCAGTTTTAATTCTCGCCGGCAAAAATAGACAGACATTACAGAATAATTTGATCCATCAAACCTAAATTTAGAGAACTTACTCCCTGAATTCCCCTGTCCCCAAATTGTGTTCATGTGTTTAAAGCATTAACACGAGCCAAACAATTACTGAGCCAGTTTGGAAAAATGAAGGGAAGAGGAAAAAAGGGGTATTTGCTTGTACAGCTCTGCCGTTTTCAGCTATCAATATCAATCAATATTAGTTTTTGAGCAACGCATGTGGAAGAGAAAGTGAGATGGAAAATTCATTCGGCTGTCGGCCAAGGAATGCAAAATAAACACAATTATCATTACACTGGAAACACAGCTCCGCACTCACTCTCTGACCTCCTTTGAGCAGACACATTTAATTACCCTTGCAGAGATGCGAAGAGTCTGTGCTGGAATTTCTGGATTTTGATGAACTCTAGAAAATAATTCAAAGTATCTATTATCTCTTTCATTCCTGGCAACAAACTGTGAAGCATCTCTTAATGGGAGACCATTACGGGGCTTCCTCAGAGAGGCGGGCAAGCACATTAGGGCCCTCGCGTTACGATGATCAAAGAAATCGAGGCGTTTGTGAAACTGAGATAGAGTCTAAACCTGATCTGGTGGGGATGTCACAAGACGCTCAGAAGGTGACTTACTCCCCGGATGATGAGTTCAGCAGCTGTGGGACCAACGTTTCTGTGCCAGAGCTTCAGCCGGGGGGAGATCACCCACCTCTCCCAGCCTGCAGGGGGGGTCGAGCCACTTTACTAAATTATGCCATTTTTCACACTTTGTGGTACCTCGACCCCGTCACCGGACAAGAATGTTAACACTGGACATTTCTGCAAATCCCCACATTGGACACATTTTTACTTTCATAACGTCCAATTCCTAAAATCCCCCAAAACACTTGGTTAGGATTAGAGAAAAGCTTGTGGTTAAAGCAAACAATGTGACGTGCCATTAAGGACAAACACACACACACACACACACACACCCTGACTTGTTGCCTCACGATAGATACAATAAAAAAAATTTAAAAAAGCTTTTTACTGCACTGGCACCGATCTGTGGCATTGGATATAAACTCGTGACATATGGAATTAATGAATATGGATGTAATTTTCTTATTTTCCGGACCCATTACTGTGGATAATTCACAGACCACAGCCTTTTACACTGGAACTAATGTGCACCAGAGAAATTGGTATTTTTCCCAAAACTGTATAGTTAAAACTCTCGTCAAACTTTAAATGACCCTTTTGTTAAATGTGGATTTGAAACTTGGAGTAGTCTTGACTTCATTAAGTTGAAAAAAAAAAAAAAAAGAGCACATCTCGGTTATTTATCTACAAATGCTGCATCTTTCTGAAAAATCTTATCAGCGGAGCACATACCTCCACCATGATTCCCAATTCAATCAAGCTGCAACAAATTACACAGAGTCATTGATATCAGTTCTCTAAATACGCCTGATCTTTCACAATCTATGAATTATGAAATGTTGCAATGGCAAAGAAAGTGGAAAAAAACAACCCTGCATCTGCACCAAAATGTGTTGAGCTCTTGCCTCACTCATGCTGCATCCTTCCACCAAGTTTATATCTGCTCAGTTGTTTTTCTGTCGTCTTGCTTACATACATACAAACTAACCAGGACCAAAGCTTTGTGCATGACCAGATACCACTAAATGCAAGTGGGGACAACAGAGACGTGGGTTTCTGTCATTTCTGGCGAAACCGACCCTGTAAGAATTAGGGACAGAAGCCAGAACAGGACGAGGGCTGTCCTGAGCCTCTGGCTAAAGCTGCAGACGCCCGAGCTGAGGGAGGCTCTGGGGGAGGGTGGGTGTGTGTGTGTGTGAGAGAGATGCAGTAAGACGGGGGCTGCAGTACAGCAGCCGGCTGGTTAAACCCCATGCTGTTTCATTCCTCCTCATGCAGCCAGAGAGATTCCTTTCCTCTGCACTTCTCCATATGTTGTCCTCATGCACCTGAACGGTAGAAGTCCGTCTCTGCTGTAAATCAGTCACGCTGCACTTCATCACACACGCCCATATCTCAGCCTATTTGTACACTAAACCCGAGACTGAAATTTTCATTGCAAACATGCAGCTTTCTTATCCGTGGCCCATCAATTTTTCAGTGCACATCTATAAGCCATGAGAGCAGGGATCCACCCTCACGTAAAAAAAACATTTATTTTGTTTTTTTGCATGTAACAAAAGGCTCGTTTTCATCTCTATAGTGCAAATGTCGTTTTTGTCCCTCCTCTGGCAGCGCTGCAGCCAGTTTGGGTTTAAGCAGCCAAGTGTTTCTCCAGCAGTGGAGTTTTGGATTGCAGGAGTTAGCGCCCCGCAGGCAGTACACTACCTGCCGCCATCAATAATTGAGCCTCTCCTGCCCTGATATAGAAAAGGAACCAGAGAGGGCCGAGGGGAGAGTTTCTGCGGCAGCTCTTTTGTGCAGATTTAACTCATCCATTTTTAAGAGAGTTACATCTGCAAGGATATCGTAAGAGATGTGATTCGACCGACATGTTGTGCCCCGGTCTACAGCATGTCTTCATTCAGTGCAGTTTGGGCTACACCTCAATTTTTTCGACTATAAATATATAATAAATATATAATCATATAAAACTTGTAGGAAATCTTAGTATCTTTTTGTGTTGAAATAAGTTTTTCTTGTTGAAAAATGAGACTTGTTCTTGTGGCAGCCTATTTCTTAATTTTACTCTTTTCTTTACACCATCTGCGAAAGCGCCTTTGCTGATACCGCCACAAGGGGGCACCAGTGAAATCCTTGCATAGTGGCTTTAACTGGGCTTACTGAAGGTTGTGTGTGTGTGTGTGTGTGCGCGTGCGCGTGTGCTTTCAGTATGTTTTAGCTACAGTCAGTGGTTATCTGGTGTCTGTTTATAGCTTGTTTTTCTGCCAGAAGGTCAATAAACGACAATATGATCATATTTCAACATCTATCACGGCCCCGTCATGCAAGACAAAGTATCAACAACTGTATTTTGCCAGATTTTAACCTAGACATGTCCTCAGGTTTGTTTCCAGTAGATTCCTATCATGAAAGCTCTTCTGGTATAATGATAGTTTTACATTTCCATTAGCAGAAGAAAGAAAAGGCTGAAGGCAAAAGTGATAAAACCCAACATGCGATTATCTTTATAGTCAATTTGCAACAGTATGATTTCAAAAAGTTTGGAAAACTAAGTCCCTGATTTCCTCTCCGAACTCCCTCCAACAGGCAGCGGTGACCGGTCGTAGATCCCGAGCGGCGGCGCAGTCATGGGCAGGCCGGAGGTGGTGACCAGGCCACCTCTGGTGTCAGCTGTGTTACTCTCCCTCCTGGCTCTCTCGCTCCTCTCCACCGAGGTCTCCTGCCTCCCACAGCCTCTGCCGAGAGTCTTCCTTACTTTCGAAGGTAAGAAGAAGTATGCACACCTGAAAATGATTGTAAACCGTCCACATGGCCTCTATCCGCTTGTTGTGTCTCGCTGCAGATGGAAGAAAGTTGCACTGGAGCCATGTGTTTAGCGCTAATGTTAAACAAATGGCCGATAATCAAGGTTAGCCGGGGGCTACGTGATAATGGAATAACGGCTTACTTAGGCTTTGCAGATCTTATGTAACAATGCAGTTTTTTTGGATCACAAATAGTTTAACTTCTCCAACTCAAACACACCTCAGGCCTTGAAGCTGTTTTCGGACTGGCCTCCTCCAGTCGTTGTCCTGTTGTATGTAAGCAAAGAGTCAAAGCTCTGCAGGAGGTGGAGCTGCTCATCAGACCGTCCCTGGATCTGTTCCTAGTTAAACTTTAATCACAGCACTCTGTGCTACATGCCTGTGGGTATTGTTGCTGCCTCTGGTTCGGATTCTCCTGTTTTATTTAATTTCTTTGACTGAGATTATTTTATGAATTTTTGATGTTCCCTTGAAGTGAGAGTGTACTTCAGTGGTAAGCGGGTTCAGGATAAGTGTGGATGAGATGTCCGATCACTCATGCCCCTGTGAGTGTTAAAGAAACCTTTTTGCAGTGGTTGGATCGTGTGCAGGGGCAGACGGAGACATTTGATCCCCTCTCACTACGTCTTGCTGTTGATCAGGCCTGGAGATGTTCTGATACCAGATAATGCCGAAGATTACGGATCAGGCTTCGGCGAGTATGCAAATCTATGGACCGATCCAATGCCACGTCTTTGGAGTATATTAGTTTCACCCAGATAACACTGCAATTTTCTTTTCCTGGAAATCACTTCTACTTCAAGAAGTGATTTCCGGTGGAGTAGCGTTAGCCAGAGCTAGCTCAAATGTGAGTAATTTGACAATATTTCATGCTGGAAAGTCCAGCAGGTAAAATTGTGATGTGAACCATATGCAAGACTTTTGTTTTGAAGGGTGGTGCTAGTGTTGGCAATTACAACTCTCTACTTTATTGAAGTCCAGGTATCGTTTTAGGTGAAAATGGTTTATCTGAACATCTCTAATTAGATTTCACAGAGCAGCTGAGACTGTCCATCACTCATTCAGACAGTCAGAAAAGGCAAACAATGTGGCGCTGAAGCTGCCGCACTTCTGTTTTGTTTTCCATCCTCCGACTGAGACTAAATATGCCATGTGCCACGTCTTTCCCCAATTTGAGCTCATTCTTTCCTTGCACGCTCATAGTGTCATTCCTGCATATTTTCCCTTTGTTCTCCTTGGATTATTGTTTAT
The DNA here is from genome assembly GCF_024713975.1 of Paralichthys olivaceus. NCBI lineage: Eukaryota > Metazoa > Chordata > Actinopteri > Pleuronectiformes > Paralichthyidae > Paralichthys > Paralichthys olivaceus. The sequence continues at coordinate 4,205,123 of NC_091115.1, forward strand.
TGTTTTATTCCAAATGTCTGAACCAGCCTGTCCTCATGGTCGACTCTGTTTCAGCTCGCCACGCTGTGAGTCATTAAATGACCACTGAGGGGGGGAAAAAAGGCCCAAACCACCGACTGAATGAAAGAAAACCATCACTTTCTTCGGTTTTAAGCGCTCTAGTCATGTTATTCACTCACTCCTCAGTTTCCAAATAGCCATTTTAAAAGGTCAAAGGTCACAATACTGAAAATGAGCCAATCTCTGTAATCCTGCAACACGTTATTCCCAGTGCAGATTTGATTTGATTCATGTATTTACTGTAAGCGTGTTTCTCCTCGGGGAGCACCATAAAAGGACAGTTTGACTGCAGAGAACCATTTCTTTAACAGACTCTTGACTTCAGTCTTAATGGGTGTTTAGATGTGTGTGTGTTTTTATTGAGCTGTAATTAGAAGAATGCATTTAGGTGAATTTATGAGTCAAGACCAAGCAGACGATGGGTTGTAAAGTAGCAGGGTGTATATCCAAAGCTATAAACAGCCAACTTCCGTGTAAATTCATATTATACTGCAACTCAGGATCAGGCACTTGAGCTTAAAGAAATGAGAGGTATGAGTCGATACCCATTTTTGAGCTGAGGAGGATGAGGGTCATAACTCCCTCTTGTCTTCAGGGGAGAGTTCAGCATGGGTGAGCACCAGATGTATGGAGACTCGTAGGGCCTGAGGTGGAGGCTCGTTTCTTCTATAAACACTGGTCTCTGTACGCAGGGAAGAATTCAGGGAGTCTGGGCTCAATCCAAAGCAGCCAGGAAGATGAACGGCAAGTCATAGTCGAGGGCGGGAGGAGCAGTGTCCCTGTGGGGGAAGAGAGCGCAGGTGTTTTGGCACCTGCTGGGTGGCCAAAAATTTAGTCCCGGAGTGTGAATTCTTCTGCCGCCAGATGTGCAAACTGAGCTGGAACTAACTAAACCAAGAAAATAAACTGGCGAGTCAGACGCTCGTGTTGTACATAGATCTAGACGCTTGGATATCCTCACCCTTTTCCTTCTTCTGTCACTGCTGAAATCCAAACCAGGGGTAAGGCAGGTTCATGGGACTCCCGGCGTAAGCCCCCCGTCCTGCGGAGAAGTTGCTGTCTCTGACATTCCTCTCTGCCTCACTCTGCTTACTCGTGTGTTCTGCAGGCGAACGCAGCCAGGCCACAATTAAAACCGCATAATAAACAGTGAAAAATGCAACTAACCCAAATAATAAACTCTCAAGCAGTGCCTTTCTCTTCCGTGCCTCGGAAAATAAACACAGGCTCACACCAGAACTTTTCTGATAACAGATAATAACTCCTCAACATTTATTTTGGCCTGCTTCATGGCATGTTCGATGTATTCTCTGTATAAGACCAAGGCCGAAATGCAATTGTGTGCACAAATTTTCTCTCAGAAACAAACTTTAAGATTGATTTTAGAGATTTTGTAAAGCCTTTTAAAAACTCTTGATATTTATTGGTAATAACAGAAGTGGTCACATCACGACGAGATGAACAGTAACAGTGTTTTTTTCTTTTATAGCAATGAAACCAAAACACTTCCAAGAATTCTGGCTTGTTTTAAAAATGGAGCAGCCCTGAACTCTTACGTATTAGTCTACGAGAGAAACTTGACCTTATTACACTAATTCGACAATTGAATGACATGTTACTTCTTAGATGATTAGCGTTAGCATATAGTGCTCATGGTCTCGTGGAGCATTGTCCATAACTAGCCTACTGAAATCTGTTAGCAATTAGCAATCAAGAGTTTGCTCTTGGTTAGGGGTCAACTACAAGAAGGTGCAGCCCATTGTACTTACTTGTCTTATTTTATCGGACTGTGGGGACTGGAGATTTAACTTGATTCCTGTTTAGTACCATATAAAATCTGTGTTGTCTCACAGAGTATCAAAAATCGCCAACTAACGAAAAGCTGTATTGGTTTTAGTCAATAAATTACCAATGGTAGACAATTTAATTCAGGCTGTCTGTGATGACAGTGTAAACATAGTACTGCTAATTAATTTTAAACATTATAAAACAGCTTTCAGATTTTTCCATACTTCTAATGTTTGTTCAGACAACGTACAGCTTTACCAAAGACATTAAGCCACTGTTCTTTTTGGTATAGTGTTGACACTACCATATTACCTCCTGCTGGTCTAATGCTGTAAAGCAATATGATGCTTATTAGTTTTGCTACTGTATCCGCAGTTGGCTTCACTGATGCCAAAATTCCTTTCTAGAAAATGTGGATCAACAATTCAGCCTCATTTATCCCGCAGAGTTGGCAGTTGGGGAAGTGGTCTGCGTTCACGATCAGGATCATTTAATCTCATCAGTGGTCTCACCCTGCTCTGGCAAACCTCCAGTATTCAATCCAGAAATATATACAGTATGTGTGTCAAACCCTTAAAGATGTTTATTTGAGAGTGAACGGGGCCATTCATAAGCTCTCGAGTGGATAATGTAGATTTTTGGACACGCAGGAAAGATTGATTAAGATGATGTGTGTGGTTTAATTAGCGCTCGCTCACACCGGTATGAGCCACATGGGCTTCGATGGCAGCCTGAACAGAACCAGGCATGGTGATCAGGAACCAGGCCTCAGAGAGCAGATACACCGGATCCCTCCGCACTTTCATCAAGCCTCATTACTACTGTAACTCCACTCGCTCCCCATTATTGAAAGGGGAGTTCATACGCTGCGATGTTTACTTGGTGGTGAGGGTTTTCAGCAGTGTGTCTATGTCAGTATAGTCTGAGAGTGATTGTGTGTATTTGTTCGTACTATGAGCCTCAATGTGCATTCTTTGACTTTATTAAATTTCAGTTGTTTAACTTTCTCCTGAGTCATTGTTGAAGCTATGTGGTTTTTAGTTTTGCAAGCTACATACAGTTCTGAAACAATATCTACATGGTGGTGCAGCAGATACGTCGAATACTGGGTTTCCACAGATTATATATATATATATATATATATATATATATATATATATATATATATATATAATCTTTCCCACAGCAAAGCAAAGCAAAAATTCCAGACTGGGTGGTCATTGTTGGTCTTTCTTCTTCTTTTTTTTTTACAGTTAAGAAATAACTAAAAACATATTTCTCTTAACTTAAATTTTAAATAATTAAGACTTACCTGAATGACTTTAAGATCTACTATAGGCCTTTAATTAACATTTCATTAATCTGAAAAAGGGAGTCTTTGCTGATTTTACATCAACCTCTAGGTGATGAAATGTCCCAGCTTTAAAACAAAAATGAGTAGAAGAAAGAATCATTCGATGCATAGGTCTTCTTTTCCTACCAGGTCTTCTTAGCCCTTTGAAGGATTCTTTAAATGGGCTGTTTAACGTATCCAGTGAAACAGGCAGCAGAAGTGGACGGGTCACGGTTTGTTGTGGTCTTTTGGGGTCAAGAAAAAGGTCAGAGAGTTGAAGATCAATGCTGTCAAGTCGCCTAAGGCAGATGAGAAGGTCGTCAATCTGTGCCTTCAGGCTAATTCTTTTCTAACATGCGACAGCTTCCTACCTCTGTCTTATATTAGATCTGCACATTAGCAACTCTGTTTTCCAGTGGTAAACATAATGAAGCCAGTGAAGTAGAATCAGTGATGCTCTGTGGTCATGAAGAATTCTTGGCAGGGCAAAGCATGGGCCTGTCAAAGCTGTCAGCAAGGGCATACAGAGACATGCTGCAAATAGCTGTAGGTTAGCAATGCATGTGTGTCTTCTGAGATGAATACTTGTGTGTACATGGCAAGGAGAGCAATTTCGTGGTGTATGAGTTTGCATTTTCTCCTGTCCTGGGATATCTATCTAATTACCTGAGTCGCAGCATGGAGGTTTTGTGCAGGAGAGTTAGTAAACGTGATGAGCTCCAGCTTGCACCGCCTCGGGGCTGACAGAGCCTGAGTTGTTTGACAGCTCCTCCGTCAGCCTGTCGTCCTCCTGCCTCTGTGTTAAGCCATTCCTGCGTCGTGACCTCGCTCCCCTTGTTGAATGTTTCATTATTCCTTCTCGGCAACATGTTGAAAGGTAATCAATTGCCATCAATATGAACAAAGATAGAAACTCTTCAAGTATAGCCAAGGTCAACTGGAAAATCCTTGGGCATTATCTTGAATCAATAAACTAATCTCTTGAAACGATGTATGCAAGTCTGTTTGTATTCCTACTACTGTTGTGAAGTGCATATTGTAAGGGGAGGTTATTGAACTGTCCATAGCTACTCTCATACTGTAGCTCTCCATTGTAAAAGGTTTTGATTCCATTTCCTTTATTGCAAATAATCCTGTGACCTGAATTAAATGTATTTAAGCAGCTCGAACTAAACAGTATGGAAACATTCTTTTGTTGAAGTCCACAGCCAACTCCAAAAGTTTCAACAGGTGCGTTTGTAATTGTTGCCCTCGCAGCGAATCTTTGCCTTCACTCAACACCAACAGAAACAAACCCATGACCTCAGTGTTTAATCCCCTCCCACTATGAGACAGTAAAATCACAGATTTACTGTGAGGTAACTGGAGGCTCCTGGTGCTGGCAGGTGAGAGGTCAAGGCTAAAAGCCAGCGGCTGACGGGACAGTTTGATTCCGTGTCTAAGACCAGCGGCTGGTGACATGTGAAGGGGAGGCCAGGTGCTAATTGGGGCATAAGGGATGAAAACTAGCTGGCTGTCGGGCAGCATGATGAACAGGTTGTCATCTCGAGTTTCAGCTCCCTACAGGGAATATTATCCAACACCTTAGCAGGTCAGCCGTGCACTGAAACCAGGAGTTGACATTAGTGGTGGATAACATCACTCTGCCCAGACATATACACATAGCGGGGGGAAGGTGAAAATACACTCACATGTCATATTTAGATATGTCGTCTGCATCAGGAAACCAGTATGAGAGAGGGTATACATAAGCGCTTCGGCATTCGGTGTCATGGTTCTCATTATGAATGTCTGGATATAGATAAATGTTGAAAGACAACAATTGGGACATGAACGCAGCAAATGTAGTTTTCCTTTTTTAAGCTAGTGCTGGCATCCGTCCATGACAAGTGGTTGCAGTACAGTTTCTTTGAGCATGCTGTTTGCATTTTGACTGCTGCCTGCCAGGGAATGTGGAGTATGTCTGTTGGACAGACAATCGGACGACTCTGTCAACCAGCGCCGGACGTCCTGGGTGGTCTGCTCACACTAAAACGACACCTTAACTTCCCTTCTGCCTTCTGTATATGCCACCAGTTATTACTGTAAAGCCTTGGGCCGAGTTTCCCCCAGGAAAATAGATGGTCGTCCCATTTGGGGAATAGTCATTTTTTATCTGAAGAGGTGCCCGTCAGTTGCCAGGATAGGGTCTTTTACTGGTGCAGTATGTATGAGTGGGCCAGAGCTGTGTTTCGTAAGTGCAGCCATCTAGAACTGAACCCAAGAGCTCTTGGCATTGTCTGGACAAAGAGCAATGGCATTTGGCACCGGGTTCGAAGTCAGGCCTCCATGATGAAACCCACTCCATCTTGTGAGGATGGATTAATTGCAGGGGGGGCGGTATAAGCCCCTGCCTCAATATATTTATCAAGACAGGGGGACTGGGGGTCCTCCCACCAGCTGCCCCTGACAACCACAGAGCAGGTTCTCCTTGAGCTGAATAGAAATCAAACCTGTTTAGCATGGAGTTAATTTATTCATGCTGGCCTTTCAGGTAGAAAGACAATTGATGAGGGCTGATTTGCATTGGAGACACTGAGGTTGGTTTGTAATTGGTCCACTGTCCGACCCTGAAGTGTTAATTAGGTGCAGGGACCTTTTGGCTTGTGTTCAGACACTGGTGTTAATAAAAACCAACACTCGAGATTCCCAGTCAAAGCTGTTTCATCCCTGCTTCACAGTGGCTAAGCTACTGTTCTGACAAAACCATCCCACACTGTTGCACCATGCTGATTTTATCACCTCTTCTTGTCGAGAGAAAAGTCTCCACAGATGGATTTTCATGAGGTTACTCCAAACTTACAAATACAGATGTTTTTCAGTGTCAACCACAGTTCTGCCACCACATTTCCCTTCATAATAAACCACGACACACTGTTTCCTCCCATGTTCTACCATATCTAGCTGTTGCTTAAGAAATTGGAGGAAGACACACAGACTGTTCAAGTGACACCAGCTCAGTGAGTTGGCAGATGTTTCTTAAATGCCAGACCCAGGCCGTGCAAAACTACAGTTGCCTCTCTCATAAAGACCCAGCATATTTTCCAGCCACTGTGAATCCTCATTTTACGATGTGGCATTACAACAGAACATTCCTTGTATGGACATCCCAAATCAGAAGCGTGGAAGTGTTGTTTACTGCGTGAAGATTTATTGTAAAACTTGGTTATCTGATCATGCAAACAGTTTTGGAGGTCTAGACCGTCAGAAAATCCTGCGGGTTGAAAACCCAAGGAACGCTTCCTGGTGGTTGTTGCCTTTCCTCTCCTGGCTCTATAATCACAACAGAGCACCGCAGTCTCCCCTGTGCTTTAATTGCTCCCACACAAACAGGGCCACTATGACAGGTCCCTTCCTGTTGCCTGCATTTCTTTCTATTTCTACTTGGCTTCTCACCACAGTCACATAAAAGAGGACGTTCTTTAACTCTGTGGGACACGATAGCTCGCCGCCTCTCTGGATTATCACCCCAGCATCCGTGTCCGTGACGAATCCACTCTCTCATGGTTTACAGGATGTTGAGTTACCTGCCGCAGTGATCACAGCGTGTAGTTTTCAACAGATATCTTTTCTTCGAGGTTGCCGTGACAGCACAAACATGAAGTACACTCTGCTGTCATGAAACAAAGGCTGCATTCAATTTTGAAACTCCAAACTGCAATCAGCCATGGATCATTTCGCTTTACGTACAGCACATGTTTAGAGATGGATGTGCAGTCATCAGGCCAACTGTGACAACACCAGACTACCTCTGCCGATTTCACTTCAATCTATGGCTGCAACTTTAGCTTATTTTATTATTGATTGATCACTTAATATTAAAATGTCTAAAACATAGTAAAAAGACTCGTGCATATGTTTTTTTCAACTATTCAATGAAGAATGGAAAATTCATCATCAAGACAGGGTCTTTAATTGTATGTCTAATGCGCATTGAGACAAAAAAAAGCAGCAAATTTGTAAAGGAGCATTCTGCCAATTTTACACAAAAGGATCAGTTTATGCAGAAAGTTGTAAACAGACTTCTGTCTCCGAGGAGAATATCTCGGTCTCTTTATCTTCCACTTTCTCTCATAACTACGTAAAGAAACAAAAATACAACACTGAAGTGCAGCAAGATTAAACAAATTCAACAAGACTTCTATGAAAGTTAGGGGACGGATGGGACTTGAGCCAACGGAGACCCCATTACATTTTGGCACAGATCCGGACGACAGGTCGGATAAACAAATTTTCTTTTGTGAGAGTTGTGTTTTAACTTTATCGCTGATTACACTGAATAATTCATGGATCTTGATGAGAGGGTTGGGGTTAGGCATAGTTAGAGGACCGATACGAGGGTTTGCATTTTGGTGCAGCTTTTCTGAGTTTAAGGAGGCTGTTGGTGAGGGCACACCATTCTAATTTATTTTTTTTATTCTTTAATCAACAAATTTTTTTAAGAAAGATTTTGATCGTCTTGCTCTTTTTCATTCATTTACTTCCCAGCTCATTCAGCAGCATGAGAGTAATGCCTCCTGCCCTTCTTCAGCAAAGAGAGCAACTCGCTGTTTAATATTGAATGACTTCTGTCATTTCATGGCAACAAAAGGCTTTTGTGCTGCTTCCGCTCGACTGCTTCACACAAATACCCAACATCTAAGAGGAGAGAAAGCCTCAGCTCTCCAGACGCCACCTTGACCTTTTTGGCTGAGCCCACTGTCCAATCGCATGGATCAGGGTGGATTGAATCACCACTGGTCCGCAAGCCAACCAATAGGGCACCATGGGTCAAAGCTCAAAGTCAAAGGCACGGCACTGGGGACTGCTGTGAGGTCGGAAGGGTGGTGTAAGGCCCACCTGCGTCCATACATAATAGAAAGCCCAACGGTCACCAACCCACAAACCCTGCCACCTTTGTAGCTTTTGTTCAGTTTCAGCCTCTCTGCCTGCGAAAGGAAGGCAACAGCAAAAAGGACAAACCCACGCAAGATAAGACAAATAAGAGTGTAGACTCCCTATCTTTGCACTGAGGAGGACAGTTTTATTACTCCACTATCTTTATTTCATCCCTCAGCGTAAACAGAATGTATACTGTAAATCTACAACAAGATGCTGGAGCCAAAGTAATGATGTCCACACATACTTCCGTCTCCGGAGAGAGGCCATGTCAGCGTGGAAGAATGCATTTAAACTCATGACTAACAAGCCACATGTGGTCCAGAGGATTTCTTCATCACACACACACACACACACACACACACACACACACACACACACACACACACACACACACACACACACACACACACACACACACACGACAACAAAAACAGTTGTGCTCCTCCTTTTGTTTTTTATTTTGATAAATCGCTGTTCGTGACATCCAGTCTGGAGAGGTTGCACAACACCATGCTGTGAAAAAAACTCCGATAAAAGTTGGACACCCTACAAAGACGTCATATGAAGGTTATGAGTCTGTAAACACTTTGTCTCGGTGAATATATTTAATGACTCTCACCTCTCACCATGATAGAGCAGGTGCACTGGAGATGTGAACGTGTTATTGGTCTACGTTGCCACAGAATTGCAGGCTTGAGCCAAATGTTTGCATGAGATTGAAAGCAGAGCACAGATGAGACGATGTATCCGAAGGTGTCCAGAGGAATCTTTGGTTCGTCTCTCGGTGAATAAACTTGTGTCCGTGAGACACAACCCTGCTGCAGCCTGCTGTCTCAGCACCAGGCTTAACCCCGGCCTTCCATTGAGTTGATATTGTTGATATTTGAGCAAATTAACAAATATACATAAACATGTTTAACTGTCATTAGCTCAAATAGCTACAGCAAAGCTAAACGTTCACACTCTCCATCTTTGTAACCTTCAAGAGAAAGTCTCACTAATTGGACCTTGAGATCTTTAATATGAAAAATGCAGATAACAGCTAGAAAATCCTCTGTAGCTGTTTCACATTATGTAGCTTGGAGGAACACTTAACTTGATAATGGCCACTTCCTCTCTCACCTCTCGCCGTTCTCACAGACTTATGGTGGATAACTTAAGAAGCTGCGGTTCCCTCGATTGCTCGTTTTGCTGCCCTCGGTGGTTTGACTCGACCGCTTGAGATTCTTTCTGCCTGTATGAGCTATAAAGTTCAGTTGTAAAACTCAAGTCAAGCTCGGACCGTCTAATTAATGTTGTTAAACGACAGCTGTTATGTTATAGTGTAAAAACGAGGGAGGGTATTGTGGTCTGAGAAGGTTTCCTGAAACTGTCTTCATGGACTTATTTTGGGGGAAGATGGATTAAAATAGATTGGATTGGAGTTTGAGCCCTGCGTGTTTTTAATTAGCTGTAAACGAGGATTTGACCCGTTGGTGGTTCGCAGTCTGAGTAAGGACGTTAGTGTCTGCAGCCTTTTCAGGGAAGGATGAATCTCTGCACACTCTCTGCGATGCCATCTCCTCGGCTTTGAAGCATTAAACTGATGCAATCTCTCTTTTCGAAGTTTTATTATTAATCGCACATCTGCTTGACAGGACACCTTCACTTGTAATTTTGTTTGTGGCAGGTCAGGTAAAACAGGGTCGTTCTCCATAGATGACGCTCGCGCCTCTGATGATCCAAACTTTCCAAAACACCCTCAGTGCTCTCACTTGAAGACATTAACTGTATTATTACCTAAAGATGGTAAACAGAGAGTGAAGAGTCGTGGGAAACTCGCCCTGTGCCTGAAGTGGTTAACTTCTCTTTATTTAAAGTTAAACACTCCAGGCTTTAACGTGGCGAATGCACCGAACGGCGGCCTGTGATCAGAGCGAAGGGGGGGGGCCTCAGAAAAGCCACTTTCCTCGAGATAATAGGCCCCAGCCTCAAAAGCGTACGTCGCACAATAATGAAAATGTGACTTTAGCCCGAGGCATTGAAGCAAAGCAACCTGTTTGTTGATTAGAGGAGGGAACACAAAGAAAGCTCAGAGAGGATCAGCGGAGGGGAGGAAATGGAGGGTGTGGATCCACTTCGCCCCCCCCCCCCAACAACCCCTGCTCTCAGCGCAGATTGGAAAAGTGATAAATATGCATGAGTTTGACTTCGACAGTGAAGTTCTTTGATGGTACGGTGGAGAGTTCTCTACCTCTGGAGCAAATAGGCTGAAAATAACTGTCTGAGAATGTTTACTCGTGTGTACGAACAATGTCCGCTTTTAATGAGGAGAAGAGACTTTTACACTTTACAGTTTCTTTTCCCAACAACTGCTCCACAGCCACAGGAAGTGAATAAATAAACCAATAAATCATTGTGAGGTCAATTTCAGGGGCCGTTTATTTTGTGTTGATTATGTGTCATCTCCATTTCTACCGGATCAACAATGCAGCCTGGGAGTTTTCAAACGGGACCAGCAGTATAAGAGCGTGGATGTAGCTGAGCTTGATCTCCAAACTGGTCTGAATAACAAGTATTTTCCTAATTGTTTGAGAGGGATAAATGTTATATATACCAATAATATATACTGTATATAATAATGATAATAATCTGTATTATACTTACACGCCTTGCACCCATAATGTATATTTGCAGCAGTCGACCTCCCATGTAAGAGCCGAGGAATGTTTTAAAAACCAGCCTCCAAATCCTTTAAGTCACAAAACAGTTTCCTGTGAGTTTTCTTTTCAGATCTCTTGGCGCAGTTTGACAATCTCTTATTTTGATCAAGGAGAGATTAATGGCGGCTTGAGTGGGATTCTTCTCTCAGGTTTAATTTGGCAGAAACAAGAGGAGAACGCCTCTCGCCCTCTGTGTGAATAGAAGCTCATTTGTGTTTTTCTCTCAGACCTGCAGGCCTCCCAGTCCTTTGAACACTACAGCATATCGGACAAGGCCATGGACTACAGGATCCTGCAGATGGACGAGGACCAGGACAGGATGTACGTGGGCTGTAAGGACCACGTCCTCTCCATGGACATCAACAACATCACCCATGGCTCCCTGAAGGTCAGCTTATTGTTATATTCGAAATACAACGCTGGCAGCCTGCAAATCTTTTGGTTTTTAAACCTATCAGCGTGTGCGGCACATTATCAAACAGCCAGAGAACATATTATTATAATCTGACGGATCGTATGCAAATGATCGTGCATTTTCCATCATCAGAACAATTTGCGGGGTGTTCAGAAGAGCCGTGTAAACGCTGGAGCTCTCTGGTGCCTGGTTGTGTTTTTGCAGTGAAGGAGTTATCTGCAGTGTAATTGACAGCAATGAAATGCATAAACAGATGGAAAAGCATTTAGGATTCCCCAGGGGGAGAGCTCCACCGCATCCATTTTCCTCAGTAAATTGCTTGATATATTCATTGAGCTGGACCTTCCAGCACCTCTGCCGCATTTAAAAAAAATAAAAAAATACATTTCCGCAGCCCACAGTCGGCTTCTATCAAAACAGAAACTTTTACAACATTTGTTTCATTAACTGACAACAGAGTAAATCATCAAACCTCGATGTGCTGCTGCTTGACGTCCGAGCTTGTTTCCCCACTTGTTAGTGTAAATGTTCTGTTCTTTTGCCACCAGGTGTTTTGGCCGGCGTCCACCAGCAAGATAGAGGAATGTCAAATGGCAGGAAAGGACCCAACGGTAAGAACAGACTTTCAATAACCACTCAGACTGGATCCATCCATTATCTTTCCATTCTTCCCAATTCATTACACCACTTATCCTTAAAGGGTTGCTGGGAGGCTCGAGCCCATCCCACTTGACCCTGGACTCTCTGCTTAATAATTAACAAAAATACCTAGTGATTAGAGGTGTAAATGTTGTACTGCTAAATAAATGTACCCAGTAATAAAAGGTTTATAAAAGTAGTAGAGATAATGATTTATAACATTTTCAAGTTCAACTGTTTAACACCTGACTGATCTACGTTTATCTTTACCAATGAGAAAACTTTAACACAACAATCCAGTACAGATCAGCATTTATCTTTTATTTTTGAGAAACATGTATTACTTGATACAGGTATTTAGTTGTATTTGTGTTTTCCTTTTATTTATACTTATTTATCACCAAGTCTGTGGTTAAACTGTAAAATATTAAGCCTTAGCTACATTTCTTTGTTGGAAGAGTTTGACATTTAAAACACCTTCCACTTCACTGCATAATGTGTGAATACATTATAAATACATTAAACATTAAAGCTTCAATAAAAGCAAGAAAAAAACAATTAAAACCCTGAAACACAGTACTTTGCATACTTTGTTATGTTGAGAATAAATAACAGATTCTTCCTCTTACAAATGAAAAACTGATATCATAACAACCCGACCGGTAAGAAAACGAGGCCTCGTGTTGTTTTTTTTGCCACCATGGTCCGGATGTAGACGAAAGGTTTTGCCAGTTGTTCCCAGATCCGTTCCCCCAAGTGGGTCCACCATGGGGAGGCGTTGTGTGTGCGTGCACCTCCTGGGATTTCCCTCGTCCCATCTGTGAGCCTGTGTCAGCTCCAGCCACATGTGCGGCACAGGCTGCAGATGTCCGCAGGCCGGGGTCCTCCTGGCATCAGCGCGGTTCGTCAGGACCGGAGTGTGGCGTGGGAGGATCGAGGGTAGAAAAAACAAACCAGGATCGAAGCTTGCAAACAGGACACAGCTCACTGACGAGGAGATTTCGCAACCCGGCCTGATTCTGAGCTGCACTTGTTAGCTGCAGCAAGATTTAATGAAGCTACACAGCGGGACTCAGATTCCTCCACCGTCCTCTGTTTTCCTCTAATTGGGTTGTTCCGAAACACGCGCAGCTGCCTATAGACGCTGCAGCGCAGAGGACGGGGGAATAGCAGGATAAAATAAGGGGTTTTATTTTTAGAGGAGCAACATCTTCGTATGCATCGACGGCCTCATTTCTAAAGCTAACAGAAGAAGTTTCTCACTGTACGACACCGGCGCTGCCTGTGACAGCAGCTGTGGTAATAGAGCCACACTGTTGCAGAACTAGAGAAGAAGCTGTTTCCAGTCAATGAGTGATTTGTGCTGCTCTGAGTCACCGTCCGCCTGCTGCAGACAGACTCCCACAAATATTTGGGTGAGCCATCTCCATGTGGAGCCTCTCAATGGCCCCGTTCCCCTTCTGTCATCCCGTCTCCTGCACGCGGCTCCGTCAGATTCGTGTCTAAAGAATCCAGTTTTTGTATTAAAACCTTTCTCGGGCCACTTTTATTAGTTTTCTCAAGCTGCTTTCAGACTCGGAACTCCTGAAATGTTCCAGAGGGGGGGCTGTATCTGAGAAAGCAAATGTCAGACTCGGTTGCTCCGGACATTCCCTGGAACCTTTTATACCAGCCCCCTCGTAAAATGTCTGGAAAATATCTGAGTGGATTCGGAGGATTCGCTACAAGTAACTGATCAAGTTGACGACGTTTCAGAATGCAAATATTGTAGGATGATGATGTGAACACAATCTCCTGCTGTCTTCTTCATATGTAAAAGGAAACGTCATGTATTGTCCCTTTCCTCAGAGTTTATGTCTGCAATCAGCTTCCGGACTATTTCTTTTTCTCTCCTCTATTATGCAAGTTTCTTCATTTCAGTCCGAGCCCTCCATCCTTCTGTTATTCTTACCCTCCTCGTCTGTTTATATAAAGTTCCTCTTTGCCGATAAAATCTGTGCCAAGCTCCAGGGAGCGGCCGCACATTGTTTGCTACTCAGGGTAGAAAAAGGTTGATCAAGTGTATTTACTGCTCGCTCAAAAGCTTCCACTTGAAAGTCGGCATGATCGCCACTTGAACCCGAGGCCACGAGTCTGGATGCTGTTTATCTGGTGCAGTCGTGTGTGTGTGGATAAGAAACGTGAGAGGAAAAGAAAGCAGGATGCGACTTTGCGCAGGTATCTGTGAGGCTAACATCAGATATGGAGTGAAGGCCCGAGAGATGTGACGAGATGGATCAGTGACGGATGGAGGGAGGGAGATACAGAAGAGGGAGATAAATAACGCAGAAGGGTGTGTGACACTTGAAGTTCTCTTGTTTTTCCTCGATGGCTCTCAGCGGAGCAGCGCAGACCGTGAGCTGCAGCAGCTGCCATTCCAGCAGCCACGGCCAAGTTCCTGACTACTCCCTGGACATGTCTTCCTCTCCTCCCCGCCTCTTCCCTCGCTCTCTCCTCCTTTATCCACTCGTTTTCCGTCGGCTTAATTAGCTCCTTTAAGTCCTGCACTCCGTCTTCTGCTGCAGGTTTGGGGAAGTGGAAGCAGGAGATCAGGAATCTGTCTCACCTACACGTCACATTCAGTAAAACACCGACACTGTTTTTCCACTGGCCTTGATTCCAGACCAATGAGATCTGGGAACATTCGCGATTGTGTGACCGTCATAACAAGTGAGAAGTTTAAATGACTTCATCGTATGAAAAACGATACTGCAGGAGAGATAAACAGGTTCTGGATCTCACCTTGGGTGCAAACCAGGAAACAGACTTTATCCTCTGCTATGTCCGCTGCGGTGCTGAGATTTAGATAATACTTTGTTCTTTATGGTGCCTCAACGACTGCAGCGGAATAGATCGGAGCATGTGTTATTCATATATTTAACTTTTTTTAACTTGTGATAACATTAAAGCAACAAGTGTTTGCTGAACAGTGGCCACGAGTGAAGATTATGAGAAACATCTGGATAAATTGTTTAAAGTGTTGTAGCTGCAGCTCAAACGAAGATGAGGCAGAAAACCGAGACCCTGATGCACGTTTTGAAGCATCAGCGGTCAGGTCAGGTCTGAGTTGTAGTGATTAAGGAATGGAGCCGCGGCCGATACACGCGCTCGACCAATTTCACACCGTTATTGCATCAAAAAATGAAATAGCAGAAAGTTCTCTTGAACAATCGTCTTCAAAAAACAAACGTTTATTTTGACTTTTTAGTTCTGTCCATCTCTTGTCATGGAGGGCATACTGCGGCCAGCCACCAGGGGGCAATCGACACTTTGGCTTCCCTTTTTCTACAAGTTACAATAAACTGTTTCTTTAAAGTGCGACAGAAATCCTCGTCATGTAAAACATCCATCCCAACACACATTTAACATTTAGCTGTTATTATATTTTAATTCATCTGTGTTTTTCAGCACGGCTGTGGGAACTTCATCCGGGTGGTGCAACCTTACAACAGAACTCATCTGTTCATGTGCGGCAGCGGAGCGTACAGTCCCGTCTGCGTTTACATGAACAGGGGACGAAGACCAGAGGTGAGCGCACGAGGACACGTTCACTGTCATAGACGAAACACACTGTAGAGGGGACGAAGGACGATGTGGGAACACTTATAAGATACTTATAAGACGACACATGAATATCATCTCAATAAATACGAATATTTAGCCACTTTAATTATTATTATTATTAGAATTTATACATATTTTAAGAATGTGGTTGAATTAGAAGTTGATGGGAGCTAAAAATAGCAAATTAATCATAAAAAAAACATCCGTAATGAATGTGGGTGAGAAATATGTTGAGAGAAATCTGATTTATTTGAAAGTTTCAGCAAAATGTAATTTGTATGTGATGTGGATGACAAGCAGCATATTTTATCTTAACTAAATATCTTAAATTAAATTCTTTTAGGGAATATTCGATATGAAAAGGACAAAGTAAAAGACTTCAGAACTTTATGTGAGCAAAGTTCAGCTCCTGTGATCGGTTGGATGACACATTAGAGGAGATGCTCAGGATTAAAGGGAGTAACAGTTCTCGTGGCAGCGATGGACGGCAGATTCCGAGGCGCTACGCTCTCGTCTCCGGCCACACGGCTCTGGAGGGGAGTGCAGGGAAGCCCTCCAGGAGAAAAGTGCTCACCGAGTGAACAACATTTAGCCGCAGACGGCCGACTGCTGCCAAACACTAATAAGCCAAGTGGGAGAGCTCCCAACCAGGCTCTTTCCGCATTGCGGGGCCTTTTGTCATTTGGGAGTTTTGTTTGAAAGGCAGACTGCTCTGTTTGCAATTTCTAGGCTCAAACATGTCAGCGTCTGAAGAGAAGGGATCTGTTAAGTGTAACAAGCTGCCGCAGTGAGAAGTTGACTCTGAGCTCACAGTTTGCACCTTTGCCCCCGAGAACGTGCCGCAGACTATCATGTTGTTGCGGAACCTGATAGGACGACTGCAGCCGACACCTCATTCGCATGTGTCAGTGTTTTTGTGTTGTGATGTTGTGTCTGACTTTAGCAAAGTGAAACATACATGTGCACTTCAATAAAACACCGCTCTCACTCGACTTTAGTAGAATTCATCTTCTTCTTCGGCTTTTTTTAAGGAAGTATTTATCTACGGAAGAGAATTAGAAAAAAATAGAAAAAGCCAAAAATAGAAGATCCGGTTTGCTGCTATCATCAGTCCCAGTGGAGTATTATCTTGACTTCCAGACATGATTTATAAATGCCCGTATTTGTATAATTTGTCTGATATGGTTTTTCTACAAAGGTTCTATGAGCTACTTGCAAACTCTTAATGGTGCAAGTACGCAGTTAAATGTGAAAACGTCCTTCTAGTGTCAGATCTCTACATAAATGATTCTGCTCAGGGAAGTGAAGTAATAATAACAAAAGGGCTTCAAGATTTACTGCATTGTTAAATAACTCTCTGTATATCAAAGGTTAATGACAGAAGCTACCATTTCCAGAATTGTTGGCAAACAACAACATTTTCCTGTGAAAGATTCTCTTCACCTCACGTCACTGGTGCTGAAAAAAAGCAGGAGCATCATAGATCGGGAGGATTTTTTTAATTCACCCAGTTTATTCTAAAACGGGCTCAGACTGTTTATTTCGCCGCCATGAGGACGGGCGGTGGGAGGAGGGGGTTGAAACTTGGCAGCATATTTCCACCTGAGATGGAGGAATGACTATCCAACACATTAGCGGGGAAATTCCTCCTCTGCTCCCTCAAGGAATGTTCTTTTTACTGTCCCACATGGACCAGTTACCGTACACCAGACCTGCACCGCTTTTGTTCCTCCCTAAAACCAAAAGGGATGGAAATGTGAGCAGGGCCAAGCTATGGGACATTTGCTGCGCTCATAACATGCGGTTTTACTGTGGCAGAGGCCACTAGACGGACTAACGAATCATATAAAACTGTCTTCGAAAGCCTCTGACTTCCTCTTTTCTCTGCGACAGGAACAAGTATTCCACATCGACTCGAAGACCGAATCTGGAAAAGGGAGGTGCTCCTTCAACCCTCAAGTGAATACAGTCTCCGTCATGCTCAGTAGGTGCCTCCTTCCTCTTCCTCTTGAAATCCCCTGAATAAAATAAATCTTATCTTCAAAAGGGAGACACTTAACTTTAGTTTCATCCTCTGCACTGACAGTACCAAACTCCAGGGGGTGTGACGTCCTCACTCTGAGTTATGAATATAAATATTTGATTGTTGTCTTTTTAGACCATCCTCTGTATATAAAGATGGACGACATGACGGCTCCTCAAAGATTGAGCCCAAGTGTCTCGATCGCCCTCTGGTGGCTGGCTGCAGTATGGGTCATAAACCCCATCTCATCCATGTTAGTAGATGGGACACAGACTGAACAAAAAAGTCAAATAAAATGGTTTCTGTCTTTTTAGAGAGGGTTCAGATACACACCAAACATTAAAGCTGAAACCTCAAGCTCAACCCCTCCCCCCTCCCCAATTCTCCTTCCTTTTGATCTGTGATCGGCGGGGGGAGTGTTGGGTTGCCGTCGACACGTCCACAAGGTGACACATTGCACCCTCAGCTCCGCTTCCCGACACCTGAACCCGAGCGCTGCCGTGTCAGCAGCGGCTCTGCCAGCGAGCGAGAGCACCCTCGGGGGGTGCCCATGAGGGGGCGAGAGCCGGGGGAGGGTGGTGGATTAACCTAAAGGGCGGAGGAAGGAAGAAAGGTGCTCAGAGTTAGTGACGCAACACTCCACGCCTCCCGAGCACAATCAGAGTCAGAGTCTGCTCCTGATGAAAATCTCTGCTTCATCTCCCCTCAGTCCTTACGTAGTGGAGCCTCTGCGGCCGCCCGAGTGCTGTCGACACTCACCCCTTAGCAAGCCAGGTTGGATGAGGGCCACATTCCTCCAATCCTCTCCTAACTTAACCCACATCCTCCCAGAACACATGGGCTGGAACACATGGATGGTGTGAGAAGTGAAAGTAAAGGAATGATGGAAAGCCTGAAGCGATATTAGTAGCAGACGCAAACCTGTTGTGAACCCCAACTTAAATATTCACTGTAGAGTGTTGCTGTATTTTATTTTAGTTCAGTAAAGCAGTTTTCTTGGAGAATATTGTTGATTTTGTTGGTGTGTGTGTGTCTGTGTGTGTGTCTGTGTGTGTGTGTGTGTGTGTCTGTGTGTGTATCTGTGTCTGTCTGCATTCCTCCAGACCAGGAGCTGTTCTCAGGCATGTACATTGACTTCATGGGGACAGATGCTGCCATCTTCAGGAGCCTGACCAGGCGAAATGCAGTGCGGACAGACCAGCACAACTCTAAATGGCTTAGTGGTGAGTACACAAACACACACACACACACACACACACACACACACACACACACATTGTCCGTACTGTATATGAATACTTTCACACAAATACCTCGTTTTAAAGAAACATTTGATGTTTCAGTTTTTCAGTTTGAGGAAAGTTATGTTTTTTCTGAAAACTCAAGCATGTGAACCTTTTCAAGTAATAACCCAAATTAAGATCATGAAACTTTGCACAATATGTCTCCTTTCGTTTATTTATAACAGCTGTAAACAAATGTCTTTCACTCAGAGCCCATCTTCATCGACGCCCACCTGATACCAGACGGAACAGACCCCAACGACGCCAAACTGTACTTCTTCTTCCGCGAGAGGCTGACGGACAATAACGGAAATACTAAAAACATCCACACGATGGTGGCCAGAGTGTGTCCAGTAAGTGCGTCCGTCTGTGCCTAGATAAATCAGCGCTGTTTGTTTTGCGGCCTCGAGTTTCCATGCGCAGCTCTGTGTCTTCAGAATGACATCGGAGGACAGCGGAGTCTGGTGAACAAATGGACGACGTTCCTCAAAGCCAGGATGGTGTGCTCGGTTCTGGAGGAGGACGGCACTGAAACACACTTTGATGAACTTGGTGAGTGGAGCGCCACATTTAGATTTTATGCATTTCCTCCAGTTGTTGTGCAACTCCTCCGAGCTCAACGAAATCAATTTAAAACAAAAAAACATGTGGACAAGAACCAGAGACCAAGCTAAGTCCCTAAAATCTTACTATTTATGTTCCTCGGTTTCCAGTGATTTCTTTCTCCGCAGAAAATCCACAACGCTTCCTCTGTTTGGTCTGGATTAGGAGGATTTTAATAACCACGGCTCTGTTGCTTTTGGTTTCCTCGTGTTCCTCCACTACTCTTTTAGCCTCAGCTTTTAAAAACATCTACTCACAGATCTTGAGACCTTCTTTTCCAATCAGACTCCATCTGTCAGCGCATGCACTTATTAATTCCCGCGCTCACTTCTCACCTATCTTAGCCTAACAGTGTCGAGGTGATGAGGGAATTTGTTGAAAGTATTACACACTCTTCTCTCAACATTGGTGCATTTGTCTGCGTGCGCACATGTGTGTTCTCCCTTTTGCAGAAAACGTGTTTTTGCTGGAAACCGATCAGCCCAAGGGTCTGCTGGTTTTCGGAGTCTTCACGTCCACGAGGTAGGATCCGCGGCAGCGAGGCCAACTGTAACATTCCAGCAGGCTTTGGTGGTTATGTTAATCACTGACTGGATACCAGCAGGAGGGGCTGTGCCTGTCAAAGGGCCTGATGTCATGTTTCAAACCAGCTTCTTCATATGATCAACTATCCTTTACAGCGTGGCTTCACCATATGGTCCTCGTTCTGATCCCCCAGGATCCCATGCGGCGGTGCAGCATTTTGCTGATCGTGTGCACATCCGTACAGAATGTGTGTAACGGCTGGTTAATATGAGCCACCAGGGTTTTTGAGAGCAGCAGGAATTTTATAGCTGCATCTTTTTAAGTAGCTGAAACCTGATGCGCGTACATTTTATCTTTAAAATTAAATAACACATATGGAGACCAAATGTTTTGTTCGTCCATGCATCTGTTTGTAAGCCTGGGTTCCTTCAGTTCATCTTTTTCTTCCCTGAACCTGTGAGCGTGTCTGTTTTTCTGTCGCCACCTTTTGTTGTGACAGTAGTTTAATTCCTTCTGACGCGGCCACGGTTCCTCGATCCACTTGTTACCTCACGATCATAGAAAACCTCAAAGATCAAAACCAAACCAAACAGCGAGTTCCTTCATTTCTCTTTATCTCCTCATCGTGTTTCTTCCTCCTCTCCTCTCCACTTCACACAATATCCCTGTGTTTCCTCAAAGCCTCTTTCATGTGTTAAGTCGTGCGGTTTTAAACGACTCGGCCAAACCACATCAGATCGTTGAGGGGGAAGTAGATGAGCTGTCCCCGGCTCCACCCTGACAGTGTGACTCGCACATCCTCAGAAGCTGTTAAACAAACAGCAACCGTTGTGAGCGCAGGTTCCCACTGTTGTGTTTTATTCATATTGTGAATCTTTTGTCCTCAGCTCCGTGTTTAAAGGCTCGGCAGTGTGTGTGTACAACATGGCCGACATCCTCACCGTCTTCAACGGGCCCTTCGCTCACAGAGAGGGGCCCAATTTCCAGTGGGTGGCGTTCCAGGGACGCATCCCTTACCCACGGCCTGGAACTGTGAGTTTGCTTTAGAGTCATCAAATAGTTTATCAATGTATTGATATTTATCAGTGATCAAACGTAATTGTTGGTTTGATCAATGATAAAATATTTAACGATAAAAACGCTACCTCTGCTTCTCCAGTGCCCCGGCGGAGCTTTCACACCCGACATTCATACAACTAAGGAGTTCCCAGACGACGTGGTGACCTTCGTGCGAAACCATCCAGTTATGTTCAACGCCATCTACCCGGTGGGGAGGAGACCCCTGGTGGTCCGCACCAACGCTGACTACAAATACACATCGGTGGCTGTGGACCAGGTTATGGCTGCCGACGGCAACTACCACGTGCTCTTCCTGGGCACAGGTAAGAAAACTTGTGTGTGTTAAAATACAAACCAGTCAGAGAGGTGTGTTCTGTTGTCACTGCTGGTTTGCTTGTCTGTTTGTAAGAGTTACTCAAAAACTGATTTCCATGAAATGTGAACGAAGCTACAGGCATGATCCAAGGAAGAACCAAATAAAATGTGCAGGAGATCTGGATAAATAAAGATTTGTTTTCCCCGGACGACGTCGGGCGTTGCTGCACTTCAAGGTCTTTGTAGTTTGACTTGTTTTTGGAAACTTAGATGAAACGAGATATTTTCATTCTTTTGATTGTTAAAATTCACTGGTAACTGGAAAACAAGTAAAAGGATCTCCCTCCACCCAAAGTCCAGCTATTGTTTGACTTCGTTTGCTCCTTCTAAGAAAAACATTAGATCCTTATATCACAAATCCATCATGGCAACAGCACACTGGAGTAATAACCGTCCACCGAGGTCACAGTCACTGTAATCCTGTAACAAGGCGGGGGGGGCATCAGTGACCTGGAGACAAAGACAACCACATGGTCCTTTTCCCTGAGGTGTTTCAGAGGTAAATGATTGTTGAGGCTTCCCGACGACACAGTTGATTACGAGAGAAACCGATAACAGAGGGGATAGTACACAGTGGGTGTGGCAGACACACTGAAAACAGATGTGACAACATGTAGCACAAATTATGCAAAGATTGGGTCATAGACAGGACGACGAGACAAGGTCCTTCAAGACAGAGCTTTGACCCCTTTAAGGTCGATTTTTATTAACTCAGGTGGAAGTGGGTGGAGATAATTTAAAAATGTGTCTGCGGTTTGTTTAAATAAAAACTAAATCTTGATACTAGATGTTAAACGATACTTAAACGGCTTTTTGGAATATCATGATCTCTCCTGGAAGATTTTGAAAGATGGATTATGGGAATAAATGTTGCTCCTCAGACGTTTCCAACAGACGTACACCTGTTTTACAACACTGGTTAATGTGTCATAATATGTGTGCGTGTGTACTTATTATCATTTGTGCTCGTGCATGTCCACGTGTGCACATGTTTGCGTTAATCGAGTGGCTCTGGGACTCTCTCTCTCTCTCTCTCGCACACAGCTGCCTGTGTTTATCAGGCAGCTCCTCTGTTCTTCCCGGATTCTTGACGCGGAGCCAGTGCTACGTTACTTCATCTGGGCCAGAAATGAGGCTTTTGGCTCAAAGACGAGGAAGACGCTCTTATCAGGCGTTTCCATGAGCGCTTACTGTAACTCTGCTGCTCCAACTCCCAGGACAAAGCAGGCTTATTGATTGCGGTCATTGCATTTTTTTATTTTTATTTTCACGGCCCTTGTTCTCTTGTGTGAGGATTTAACAGCTTCCATTCTCACTCCTGCCACAGTTGATTCTGCTGTGGAAACTGGCCGTGGCCATCGGGACTAATTCAAAAGAAAACATGGGCAAAGGAAAATAGACTCTGAGTTTCTTTTCTTTCACCAGCAGTTGCTCCAACGACAGAACACATCGCTGGGAATTGAATGTTTTTGTGTGTAAAGTCCTTTTTTTCCCGTCCTGTTTTCATCTGTGACAGTTTGCAGCATAACACAAAAACTATTTAACACATCGTCAGGAAAACGTGGTGGAAGGATCCTGCATGAGTCAGGGAAGCACCCATCCCATTTTTTCACATTCTTTGATTAAAGGAGAAATGGCAGGGTTAGTTTTGGTTAGGGCTGGTTTTCACCAATTTCTATGGGAGTAAATGGTGTGTGTGTGTGTTTGTGTGTGTGTGTGTGTGTGTGTGTGTGTGTGTGTGTATTAACAGCTCAGACCATGTCTCCATTCTGCCCCCAGACAAAGGTACAATACAGAAGGTGATCGTGCTGCCCACCAACCAGTCCCTGCATGAAGATCTGATCCTGGAGGAGCTGGAAGTGTTTAAGGTCGGCTGTCTCTCTTTCTCCCCTCCTTCTTTCTTTTTTCTCGCTCTTTAACTTTCATCCCTTTATTCCTTTGCCAAAAATCAAAGATGTGGAGGCAGAGGGCACACTTGGCCACAGCACAAAGGCCTGGGGGCAGCCAGGCGAGGGGCAGGGGGATGTTCGGGAGATGGATGTTCTGCAGTTCTGCAGCGTAGAGTGATGGGAAACATACCCACATGCTGCAGGAGGCCGTTAGCTGCCCTGAGCTGCCACATGTCGTTTTATCTTTGCTCAAATCGCTAAAGTTCTGTTCAACCTGCGATCACATGAAAAGGCCGAGATCTTTCTAATTCTCCGCTGCACCTGGAGAAAAGCAAAGTAAATCTGATAAGATTTACTCTGAATTTACTGAATATGTTTGTGTCAGGAGGTTAAAGACATCTGGTGAGAAACTGACTGTCTTTGTTATGACTATTTCTTATTCAAGAGAAGTCTGATGGGCTTTTCTCCGCAATAAAAAAGGGATTCTTTTAAGAATCATTCCTGCCAAGAGTTAGAAGACGTCAATATCCCTTTCGTCTTTGCAGACACTATCATCACAACAATTTGTTCTTACTCTCCTGAAAGAATAAGACATAACAGGATATTTATTGAGGTTCGAGCAGACTGTAAATAAAAATGGACAATGAGTCTCACTATCCAGAAACAAAGCCAAGCTAAGACTTCTTTGACTTTTTAGTTTGGTGTGTGTCCTATCTGCTAAAATGGAGGAGGGAGGACAAGAATGTTCTCCTCAGATTCTTGCTAATGCAAAATGTAATTAAACTAATGTTTCAATGTTCTCAACTTGCTCCTTGTATTTTCCATTTTTCAGAACCAAGCTCCTGTGACCAACTTGAGAATCTCCTCTAAGAAAGTAAGTTTCCATCAACATTGGTTTCCTGACACATTTAGTGCAGTTTTATTGCTTTAATAAATTATTCCGTGTCTGTGGCTACCATGTTCTGCACGAAAACAGAAAATCTCCCGAGCACAATAAGCCTCCCGAAGGCCAGGAAATAATAAGCCATAATTGTTTCGGCGCTCTGCCTCATTTTCCTGTCAGCCGGGCCACTTATTAAGACAAACAGGGCGGCTGACATTTGAACTGTTTACTTTTGCAGCAACAGCTGTACGTCAGCTCGGAGTTCGGGGTCTCCCAGGTCTCCCTGCACCGTTGTCACGCTTACGGCTCGGCCTGCGCAGACTGCTGCCTCGCCAGAGATCCCTACTGCGCCTGGGACGGACTCAGCTGCTCACGCTTCTATCCCACCAGCAAAAGGTACACAACAGTTTTACAGTGTTGGACTTCATTGTGAATACCTCAGTATTCAGTGTTTTTAAATGTAATGCAAAGAGGTATTTAGTGTCCTCCAAGGATTATTCTCTTGGAAAATGAGCTTTTAGGCCCCAAAGCATATTCTTCAGTGTGAATAAGTGCTGACATGTGTGGATTAGGGAGCTCATTCACAGAGGCAGTGAATCAAAGCTTTAAAGTTTAAAATAAACATGAGCAAAGTGCTGATCTTTTTTAAAGGCTTTGCAGAATTTCTGTTCAACTTGCAAATTACCTAAAGAATATGAAATCAATCAGTGTGTCACACCCAGTCACAGAGACTGTCGGGGCGACAGCTGATGTAGAGCAATGTGTCAAAGAAGAGGAGCAGCTCACATCTTCTGAGGAGAAATGTGATGAGAATCCCTAAGTGAGCGCTTCAGAACGCCGCCATCTTGTACCGATGACGTCATTTGGAAAGAGCGTCGAGGTTGTGCCGATAAACGCCCAATTGCGAGCCGGCCTCAGGTGTCGATCATGATGTTTTTCCTTGTTTTTAAAGCATCTGCTAACATGGAGGGGGTAGGATGTATGAACTTTACTGCAGCCAGCCAGCGGGGGACAATTGAGGTCCTTCTGGAGCTGCATTTGTATACAACCTGTGGTTTCGTACCAAAATATGAAACCAATCAGTGCATCACACAGTCGTGGTGAATGTGGGCGACGGCTGATGTTCCAGAAGAAAAGAGCAGCTCACGTCTTGAGGCCGAACGTGACTGGAATCCCTCACGGAGCAGTTGAGCGTGATCCGTGTCACCGATTCTGCGTTTGTTGTCGCCCTCGCTCTGTCTAGACAAAACACAGACGAGGATGTGTGTGAGCGACACCTCGGCTCTGGGCCGACGCCGCTCAGGTCTCTTTGAGGACCAGCTGTGTCTCTCGACGTCCCAGTCAGACGCAGGTCGAGTTTAGTTTGGTCGCAGAAGAAAAAGCGCAGCCGCTGTTCTCCTGTGGAAAATGTGCCAGCTGCTTACATGCTCTCTTCCTCAAGCTGTTACTCATGAGCGTGAGCGGAGTGGAATAACACTGTCAGATTTTCCTCATATTGTTTTGGCAGCGACGGCTCCCTCCACAGTTCAATGGGAGGAGGAAGTTATGTATTTTGCCGTATTGAGCCACAGTGTATTTGTACTCATTGTAAGTGTTTTTCAGGAGGAGCAGAAGACAAGACATTATTCATGGAAATCCACTCACTCAATGCAGAGGATTCAATCTGAAAGGTAACTAAAGCTGCGCTAATCCAATGTTTTATATTAACAAAGGGAGCGATGTGAAAAGTGTTGTTGCTAACACACAGAGAACTTTCAACAAACATTATAATTTCCCTCACTTCTACTCACTTAGCCTGTTTTAACTCATTGTTTTTATCAGAGTCACAGCAGCATGGCGATAACTAGAAATACATGTTGTGAATTAAAGCATTCACAGTGGTTTAGTCCTGCTAGTGCACCCACCCAGTCGACTGGCGTGGTGCAGTCTAATTTTTCTCCCCCGTGAGCTTCACTTCCACAAACACTTCACATCTCTAAATGAACACGAGCCTGGGGAACCAAACCATATGGCCCCTACCACTAATTAGTCACAGCCCTGTCATAGCTGCAGCTGAGTGATGAACCATTTAGCCGCAACAAAGATGACACGGTTAATGAGACGAAAGTGAGTTAGTCCATCGCTCTGAAGGTTTTTCTGTCAGTGGAGGAACTGAGGGAGCGCACGAGGAGTTTGGTTGAGCTCCAGGTGTCCGACTAAGCTCCGAGTCAACATTCGACTCCCCCTGGTGGGACGTGAGACAGATTTGAGTCCATCTGTAGGGCTTTCTGTACGTCAGCAAGTGACGTGTGTACGTGTGTGTGTGTGTGTGTGTGTGTGTGTGTGTGTCTTACAGCCTACAGAAACGCAGTGGAGATGACACAATATGGCGTGAAGAACAACACCACCTTCCTCGAGTGTCTTCCCAAGTCTCCTCAGGCCTCGATTCGGTGGCTCATTCACAGGGACAACGACCGGAGGAAAGAGGTCGGTCTGACATTTAAGACAAACCCCAGCAGAATATCTGTAGCCAATTTTCCAAACACAGAGTTAATGTCTAAAAACCATTTGACAGAGGTCAAAGGTCAACAGCACAGCCCGCCCCCGCTCCTTCGTAACAAATTGAATTTACACAGTGCAAATCCTGGGAGATGATAACGGTTTAAAATGTCTTGAATATGACATCGAACAAATATGTGGCGATCGATGGAGCTCAATCATGATCTGCTCCGCCTGAGGACGGACACGGTGGCGTCCTAACGAGCAGTGATACTGATCAAACACGATATGGACTTTGTCTAATGACTGGATCTTCCGGTGGAGAAATATTTTTCCAAATATCCGACACCACTTAAACAGTGAGAGGCTGTGAAAGATTAAATTTAGTCGGGCGAGAGAGGGCCTGTGTGATGAAGACACATCTTTAATAGATTTAGCTCCCGCCTCCGTGGAGCGAGCTCGGAGTAATGGCCGTTTTACAGCCATTTCCTCATGAGAATAGAAGTTGGCCTTTAAAATAAATCACTTTGGTTTTACGATGTGTGGAATCATTAGTCTTCTCCAAACTAAACCCCGGCTGGGTTTCAGTCAGAGGGAGAGAGGATGTAACAGTGTTGTGTTTTGGATCATAGCTTCATTTTAAATCTATTTTTAAAAACAAGATTAATGTAAACCATGAAAATCTGTCCCTTCACTGATCGAATGATGACGCTGAGTGCTTTCATGGCTACAAATAAATCTGACACACCACAAATGAATATAACTGAAATCCAAATGAAAGAAGAATTCATAATAATAACCTCATGAGATTATGAAAGTAACTTGATTATGTAAACAGACACAAAACTGACTCAAACTTCACTCCATTGTGTTTCATCATGAATCATTCTGGTTTTAACTTTTGATTTGTCACCTCGGCCCGCTGCAGGTGAAGCTGAGTGACCGCGTCCTCTCCACGGATCACGGCCTCTTGATCCGCTCCATCCAGCTCTCTGACCAAGGTCTCTACTACTGCCTGACCACCGAAAACGGCTTCAAACGCACCGTCGCCAAGATCCGCCTGCGCGTGCTGAGCGAGGCCATGGTGAGCGTACTGACGGACAAGCAGCAGTCCCCGTGGGCGTGGGCCAGCTCCCTGCACCCCAAGGTGCTGCTGGCAGCTTTCAGTCCTGCAGAGAGCCTGGCTGTGCAACAATACTGCAAAGAGAGGAGGGAGCTCCAGAGCCTGCAGCAGAGGCAGCAGCAGCAGCCGTCGCAGCCGCCCGGACCTCTCAGGGGGGACCTGGCCAAACTGAAGCCCCTGCTGGACCGCAGGAAGAGCCGCAACCGGCGGAACCACTTCCCAGACGTCTGACACCAGGAGCTGGCAGCTACACAGACTGACAGATGAACCTTCCTCCAATCCTGTATCATACCAGGCAGTTACAAAATCCCCATTTTCCAACGCTCATCTCAAACTGCAGAGCTGCACTGCGGATGTACAGCGGGACGAGGAGGTGGGTGTGGGGAGCTCTCATTGGACGGTATCTCCTGCTGTTGCTTCAGGTACTGTTACCAGGTGGCTGGGACATACACCAACACACACGCACAGGCACACGCCACCAATAAACTCTGATAGTAAGGCTGATATTTCTTGTGATAATACAACGTGAGACACAACAATGGTCAGTGGTCCTGGTCATGTCGTAAATTTAGGAGGGGAAATCAGAATCGGACGATTATTAGGATTATTAGGAGGATTTTGAAAAGGGACAGATGCATGTTTGACAGTGAGCTGTCCTTCTCTTTACAGTAGTGTTGTACTAGATTCTACTCACATTTGAATGTTTCGAGCTAACAAAATTCTCTATTCAGTGAAATCTTCTGGGCTCATGTAGGATGAGAAGAATAGACTGTGTTTGTGCGTCTTCAATAACACTCTGCATACAAAGCACAGATGGCAGGAGGTCTGAATACAGACAGTGCTGTAAGTTAGGAATATATCAGTCTAAGTCATAGACTGTGAATAAAGATGGAGGACGTGTCAATAATTCCTCTCGGAAATTAAGTCAAACTATCCCTGACACGGGTGCCACCATCTTACTGCTGACGTAATTTAAAACACATTCATCAGTGTTATAAGACTTGAAATGACAGAAACCATCTTTGAGAAAAAATGTGTTTATCGTGCATTTTTAATCCAGTCCCATCTGCAGACATGCCAGAGGCCACCAGGGGGCTATCGAGATGATTGGGCTTCACTTTATCGGGAGCTGCCATGTTGTCCATCTTTATAAACATGCTATGGTACAAAGACCAAAACAGAAATGGTGGCAGGATTCTGAATAGAGTGTGAAATACGGGGTGTGTATAAATACTCGGACGTACATTTACGAGAATGTGCCTCA
This sequence comes from Paralichthys olivaceus, assembly GCF_024713975.1. Lineage (NCBI taxonomy): Eukaryota > Metazoa > Chordata > Actinopteri > Pleuronectiformes > Paralichthyidae > Paralichthys > Paralichthys olivaceus. Next base: position 4,234,088 of record NC_091115.1, read on the forward strand.
ATGTAATTCGGCTACATATTGTATTTGTATCGTACTTCTCTTTTTCCAGCATGTTTATAGAAATTCAACGATAATGTTGAAGTCTTTCAAAGGGATACTTGGACATTCGGGGGGAATTTGCTTAGTTTTTTCGCACAGAGTAGAAGATTGATACCACACTAAGTGACGAAATCCAATTTACGCTAAGTTAAGCTAACTTGCTGCCAGCTGTAGCTTTATGCCATACAGACATGAGGGGGGTGTCAATCTTTTCTCTGGAGTCGTGACAAAAAAGTATATTTCCCCAAAATGTCAAATTATTGCTTTAATCCTTGCCTGGATTGGATTTAAGCAACCAAGAGGTTTGCACATTTTAGTTTTTGCCTTCAGGTAAATAATGTAACGTAGTGTAATACTCGGAAATATAGTCTGCAATGACATTTTCCTTCTTTGGATCCACGTTTTCTACAGACTGCAGCAAAGTGGACGTACGTTTAATTCAGAAGTAGTAATTGTCAGTGACATCAACCATTTGAAATATGTGAATACACCTTTTAGGGGCATAGCTAATGTACAGTAGATTATTGGTTGCTTGTGTACAGAGTTTTTTTGTTTGTTTTATTCATCCTGTTAATTTAATGTGCTGTGAAAATTTAGTTTTCACTGTGTATATAAATTCAACATGTTTCACCAACTAACTCTGACTGTATCTGCAAATTGTGGAGAAATACAATTTTATTTTCATTCTGAGAAAAGACTTTCACTCTAGTTGTGCCGTCCCTCGTACAGATCACCTGCGTCACCACCGACATGTAAACTTCAGCTCAGTGTAATGTCAGTGTTATGTATTTCTATTTATTGATGTCATGATAGCCTGAATAAACATGTTCAAATGAATCTCAATTTAAAGCAAAGTCCACAAATTTAATTTTCAGATTCTTTTGCTCAAAATGTGAATTTTATATTTTTGCGTTTCATCACCCATTTGTCTACTTATCATATTACGTGTCTTATATATCGTAAATAAATAGTTCCAAATTTTGTGAAATGCACTTATTTGGTTTCTTACCTTGAGTTTGAATAAAATATTGACACGCATGTTTTTTTCCGCAAATATGAAGCGACTGCTTGCAGCTATTCAGCATAGCATAGCAAAAGACTGCAGATTTCTCAAAACTAGCCAGCTGTTTCCCCCATTTACAGTTTTTTGGCTAAGCTAAGCTAACATGCTGCTGGCAGTTGCTTTAATTTTATCCTACAGACATGATGAAGGCCATCAAGCTCATTTAACAGAGAAAGCAACTGCGTTTATTTTGTAAACTGTCAAACTCTCCTTATTACAATAAGGATTTTTGATATCTTGGAAAATGTATGGGTTTGATAATATGATGTTCACATTTCAAACGTCGGTGCATAGTACCTGGGATACGCCAAGGCTGGAAATGGCATGTCCTCAGAAAGGGGAGTAAGACTTGTCTGTTTTAATTTCAATGAAATACTCCCTAATATGTGTGAAATGTAAGATTGAGACCAAACAGTAGAATCAAAGACACCCAGGAGGCTGCTGAGGGTAATTTAAAAGCAATAAAAGTGAAAAGAGGTCTCCTGCTGGGCAGAAAGACTGCTTTCTCACCAAACAAACCCCAGTACCATTCATAACCACAGTATAATCGTGCCCCAGCCCATTTTTACTGCTCCTTTTGATTTATTGACCACTCAAGGTAAAGAGGAAACTTGCTTGAGCGCACACAATGCAGAGGATTGTTTCAGTCTCGACTGGATTCTGGGCTTCGAGGGTTTTAGAGCTTGGTGCAGGGTAAGAACAATCCAACACTAGGAACAGGATAGCCAATGAAAAACTCACTTAGCTTTTATTCATTTTTAAGACTGTAGTTCATCGAAGCATTAGAACATTTGATCAGATTAATGTGCATTTCTTTATTATAGACTTCAGAACACATTTCTCCTCTGTGCGGATGATAAGTGTGATGTTTAAAATGAGTCTCCACCTGCTCTGCCTCCAGAAATCCCTGATTGTGTTAATGTTACAGTGTTTGCACTTGAAATTATACTTGGTAAAAGAATTCAGCTCATAAGCTTTACAAAATCACAGTATTCCCCCTCCTGGTATCAAAGCAAAAAAACATTACAGTAAAATTACAAAAAAGTGCAAGTCTATATCAAAAAGGTTTGATGTGCCATAGCAGCGTAAATTCACTGTGCTCCACAACTTGCACACAACTCCAGCCTGATTCATTAGAACGTACGCTTGAGTCGACTTCTCCTCACCACACAGTAGGAGATGAGACACAGGGCGAAGACGGCCAAACCCGTGCCCAGCAGCACCTGCTGTATTATCTCCAACATCTGGATACGGGAGATGAGCTCCTTCTTAAACATGTCTGCCGTTTCGTCATCCAGCGCAGCCGTCTGGTTACACAGAGGAGACTGATGAACACGCATCCTGAGCAATGACAGGCACTACATGACAGCAAGGCTCAGTTTTTATCTTACCTCGTTCATCCAAACGATTGGGAAAACAGTATAATCCTTGACTTTCTTAAGCACCCTGCAGGGAAAGAGTTCATTACTTTCAGAGCATGATTCTGTCTCAAACTTTCTTTAAGGATTAGTCCGGCTTTTCGGGAAAAACACTTGCTGGGAGTTCAATATAACACAAAAAAATATTTTTTTAAAAACCACGTAAGACCACAATAGATACATTTTGAAACCCAGTTTTTTCCACCTACTCTCAGTCTTGATGCTAAGCTAAGTTAGCCAGGAACAGTGAAACAGAACTTACGTGATGACCTTCGATGGTCCGTACATCATATTCACTTGAATTCTTTTAGCGAACCTCAGGGAAAACCCGGTTGTCTAGTGGAAGAAAAACAAAAATATTGCATCAGAGCTGCCGCCTCTCTCAGTCACAAATCATCAGGATGACAGTGTCTTACAGGTTCCACGTCTATGAAGGTTTTATGGTGCTCCTCGCTGGGATTCAGCCCAAGTACGGCCTCTCGCAGGGATGGACTGCCATGAAGGAAGTGCGGCAGAGAGATTAAGATAGTTATATCTGTTTGGATGGAGAGGAAACCGTGACAATTTTGATTAGCACATGGGACATTCTTGGTTATGCCTGAACTCTACCGTTAAGATCCCCAAATGCAAACTAACCTTCTTTACAGGCGCTGATATCCAGGACTCCCGCCAAGGTGCAGTTCTTGGTGGTCTTTGGGTCCCTGCAGAAGCACCTGTTGTCTGGGTTGACCGTAGGGGAGGCCAGGGTGGACGGCTGGAGGGTGTAACGGTACACCTCAATCCCTTTCAGATCCATGCTCTTCTCATAGCTGGCTGACACGGACCTGCGGACAAAACAAACACACGTCATGAATCTCCAAGCATCTGACCTCATGTACCCAGTTCACTCTGCTGAGCAACTCAGTTCAGATCGGCTGGAGTGGTTCTGGTACTGGAAAGCTCTGACCTCTAGTGGTCACTGAGAGGAAATAAGTTAAAAGGTTGCAGGCCTCAGAATAAGATGATTAATCCCTTTAATCACCTGCAGATGTCTGATGAGAAGAAATAGAGGGGCTTCTTTTTGTCCACAAATGGAGGGAAGGAGGATGCATCTGAGAAAACGAGGAGAAATAAGGTCATGATGAAGATTTATAGAAATATGTTGTTGGTTTGTTCAGCTTCATAATTAACATGCGTGAGTTGTACCTGTCCCATTGATCATGTTGCAGTAGGTATCGTTCCAGAAAGGCAAAGTCCTGTTCAAATAACAATGACAAATAGTATTTTACATTAACGGAAAACAGCTTCCTCACTTCTCAAAATCTGTAAAACTTGATTAAACACAGCCTCAGAATCGCCACCATTTTATTCATAATCAGACCCACCTCTCTCCCTTCCACCTGTCAATAATCCCCACTTTCGAGATGTCCTCCTTTCCGTTGTTAACTGTGTAGTAGCCATCAAAGGTGCCGTTGTACTTCAGGAAATGATTAAATCATGTCATTTTTGAGGCGTCACTGTGTAGATCTTACATGAGAGCAAAGCTGAAACCTCTGATCACTTACAGGATAAAATACGCCCACTGTTTTTTTCAGCATTGGGTCTGTGTAACCCCACAGCAGGTCCTTGACTGTACGGTGCTGGAACAGTGAGGATTTGCTTAACTTTATCAGAGTCTCCAGTATTACGTGACTATTTTCAGGAAGCAGTGAATAAGCTCCCTGAAAAAAAAAGAAAAAAAGAAATGTTTATCTTCTCTTCATCTTGATCTCTAAAAGTTCAGCAAATGTATAATTGAGTCTTTGTTGTGGTGGTGTCAGTTAGTAAAGCAACACTTTGGTTCCACAACGATTCACGTGCATTAACGCTGCTGTTGCTTCAGGAGATAAGACGGGAAATAAAAATCCTGTTTTATGACACAGGATACAACATAAATACAAGCAGAGGCTCTTGTTGTCTTGAATTGCTTACACTCATCATGAGTTCGGAGAGAAAGCACATTCACTGTGACATTAAACAAAGACAGTATTGTGACTGTATTTATGAGTACAGTTGTTAATGCATTTTCAGACTACCACTGAATACTTGTTCTGTACTCATCACTTATTCTTTGTGATCACAAACCTCCTGATTTATATCAATTTTCTCAGAATTCTAATTAATGGTGGCCCTGAAGTGCAAATGACAAAACATGATAGCAAACCACAGAATACAACCACAAAACACAAAAATGAAACACAAAAAACGAATCACAAAAAAACAGCTTCAAAACACAACAACGAAACACACAACACAACAACAAATCACCAAAACCTAAAACACATACAGGAAGACAGATTCATGTCGAGTCTGACTTTTTAGTTCGGGGTTATTTTGCAGCCAGCCACCAGGTGGCGATCAAGGCAGTTTGGCTTCACTTATAGGAAGCTATCACTTTGTCCATCTCTATAGTCTGTGACTGGATTGTTTTCAATATGAAAGATTCAGAAACAACCCTGTGAGAGAGAATCACTGTGTGGTTAATAATCTCACTGCTCACAAACAAGGGTCAAAGGCCAAACTGTTTTGGCAACCATCACTAGAATTGATAGTTGCATACGAAAGCAACAACCTATCAGCCTTACAGAAATGCTGAGTCACTGCAGGTTTCACCACACAGTGAGGTGACACTCACTTACAGCCACACCCAGGTTGAGGGAGGTGATGTTGTCCTCCTCTGGTCCCACCGACATGGACGGCTCAAAGACGGCACAGGAAGGCAGCAGGAAGGAGACGGTTTGATTGGGGTTGAACGTGATGTTTTCTTTGGGCAGATACCTCGTCCTGGAGGGGGGAGGTTTGATTTAAATTTGTTAGATGGGTGTGATGGTGGCAAAACAGAAAATACAAGAGGCAAACGATTCAACATTACCTGTAGGTGTACGGTCCTTTTTCCAGGACCACTGGTCTTGCACCGTACTGCAAGACCTCCTGGGGGTTTTTCACGTCAAAGAGCCAGAACTGCCTGTACACATGCGCCCCTGTCGTCACCCAGTTGTCATAAGCTGTCGTTCCAGGCTCAATGACGGACTCCTAAACCGAGCAGAGACACAGACATCTATTTTTAACATTCCTCAAGACTGCCAGCAGGCCTGCTGCCCGGCAGATCCATGCACAAGGTGGACGCTCTGTTATTAATCTCTAAATCGTTAAAATATTTTTCTCTATAGTTTCTTTAACCAAATCACAGACGCTGATTTTGACTCTCTGCACAGCTTGTTTACCAGTTGAAGCTCAAAAACACACACGCCTCTCCTCCCGTTTCTCCTGACTCACCTTGATCTCTGCCTGCACATTCACAACTCTCTGTCACTCGCTACAGGGGCTGAAACCGAGCACCGTACCTTCTCCACTGTTCCCTCAATGATGCTGTTCCCCAGTGGGATGAGGACACCTCCCAGGATGGCTACCACAGCCCCAATCACGGCTCCGGCTATGAGTCCGCACTCCTTGTTACAGCAGCCCATGGTGCTGTGCGTTTTTCCCTCCGTGCGACTGTGCGAATGGTTTCTCTGCCTGGCAGCCGGTTCTCCGTCTGTCTCTGTGTCAGCGGTGTGTGTGTGCAGCTTGTAGTGTTTGTGTCCCGGGAGCAGAGGCAGCAAAGGAAGGCTGCAGCATCAGAGGAGCTGACAGAGCCGCAGAGGCCAGGTAAAGGTACAGACGCTTCTGCACCTGTCTTATAAATGAAGTTATATAATGAAAAGGGAGGTTTAAAGGTCACCTGAGAGAAAGACAGAGTGCCACCCCACCAAGCAGGTATCTCATATCTGACCTGGCTGATAACAGTCCGAGGAGAAAGGTTGAACGAGGGGTTGGCACTGGATTAACCATACAATCCTGAATCCTCATTCAAGAGGATTTATCAGACATCTCGACATGAATGATCCCAACCTTTGTTAACGTGTTATCTTTTTCTCTCCTCTCCCTTATCTATCCTCACTATCTCTATTCATGTGTTGTCCTTGCCATAATTTCAAAGGTGATGCAAAGTGGATAAAGTAGAAAACCACTAATCTGTGCATTGTTGTGGACTAGTTGTTTATCTGTGGGTTTAGCAGCATCAGTGGCATCTTTAGTAAATATGCAGCCGGGGGCGCTGTTGTAATCGACAGGCGAAGAACACGTTGCAGGTGCTTTGCTATAAGCAGGAGCTACTTGGGATTGGTTGTTGTATGGTGGGATAGTTGGAGCAGTTGTGTCGTCGGGAACCCTTCTGCATCGTCAGCAGGTGTCTCGGGGCCAATAGCGATTCGCCACTTAGCCCGTACACTTTGCAGGCACACGTTATAGTCACAATGCAGTCTCCTGCGATTAATCGACCAGTCGATATTTTTTTCAATAGTCGCCAGCTGCTAAATTGCAAAAGTATACATGAACCAGGCAGTTTAGAAATAACTGCAAACGTAGAAAGTCTGTAACTACTGCAGGGTGTCAGAGACATTCGCAGATTTAGCGCTGACCGAACACTGTGCGTGCGTGTGTGTGTGCTTGCATGTCAGAAAGGCTTATCTGTGTTGTGGTTCACGGAGATAACAAAATGAATAGCTCTTTATCTCTTATGCTTATCTTCATTCCTGTTTGTGGTATAAATGTTTTTCGATCAGCAGCAATATAACATTGTGTCACAGACCAGGTGGTTTTTATTCTATTTTCCTCTTGTCCCTTCTCTTAAATCTAAATTAACTTCATTATTGTTATTTACATTATTATTCGCATTATCATCATTTCATGCTTTCACCACCATTCCTTACATACCAACATCACAACTTCCTTTGCACCTTATTTACTTAATCTCTGTTTTGGTTTACTTGATTTTAATTGTGCTTAATAAAGTTATCGATCTATATCTATACTTCCTGTGATAAATATAATAATAACAATAATAATTCTCCTGATGTGAAATAAAAAATGACCAGCTGTCTATATCCATGCAGTGTAATTCAGTTTAACGTTCATCAGCCTGAACTCTGCTCAGCAACTACGTCCCTGCAGCACGGTGGAGTTACAAGCTGTAACCACTGGAGGACAGCACCAGCTTTTGCTCCAGTCTTTGTGCTGAACACTTGTCTCTGTTTATTATAACAAACAGACCTGTCAACCAGTCTCAATCTCACTGGGACGATTTACAACTCCACTGTTTGTCTTTCACCTTCACTGTCAACATGTGGAATGGATTTCATTTTGTTTACACAGGGCCAGAAGACTTCCTGCTTCTCCACCAGCTGCTCAAACACTGGAAACAGTTATTAATAATGAGAATATTCATATTTGTATGTTTTCCTTGATTTATATTTTTCACCTCCTCTTAAAACAACTGTACCTTCGAGCAGCATCTGGTCACATAAAAGCTCACATAGTTAGGCCTTGAGTAGATAGAATAAAATACAACAGATCTTTAGATTAGCTTCAGTAAATTTATGATTAAAACACTGAAAAATGTAAGCAGAGATATACAAACCCTCACAAATCTTTTACAATGGGCAGCACTGTCCTTTTCGAATGAATGTGTTCACTGTCTGTGGTATTTTCTGTGCTAGATAAGAAGACATAACCTTTTTTTGTGTCTCAGGGATTCACCCTGTGTGTCTTGTTATCTCAAACCATGAGAGGGCCCGGGTGACACAGGGAAACCTCCAGCCGGCAGCAGGATTAGAAAAGGAAGGTCAGCGTCTTACATTTGCATGTGTTCCCAAATTTGAAATGAAAATGTGACGATGATGGTGAGATAATGTGTGATCCATGGAAATGCTTGAACACCAGCAACATTCCCCTGGTGTCTTCTGACTTTGAAGACTCACACTTGTCTTTGTCCAACAGGTTAAATTATTTAAACCACAAACAATGGTCGTGTGGCACCGAATGAGCAGGTGACGGGACTGACCCCGTCACGGTTGGAGGGTTAGTTACCATGGGAACAATACATGTAAGTGTAGGGTACACTTATTATGTATCCCTAAAAGGTAATTTACACACTATGAACAGTGAAGTATTACAACTGTGAATATACTGTATATATGTGTTTTAGTATCTGTTTAGTTTTTTTGTATATACTCCTGTTACTGTTACACACAATGTAAATCAATAGTATGTTTATTGTATATTATAATAATAAAAGTCACATATTCAACCTATAATGTAAAAATTATGAGCTGTTGTTGTCAAGCTGTGGGTCTGCAGGTTACAAACGGTTGCTGCTGTTAAAAAGCTTCCGGTTAGGGCGTCTACCCTCAAAATAAAAGCATCAGAATTTAAAAATAAGTTGTAATCTTTGGTGTTTAATAGCAAACACACATCAGATTAAAGCTCAGCTTCATGTGTGATTGGATAAGACTGTTTTTTTTCAAAATTGCAAAAGCTGTAACTTGGCTGTAACTATAAATCCTGGATTGTAAATAAAAAGGTCTAAAATATTGTGTTGCCTAATATACCAAAGCAGCCCTGCAGGAAAACCAAAATCAATAGATTTCATAATAGCAGTGCTGTTGTTTTACTATATATAATGGGTTTTTTCAGACAGATTTACACTGTACAAAGTTTCTGCAGTTTTTTTTATTTTCAACTGAACCAAAAACAAGGCCTAGAGGAAAGTTTTGACTATAAACGGCAAATATAGTTGGACAACTCGTCTCCACTTCCTCCCACTATCTAGCAAATGAAGTCGCAATTTAGCAGCTGCCATCTTGTGTCCTCACAATCATCAGTTATACTCCTCTGGAGCTGTGTTCGCGCATGGATCACAGCACACATTTAGACTAAAAACTTGGTGTAAATGACATCGTTTCAAGTCAAATGTGAATGTCTGGGCTTACGGGCACTTGGATGACACCTCAGGAGCAGCATAGAGGCCTTTGTGTGTTTTCTGTTGTTGGTTTTTGTTTTACGTTTGAAGAAGGGGCCACCGGTTACTTCCATTGTATTGAATTTGGCTGCAATCCTGTTTACCCCTGGGACTCTAAAAGTCTTTTGTGGACTCAGACACATCACCCACCCCTCCATCGCTACAGTGGTGAGTAGATAATTACTGAGTTCTCATTTTTGGGTCAACTAAGGACTGAGTATGTTTCACCTTGTTAAGTCCTTCCAGACAAATTGTGATTTGTGAATATGGGATAAGTAAATAAAACTAGATGATTGATTGATTGAAAGAAGTATATTTGATAATATATATATATAATTAAGCCCTAACAGACTCTAGAATCACACAACATGTATGTGAGGTTTGAGGAAGTGCCAGCTTTTATTTTGAAGGGTGGCTCCGGAAGTGAGCGCCTCACGGAGCTCAGTTTCTCCTCCAGCCGCAGCTGCCCGGGCACCAGCAGCAGTCACCGCCGCAGCGAATGGAGGCGAACGGGTGGGAGAGAGACACAGCTCCGCGGACACTCACTCGGATGTAACGAGGATTTTAGGCTTTTTTAAACAGAGACGTGACATTTTCCTCGGGCGGAAGAATCGACGAACACTTTTTATTTAAAAAAGAAAAAAAAAAGAAGAAAAGTCGCATCGCTTCCCCTTTTTTTTTTTTTTTTTTTTTTTCCTCCTCCTGACGAGAGACCGTAAAAAAGGGCGTGTGTGCGGGCTGAAGGCAGACTGTGGACCGCTGCATCTCGATGTTGGTGTGAAGACATCCATCTTTCTGTTTTCATTCCAAATCAAACACCACCTGGATTCGGACGGTGTCGAGGATGGGTTGCACGCTGAGCACCGAGGACAAGGCGGCGGTGGAGCGCAGCAAGATGATCGACAGGAATCTGCGGGACGACGGGGAGAAGGCGGCCCGGGAGGTCAAGCTGCTGCTGCTGGGTGAGGAGAGAGGGGAGGCAGGGGTTTGATGGGGAGGGGGCCGGGGGCCGAGGTGGCGGAGAACTTCTCCCCGACCCTGGTGCGAGCTGAGCGGACACACGGGGAGGAGAACTACCGCCCCCCCACCCTTCCGTGGTACCGTCGGTTAATCGACGCTGAGGCGGCGTCGCTTGAGTTTCAGTTCCGCATCGCGAGCTCGCACAGTCCCGCCAGCTCCATCCGTCACCTCCCGAAACACTTTAACACGTTCCACCGGGAAGTTTCTCTCCTGGTTCCCATCATCCAACCATTTGTTTCACCGGGTCCTTTCAGCGGCGGCACGTTTCCTCTGCTCCTGGCTGAGGTGGTGAGAAGAACAGCCCCCCCCCCCCACTTCACTGACCCCAGGGACATTTAAACATTCACCCCCCCCCCCCCCCTGGTTTTAAACTCAAATTTAAATCGTCTTTCTGCTAAGAACGAGAATTCTCTCAACTTTTCGCATCAGTCGATATCGATGATTATCGCGAAAAAGCGACGAGGGTAAGCGGTTCCTCGGTTCGTGGTCAACGGGGCGTTGGAATAATCGGTGAGTTAGCTTCTGATTGGGAAAAATTCACGTGAATTTCCTCTCAAAGCGGGAACAACAGTTTGAAGAAGGTTGGCGACGTTGGTTCATGAGTTGCTAACGTCGGCCCTTATCAATCACGCACAGATACGACATTTGGATCGCGATTACTCATTGCCGTGAACAAAACTTAAATACATTTAATTCCCATCCCGTAGCAGCCGAAGTCACAGATTGTGCGTTCAAAGACTGATTTTGGCTTCTACGTCGAGTCAGTGTTGTGGTTTTAAACGTAATAAACTATTATTGGTGTTGTTTGATCGCTCAGCTTCGCTCCTTGTATGTTTGAAAGTAGAATCTTGCTCAACAAATGATTCATTTCGGCTGGAAAGGGGAAGGAATTACAGGAAATTGCAATAATGAGTCTGATGTATGTGACCCGAAAATAGCAGCCGTCTGAACCAAATGGCACAACACAAATAGCCAAGCAGCTGTTTGACGTTGTATACTGATGTGGAGATGGATGCCTCCTGACCCTCGAAGCAGTTGCCTATTTTGCCTGATCTCTATGTGTTACTTTCAGATCCTCTTTAAATTCCGGTGGTAGCGTCAGAATCCACCGAACACAGGTTATTTGTTCACCCAGTGAATTGATGAATCACAGTGAAATCTACCTTGAGGATGCATCACTTCTTTATTGGAAGTTTTAGTCATGTTCCCAGCACGCTGTGACGTATGTGCATGTTTCTGCACGTCAATCTCTCGTCTTCAGAATCAAAATTGCTGCAAATTGATGGCATCACTTGCATGTGGAGAAACACTGTTATCCTTGTAAATAGAGACCATAGGTGAAAAACTTTTCCATCAGCCCTTCAGGTGGCTGGCTTTGGGAAATGTTGACATGCACACACACACGGTATGTGGGTTACCAGGACACAAACGCTGAAGCCAGTATCAATAGCAGGCAAACACCCGACAGAAGGCACAGTATAAGAGCTGCTGGAGGCCTTTGTGGACAGATTTGCAAGCCTGAGGAAGATAAATAACATTTCTTCACGTTCTTTTCCTCTATTTTGCACAACCCAGCTCCACATTTGTGTCTGTTCTTGTTGGTGTTCATGAAGATGGCCACATCTTTGAGGTGTTAGTATTGTTTTGTCTCAACACGAAGTTACATATTTTCTTGTTAAAGGTAGACTACATTCCACAGGTGCTTGGGAGGCCAGATGGGGCTTGTTGATTGAAAGCGAGCGTGTTGGGTCAAGTTTCTGCTATGCTGCTGTAGGGTGGAATATGAGTTTTCATCAGCAGGCAGGTAGCAGTAGTTCACCCGTTCTGTTTCTGGTAGGAAAGCTGTTTTTGTTGTGAAAGCCGTGCGCCAGGCCGTGTGTGGCCCCCCCACGCATGTCTGCTCTTGGCACGCCATCCTGCCACTTGGGTACAATCCATTCAGTGTGGTCGCTCTTCAGGTTACTGCCTGAAGTGAGACACAGACGGGCCAGAGACGCCAGGAGAAAGGAGAAGAGGGCCCCGTAAGATGAGAACACTCCCAATGACTGAAGCATTAAAAATGAAAAGGCTCCACCGCGGAGAGCCGAGGGGCCTTCGTTACAGGAGTTGGAGTTGTTTATCCGGCTGAATGGTCGCTCACAAGATATTGTTTCGGAGTTGTTGATTCACAGGCATTTCTGGAGTTGACTTTCCTCTTAAGATTAAAAGTCAACAAAATGTGTCTTGATAGGAAGACGCTGGCGATCCTGTAGTGTTGTTGGCTGCTAAACGATTAGGGCCGTCATAATTATTCAAAATTTGAACATTCATTTGAATGTGACGGATAAGTTCTTATTCAAATCGTTGAATGACATAATTTGTCTTACATAAAAAAAGGTTTTGACTGAGAATAGATGCAGATCTTTGTGAGTCAAGTTCAAACCTGCTGAGAGACTCAAGTTTCTTTAGTCTTTTTGGAGAAAAACTGAACATATTTCTCATTTAGCTCTCCATCTTTATATGGCTCTCCTTCTGCTTTCATCTCCTGGACCCAATTATCCTACTATTCATATCTACATGCTAAAATAGATTACAATTTCCGCAGCCTAATTACTCTTTCTATAGCTGTCGTGTATCAGTGGGAAGATTCTATTAATAATGTTCCAGCCTTTGTCTAACTTTTGTCATTGTTCTCTCTTGAACGTTTCCCATATTTTTAAAATTATCTGACCAGTTTGACTGTGTTCCCCTTCTCGAAGTCAGGGGTGGCCCTGACAATAAAAAGTACTTAAATTAATACGTTCCTTCATCGCTGGATGCATTATAAGAAATGATTCGAGTCTGTGCCATTACGTTCTATCGATCTGCCACCAAGCAGATTGATCGCCGTGATTTAGTGCGGCCATTTCCTCTGTTGGGCAGCACCGCTCGGAGCATCCTGGAGTCCTTCATGAGTGACTCATACTAAAATCCTGCGAGAGGAAGAGGGAAAAGAAAAGAGGAATTAATCAGTGAGGGGAACGCTAAATCATTGAAGAAAAATGACTTGCAGAGAATGTTAAAGAGGAAGAGGGACGTATGTGACTGAAAGTGAAAGACTGAGATAGACGGGGTGGGAATGGTGTTAGCCTCATGCCGCTAATATGGCATCTCTAATGGGGTTAACACACTGTGCCGAACTTCATAAGCCCTCCTTCAGTCCTTGGAGTGCTCTGCAAACTGTGGACGGGTTTGGCCAGCAGCATGTCCCCAACACAAATGTCCTGACCCACGCAAATGTATCTTCATGCCATTGATTTGACCCCAAAGCGAACATGACGTACACCTTACAGAAAGAAAGTTAAGATGTGGTTGGTATGCAGGGACGTATTTCAGATTTTCCAGGTGAATTAGCAGGGATGTATTGTTAATCTATGAAGGCTGATAGGTCGCCATTTATCACACTGAATACTCCCTGCTGCTGCTTTAAATCATTCCTCGCTCCCTTCGTACCTAGAGGAAGATCAACCAGAGGGAGTTCCAAGAGGGAAGATGCATTTGCGGTCGGCCGATGGAAAATGCGCTGTAATCAGTGGGGAGGAGAAGAATGAATCCACATTTTCAGCAGTGCAGTGGTTGGCTAAGATTTTCCTAAAATAGTTTGAACCACCAGAAACAGAAACCAGCTGCTCCAGTGGTTTGGACTGTGTGGCTGTTCTGAGGTGGGCGTATCAAAGCTCAGGGTGTGTAACATGACTCTGCATGAGGAGCAATAGGTTAGGCCTGTGTTTCCATGTCTCCCTGAAAGCTCTGTCTGTGTGTACGTGTGTGTGTGAAAGTCAAAATCAGGACAACTCTTGTGTTTTTGCAGCGTCCAACATTCACAGTTTTTTTTTCACTGGCCCACTTGGCTAGTAGACAAGAGTTTTACTGGCCCCCCTGTGTATTTAAACTTGACCAACAGCCAAAGAACTTTTTCTCCATAATTAAATAATTATAGGGGTCACATCTTGCAACACTCGAAATACATTTCAGTCATTTCCTTACATTATAGGGCATTAGGAATAATTTGACGTAATCACAGAGCACAGCACATTACAGTACAGTGTCGGGATGTGGTCATCATCTTAGTTATTGTTATTTGCAAGGACCCTTTTCTGTTGAAGCGTAAATTTATTTTTTCAGGTGTAAAACATGCTGGAAAACTCCAAATGACAATTTGACGTATTTTATGAAGACCCCCTGCACTGGATGTTAGACAGTCAGCTGCAGTATAAGTTTACGTTAGCTAGAGTTAATGTTAGCTTAGTAAAGTTAATGAGCAGAGAGCAGCTTGTGATGGACACAAACTCACTAGAACTTGTGATAAATGGTTTATAAGCTGCCACCTCGCATCATGATGTCGTTGTTGTCAGATTTTATATTTGTGCTCAGCTCAGCTGGCTTCATGGCTCGCTGAGCCGAAGTGTCTCATTACAGGGCTAACGTTGTGCAGGACTGCTATATGACATCTTCTTTTGACGCAATCAACAATTTGGCTTCACTTTTGTCGAGGTTTCTTATTTTTCGTCTTTATATGAAGCGTACCTGAAACCCAGCAGAGTTACGATTGTTCTGAACTTTAATTTACCTTCAACATGACACTCCGATGATGTAGTGTGATCCTTCGTCCGCTCCGCTCTTCAAGACGAATGACCGTCTTTTAATAAGTGGTCACTGGCAATCAATTCAGCCTGCATAAACTGTTCCTGGCCCTGAGCCGCCGGGACATCGGTTACGTCGGACCCTGTTTTGTATTCCTCAGGCCTAGAGGCTTTGACAGGAGCCACACCCTGATGATATCCGTGGTGTTAAGAGGACGCTTACATAAACACGTAGCTCACGTCTCATTGATTATGAGGGTTGGGCTTTGAATTCACAATATCTGTGCAGTGATAACGATTGAAATGAGGAATGAGGAAACACACTCCTTACCTCAGCAGCGTTGACGATTTTAGTTTTTATAAGCTGTTCCTGTGAACAGATGTGGCAAAACATGCCTCTGACACAATTTGGTTTTACATTTTCGCAATTATAAGTTAATGTCATGATTCACCAAACATCCCTGTTGATTTTGGCTTTTTGATCCAAGTATTTCTCAACAGCTCGCACTCGTCTGAATCATGTGGTCGATTAAGTGTGAGGAACCTTCCTTTCCAATTAAGTACAAATGAGAAAGATCTGGAAACTGGCATTTTTCTGTGTGAGGAACGACTTAAGAACAAAAATAATTTAAAAAAGTAAAATAACTATTATCTCATTTATGAAGAAGTGGCTGCAATTATTCGTTCCATTAATCTGTTGATCTAATAATCAAAGAGTCAAAAGTTCAGATGGTTTGTTTTGTCCAACTGAAAGTTTAAAAACCGAAGGTATTGATTAAGTTTACAATGATATAAAATAGAAGCTAAATCGGATATCTCTTCACCAAATGAGCAGCAGTCGAAACAAGACTTGAACTAAGGTTGTTAAAATAGTTTTTTCCCATAAATGTCAAAACCCCCAGAGACAAAGGAGAAGTCAGATAAATGTTTCTTTCATCATTTTTATAGGAGGTTACTTTTCAGTGTGCGCTCACAGTCTCAGTGGGTTTTCCTGTGTCCCACATCAAGAGGCACTGTGACTGAATGCAAAGCGTTTCTGGCATCTTGAAGTGGGCCGAGGGCTGCGACTGTGCCAGCTCGCTGCCCTGGCTGTGCCCAGTTGAGCCGCGAGGTACATCTGCCGCCGTCTGCGTGGCGACTTCCACAGGGATTCGCACAGCTGAGTGTTTAGCCTGGAAGCACGGAGAGCTGCCACTGTACTGTCTCACACATATACACGTACACACACACACACACACACACATCCCCTCCCTCCAGGGTGCTGCATCACCCAAGTGGTGACACGTAATTAAAATAATGTGTCCTCAGGTGGATCTCATCCAATTATACTGAAGGTGAAGTGCCAGCGCTGTACTATCAGCATGCAGGGAAAGTTTGTAGGAATCCAGACCTGCACATGGCTGTGGAGAGCATGAATATTTAATCATTCATTCTGTGTTAAATGTATTTTTATAGTTATAGTTTCACTTTCAGCATGAGTTGCCTTGTGTCAAAAATGCAGCATTGCCATATTCTTTTTGTTTTCGCAGCATCAAGGAAAGTGGAACTGGATTGGGGGGGTGATTTATTACGCAAGAACAAACCATCCTGCCTCTGCTGACAGTGTCACGGGGTATAACATAGCGTTAGGTGTCATGATGTGATTCCAGTTGCGTCTAGAGCCGGACGTGTTTACTCGGGGAATAGCAGCTCTCAAGTGGTTTGAAAAATCTTCCCTAGTGGCAACGTTACATCACTGACAGCCGGCCGATTGCCTGCCTTATAAGTCTCCTCTGCTGCGAGGACACTGAGTGCACATTAGTAGATGTTGTGTTGTTTTGTATTGTCAGGCACGTCAGCATCGGATCAGTGTGGTTCATAAGGACATCAGAGATGGCTTTGACTGTGAGGGGGGGGGGAAGAAGATTTTAATAAAAGGGCACTTCCTAGTGAGTGGCTACGAGGGCATCAATACAGTCGAGTAAAAAGAGCAGCAGATGCATAATACATAATGCTCTCTGTGGAAGCCAGCATGTCACATACACACACACGCAACCACAAAGCCTCCTCAGGTGACTGTGGCCTCACACTAGAGATGTCCTGGATATAACGAGAGCCGTTGCCATGGTGCAGTGACGTTTGAAAGATCCGAGAAGCAAAAAAAGCCGAGCCGATGGTCATAATTCCCTTTATGCTCTCCTTCCCCCTCCCCGTCTTCCCCTCCTGCTCTTTTCATCAAAGCATTGTCTCATTGGTCAACTCCTCAGCAGTCAATCTAATGACACCGCCGTGTTTTTCGGCACTTTACCGGCTGATAATCAGTTTTCACTGTGAAGTCACACGCCACACCACGGCCACGCGCCTCGACGCAGAGACAGCGTGATGCAAAGCCACTGCTGATAACCTTCCACGCACAGTTTTTTTTGCTTATACAACATGAGATTCAGTCACAGTGAAGTGAAGCAAGCGCAATCACCAAACAGTCATCTGACCGAGCTCGCTGGTATTGACTAATCGGTATATTAGACTGGAATTGCCTGGAGCAGAGGCAATCCAGAGCTTTAAAGTCTTCTTTTAACTTAAAACACACACGCACACTTGTTTCTCAGTTCTGCTGTGATCAAGCGGTTTCAATGTCACGGTTCCTCGTCATGTAATTTTGGCCACACTGCTGTTCTTGTTGACATATGGTTAAATCATTTTGCTTGTTGCAGGAGATCATTAATTTGAAGTATTTGACGTCTTTTTTCTTTTGTCTCCTCCAGGTGCTGGTGAATCGGGGAAAAGTACAATTGTCAAGCAGATGAAGTGAGTTCATCGACACGCAGAATCAAAACAAACCTTTTTCTTTCTGTCTCCTTCCAGCGTGTCAATAATGACTTTTGTCGTTAGATATTATTTTCACAGAGCGTTTTTCATTTTCCTCAACACAAACAGTGTCAAAACACAACTCGTGCTCGGGTAGCATCTCTCTCCGGATGATATTATGCTCCGTGAATCACAGCACAAACAGGTGCCACCTGTTAATGGACCATGACGACAGAAGCAGAATACATACATAGTGTGTGTGCTACATATGAATGTCAGATAACACACACACACGCTAGAGACTTGGCTTTTTTAAATGTTTTTCAAGCAGCTGCTCCTCTTGGTTCTTCACCTGTGGGGGAAGAGCTGGAGGCTGCACATGAAAAAATGTTATTTTCCTTATTGCAGCATAATACTAGAGTCTGATTAATAGGGATTTTTTTGGGGACTGATAATATTAAAGAGTAAAAAATGTCCAATGACAATCTATGGGCTGATACATACTAAAAAAAAAAAAAGTCTCAGTAACTCCTCAGATGTTGTTTTCAAACCCTTATGACAAAGAAATGTTATTGAGGCTTTATATTATACAGTTTCACCATAAATGTTAATATAGATTAAAAGAAACACAAATGCAAACTATAAAACTTTCCTCAAGAAAATAAACAGTTTTCAAATGTAAATATAAAGTCTTGTCTTTTCTACAGTATTTATTCTGTCAAATAAAAGAACATAGATACCAATACGTCTGTGAAAGGCTCTTATCAGCTTATTTTCATAGACCAACTGATCTATGAGCAGATTCACGTGTTCTCAGCGAGTGAAAGTAGCTTCCTGTACTTTCTGTTTCCTAAAACTGACCATTATTTTTGTTATGTTCAGAAATCCCACGAAAATGTTTTAGAATCAGAGACACGACATGTAATGTGACAGAGTCGGCTTCCTGTCCCTCTACGCTGGGTCACCCTTTTACATGGATGTCAATATGGGACTTCTTCTTTTGTCGGCATAAATATGGAACAACAATCAACTCCATTTCAGAGTTTGTGTCTTTCACACAGACGAGCCAGGCGGGATTGCAGCAGAAAATTGGCCCCTTGACGGGCTGTGTGAAAGGAGCTTCTTTTCTCTGGGTGACCACATTTTAAAGCGTCCAGAAATAAGGAATACGGAGATTAGGGACACTGTGTCCTGACAAAAATTGTGCAGACGTTCCAATGAGCATGTCAGAGTTTTGAAAGAGTTATTAAATAAGAGCTGAGGAGAAAAGAAAGTGAAGGAAATAAGAATCGAAAGAGTTTTCTGTCTCTGGATGCGGCTTTTGCACCAAATTTATTTTTAAAGTGCAGGAAAAAATGACTAGAATTCTGAGCCGGTGTTTCCTCTGTCTTTCTGCAGGATCATCCACGAGGCGGGCTACTCAGAAGAGGAATGTAAGCAGTACAAGGCCGTGGTTTACAGCAACACAATCCAGTCCATCATCGCCATCATCAGAGCCATGGGCCGCCTCAAGATCGACTTTGGCGACGCCGCGAGAGCTGTGAGTGACGGAGAGAGGGATGTAATTTAGTTTAAAGTGAATTTGTGGCGTTGGAAAACAAGCGTCTGCAAACATTGGATTCTCAGAAAAGGCTCATGGGAAAGTAAATCTTGATTGTAGTCATGAATTCAGAGGTTGTTTATCAGTTATTTAAAATGTATTTTTATTGCGTTAAATCCAAATTAAATGCTTTGACGCCTTGTTGTTTTTGAGGAATGCCCCTGCTTGCACTCGTATATGCACAAGAACAAATAAGTCTTGTTTCTGAAATGTCCTGACGACTGGAGTTTCAGCTTGGAAGCAGATTAATGCGAACAATAATGATGGAGTAATTACTTAGATTGTTGATTGACGATATTGACGCCACCTTTTTTTGCATTCGCCAGGATGATGCACGGCAGCTGTTTGTGCTGGCCGGCTCGGCTGAGGAAGGCTTCATGACAGCAGAGCTTGCTGGCGTCATTAAACGTCTCTGGAAGGACGGAGGCGTTCAGGCCTGCTTCAGCCGCTCCCGCGAATATCAGCTCAACGACTCGGCAGCATAGTGAGTCACACACAAACACACAAACACAAACATCGAAGGTAACGGGTGCGTTAGAATTTTAACCTCTACCTACACTGTAAATTGTGTGAATGACTTTTAATTGCGCACTGTAAATAATGATGGAAGACATGACAGCTCCTCAGAAGTGAACCCAGTTTTGTTTGCCCCCTGGTGGCTAGATGCAGTCTAGGTCATAAACCCTGGAATGTGGGTCATTTTAGGCAAGTGTTCATGTTTCCAATGAGTTTGGTTTTTTTTATTAGTTATTTGAGCACGCGTACCGGTGGGACGGCCATCCACCACACTTCCCAGCCTTTGGCCGTGCTCGGAAAACAGAGAGCTGCAGCGCCATGCATCTGTCTGGACTTTCAGACTGTCAATATTTGTCCTCCTCTGTCAACCCTGAAGAGCGGCGGCTGGAGAGAATATAGAATCTTTGACCTTGCACCTCAGCGCAGGAACATTTGCTTAAAAAGTGAAAGAGAAGTCACACAAACACACAGACAAAATCCTCTAAACAGTTTTGAACTTTTCTCGCCCGACTTGAATATCGTGCATATTGTGCAAGAGCCCTTGGCATGGAAATGAGTGATATCATCACAAGGCAGCTCCTTAGCCTCGTTGGGAGAAAAACCATTTGCCCTGTTTTGCCACAGAAGAACAAACATCAGCTTTGACGACACAGGCCCAGGGAACCGCAGTTGTTGGCCATTTTCTAATTGGTTCCTCTAATCCTGCCGTCCAGGGGCTTTTCATGAATAAGAAACACTATTGTTAAACCTTGTGTATTTTTTTTCTTCACTTAATACCCTGGAAGACAAACAACAGGCTTGTTTGCTCGAAGGAGAGATTACTTGTGTTTGTCTGGTAGAAAGTAGAGGTCACAAATCTTTCCCCCTTCATCAGCAGTAACCTTGAGGTCGGGTGGCAGGAGTGTGAAGGCTCATGTGTGATCCTCTATATATAATAAACGTAAATGAAGTAAATCTCACACCTGTAGCCAAAGATACAATAGTCATCAAATAAAATCTTTACTTTTTTAATTTGCTAGAACCAGTTTGTTTTTGACATTGGATTAAAAAAAGGAATGAAAGTGTAACCTTGTGTTTCCAAAAAAACTTCACAATTAAATTACTGAAATATAATTAATTCAGTTGCCAAATATAATTCAATTCACTTAAAAGAGATTTTAAGTTGGATAATTGAAGGACTAAAAAAACAAACTATGTCCATCAGGTGATTGTGGGTTTTTTGGTGAAAGTTTGAAAGTTAAAGTCCGTTCAGACTCAACATTTTTTCCAAACCTTTGATATTTGATGTTGTAATAGCACCACCATGAGCAAAATACAGTAAATGTTGTTTAGCTGTGTGGGAGTTTGGGGGATTTTCGTGTTCGGGGATTTTATTAAAAGGAATAAAAGAAAGCTTAGAATCCACTTCATGCGCAAACCTCGGCCAAGGCCCAACAAATGGTACACAATTCATGCCTGAATTACTCCCTGGGAGATCAGTTAAAAAGGTGAACAGAATCTCTCACTAGGTTAAAGTTATAAAACAAATCCTGATTCTGTTTCTTTGCGTAATCCTGCTGACAAACAAACCAGCCGCTGACAGGAGTGAAAACATCCATCCTATTCCTCTTTATTCCCATTCAGGACAATGTGATACAGCACCCTGGACAGATGGTTCATCCATTACACCACGGACACACAAACACATTCACACTTTCACGTAGGAAGTTTCCACTTCAGCTGCGTTTCCTTCGACCCAGGAAGGAACCTGCGGGGAATCCACCAAACACAGACAAAACAACAATTCAGTCACATCTCAGTGAAAAGAGCAGGACCTGTTTGCTCCGAGGCAACAGCTCAAACCACTAAACCACGGTGGCATCACGTCTAAACTGAACACAGGAAGGTCTTGTTTTTTATGTTGTCAGTGAATCCAGGTTATAGACTGTATCCCGAAACGCCTAGTTTTTTTTTTTTAGGTAGTTCTCACAGGGTGAAACATCGTGATTGACAGCTGTGATTGACTTGTTATCAGCCGAGCCCGTGTATTGACGGACACTCGCTATCACGGCTGCATCCTGTAATCGCTCCTGTGCAGACTCTGGCTCCAAATAGCTTCATTTCTGGATGGTGGGAGGAAGTGGCGACACATCGTTCATCTTTATTTACTGTCTATTGTCTGGATTTGTATCTAAACCTGTGAGACAACTCAAATGTTGCAAAGTAACTTTTTCCACTCGAATGTTTTTTCAACAGGAAAGTTTGAATCATGTCTGAATTATAGAATCTAACCTGAGTTGCTCCCCCTTGACGATGCTTTGTGAGTTGATACTTGCCCTTGATGCTTCTGACACAGTTTCTCCCACTCATTTCCCCTCCTGCTCCCTCTCACCTCCTTTTATCCTTTTCACCTTTTTTCTCTCCCCTCTTCCTTCCTCCTTCTTGTCCGTCTCCTCCTCTCAGCTACTTGAACGATCTGGACAGGATATCCCAGGCCACCTACATCCCAACCCAGCAGGATGTGCTGAGGACCCGAGTCAAAACCACAGGCATTGTGGAGACACACTTCACGTTCAAGGACCTGCACTTCAAGTGAGAATTAACTTCGCTTGAACAATCACATCAAACTGTGTTGTTGTTTTTTACACGATGGCTTAATTAGGTTTCCTTCCTGTTACTGACTCACTGGCTCCAATAGAAATTCCCTTTGTTGCATGTGCAGCTGTGAGTTGCGACATAGTGGTTGCGATGGTGTCGTGCGCAGCAGCGATGACTCAGGCGACACAACATGGGGGCAGGCGGCTCCATAAAGTCATGTTGGCCGAGTTTAGTAGATGATGCTGTTTGACATTGAAATTCATACACGGCCAGAACCCACTGTTGGTTTGTTACATAACCACAACAGGGTTTTTCTGGGACAAAAACTAGGCGGGTGTGGTACTGAGCCCGGGCAGGGGAACAGAAAGCCACGCACCGCTCCACTGCCCCAGGCTGAGCGCACAGCTCCGGGGAACGGACCCAGGGAACAGAGTTGCTTCCAGCCCTGGGCAGAGGGTTACCTTTCCCTCGAGTTCTACGACTTCATACCGAAGCTACGCAATTCTTTTATAGTAATCAACATGTTATAGTGATGAATTTGGCCCAAACAAACGTGATCACTGTAAGCAGAATTTTGTTGGGAGGCAGAGATGGAACAATTTGACAGAGGAGGACCCTGCACCCAAACAAATGCTCAATGTTTCTGTGTTTTATCTGTGGCTTAGCCTGTGAGGGTAAAGAGAATTAAAGAGGACTGATCTTCTCAGCCAGGACGCTTCACGTTCTTTCTTTCTGTCCCCCAGAATGTTTGATGTCGGCGGTCAGCGATCTGAGAGGAAGAAGTGGATCCACTGCTTCGAGGGTGTGACCGCCATCATCTTCTGCGTGGCCCTCAGCGACTACGACCTGGTACTGGCCGAGGACGAGGAGATGGTGAGTCGCTCACACTTTGTGACGGGTCATAGATGGAGTCACGATCTTCTCCGTGTGAAGCGCAGTGACCGACGTCATCTTCCTTCTTTCTTCAGAACCGAATGCACGAGAGTATGAAGCTGTTCGACAGCATCTGCAACAACAAGTGGTTCACGGACACCTCCATCATCCTCTTCCTCAACAAGAAAGACCTGTTCGAGGAGAAGATCAAGAAGAGTCCTCTCACCATCTGCTACCCAGAGTATGCAGGTGAGATCACATAATGAAGAACAAGCTCAAACCTGTTTCTTTAATGCAGAAAATCAAGGGGTTTTTGGATCAACTTTAAATACAGTCTGTGATTGTGACTTCCTGCTTGTCATCTTTTTCAGGCTCCAACACGTATGAGGAGGCCGCCGCCTACATCCAGTGTCAGTTCGAGGACCTGAACAAGCGGAAGGACACCAAGGAGATTTACACCCACTTCACCTGCGCCACAGACACCAAGAATGTGCAGTTTGTCTTTGACGCCGTCACCGACGTGATCATCAAGAACAACCTGAAAGACTGTGGTCTCTTCTGAGGACAATGACCACAAAGACGATGGCCCGTTTTTTTCTAGGTAAGGAACTCTCCTCCTCACCCTCTTCTTCATCTCCTCACCACGCCCTTTGCGACTGGCTCGCATGCTGGACGCTCAGGATGATGACTGAATGCGTGTTCCCTGTAGCATCGGGATGCAGTGGGAGTTGCTAAGGAAACCGAGGGAGCCTGGTTTAAATGTTTCCTCTTTCAAACTGGCTGCGAACAGAGCGTAGCTGGAGTTGACCACAGTCATGCAGACTAATCGGTCTTCATCAAAAATCATAATTTAATCGTTGAAATCAGAGCCATCTTTTATTAGAGGCCTAAATAGATTTTATGCTTTAGATGGATTTAGATTTAGATGGTGGTGAAATGTTAGCGACAAGGTTGAGCTCTGCAGAACGTCTCTTTAACAACAAGCCGTCCCTCTTCTTTCCCCCTCCCCTCATGTGTCTCTCGTCTTGTGTCCTCAGGCGGTGGAGCCAGCTTACTGTGCATCTTTGGTGGGGAAGATGAGAAGAGTCGGGAGGATCAGTCACGGACCAGTGCTGTACTATATGCCACTTTTAACAGCTTTATTTATGTTTTTGTCTTGGAACATTTTGAACTAGCGTTGAAATTTGTGTAGGATGTTTGTATCATTGTAAAAGCGTCACAGCAAATTTCGCACATTTTTTAAATTCCCTCTGTTTTTTGTTTTTGATTTTTGTGGAGGTGGAGGCGATCACATCTTTTTTTTTTAATTTTTTTTTTTGCTGTTTCTTCTGCCGCTGTCTCTGGAAAAGGAAACTTTGCTATCGGTGGACATTCTTCTTTTCTTCCTTACCTACAACCAAAAGGGAAGAAAAGAGGTACAACTTTGAGTCCAGTTTGTTGGTACTTGTGCCTTCGCATGCCTTTTACTGCGGTCGTAGTCCTAATGCTTGTTCTGTTGCCTGCTGAATTGTTCTGAACATTAAGAGGTAAACTGTTTTCATATGTTAGTGTCCCTGCTATCTTCTATGTGCACACCACTGAGCTATCAGGAGGAGGATTTCCCTCTGGTCTAAAAAAGGTACATGGGTCGTCATAGTGACCAACATGTAGCCTCCACAGTCCACTATCCCCACGCCCCCCCCCCCCCCCACCCGCTACGACAATGACAGGCCTCGCTGGCCGACCACACAGTACAATACTGAGATGTATATTGTTACCCCACAAATCTGGGGTTCGGGTTTTTAAACGGTGTATAAAATATCCCTTCTTCCCAGCCATTGAGAAAATGGTTAGCGGAGCCGCTGAGCTTATAATACGCTCACGTGTTTTAAAGTACAAAGACCAGAGTTGGCACATTTTACTGTATATTTTAATGTATTCAGAGGAGGTTATGGAGTCTTTGGTAGTGAGGAGGGGGAAAAAAACTAAACCACAGAAAAGATTGTTGTAAAGGTGAGGACGCAGTCAGACGCCGAATCACGGATCTCATCCAGCTGCAGCGAGTAGAGGGCGGGGGGGGTTGCTGTTTGAGGATCCGTGAAGAAGGCGCTGATTAATTATGAGGTGACGGGAATAAAGAAGGTCAAGGGAAAACTGGCCTGTGATTTTTAGATCAGCGCTACTTTGCCAAGAGGAATGATGGTTATCACGGTCCTGGATCTGTTCATATAAAGAAACTGCCACAACTGTCATTGTATGTGTATGTTCTCCGCAGAAGGAGAATCTTTGTAGACTCATTTCCCTTATTTTGCTAATAAAAACCAATTACAAACCATGTGGAGTTGCTGTGTCCTTTTACATATGTATCAACAGTTACTGAAGCATTTTTAAACAAATCATTAATAGCACTGATAATTAGCTGCTAATGCACAAAGCATGATGGCCACAGAACATGTATGCTTGTTGTCTTCTTTGCATCTCAGAAGCAAAAGTACTCTCTCCTAGTAAGAGATTATTTTATCAGTAAGAGGATATAAGTTGCTGCTTTGATCCCTTTGTATTGACGTGATCGGACTCTCCCGCCCATCACCCACTTCCCATCGTGTGCATCTGTCATGACTGGAGATACCTTGTTATCTCCACACAGGGAGTCTCACATTGGCAATTAGACACAATGTTGTCAGTTCTTCACACCCCCTCCATCACATTGATATTCCTCTGTGGCCTTTAAAGGCTGCGTTACCTGCAGCCGCTCTCAATGCACAGGTTTGTTTCGAATGAGGATTGATCGGGCCTGAGCATTCGGGCTGCAGCTAAGAGGCTGACGTGTGTTCACTGATGCATAGACACCGCCTTAATCCTATTTCCCTATTTGCTCTGTGATGTAAAGCACTAATAAGGTTGTCTCCACAGGCGGATGTATGTCTGACTTGTATGAATGCCAGTGGAAAACACCCTTGTCAACAGTTGATCATTTAAATTGGGAGTTGTGTAAATGACCTTCTGGTAAATATAAATTCACTCTCTTTCCCCTCAGTTTTGGTCTCCATCAATCCCCAGAGGGAAATATCTGGTTCTCTCTCCCAAATGTTACTCTGTGTTCCCCGGCTAACTGCAAACAAATTTAATTCTGGCCAAAAAACTATAAATATCAGCAATCCCTGAAAACCAATATTAAAATCCGCCAACTACCTAAAATGTCAACAACCATACTTTAACATGCAGCCTACTTATGACCTATACCACAGCCGGCCATCAGGGGGCAGTCTACATGACCTGGCCTCATTTCGGTGGAGCTGTCATGTCCATCTTTGTTTACAGCCATTTAAATCAAGGTTGATATAACCAAGAAATCAGACTCCATCGAGCTAGCTGCTTTTGACCTCACATCAGCTAACATCGACGCAGTGGAGCGAGATGCTAATTCAGCCCCAACTTCAACTGAGCAGCAGCCATTTTAAAAGCAGGTGACCATGAGGCCCAGGTCTCTGAACCGGATAAAACCTGACGTGGAATCATCAGAGACACACGAACAGAATCTTCTTCAAGATTTCCCTGAAGCAAAGAAACTGAAACATCAGGAACAGTTTTTACAGGTAAGTCATTTACATTCTTTGTTGCGCTACCTGTGTTAGCTCATCGTGTGTGAAGCCCTGGTACTAATGTCAATCTGCTGTTTCTGTGATTTGGCCCATTTTGATCATTTTGCACGAACCACTCTGCGAATAGGAATCGACAAGAGCCTAAATACAACGCTGCGCTTCAGCATGCAGCTAAAATACAGAGCAACAGTAGCACCGGGCGAGAAGCTCCATGAAGTCAGTGATCGAACACCATTAGCTGCTGTCCACTCCACATTAGTTCAGGCCGCAGCAGCAGAACGTCAGTGCATCATGATGTGTCACTTCCTGTCTCTGAAGTTACATCATAGTGAATGAAAAGAAGAAGTAAAGGTTGTGGTCGGCCTTTAATGGCCTGGTTTGGTGTTTGGGTATTTTTACACAATGCTCGTTCACAAACATGCACACTGGGGATTTTCATGTGAGCTGACACTCGCCTGTGCAGCGGAGGAACGGGACAAAGTCCATCTATTGTTTTATTGTATGTATTGTGTATTCACCTGCTCTGCGGAGGGTCCCACGTTGTGAAGTCGGTGTTCTGACTTCAGTGTGAGTCAGAATATGGAAAAAGGCTGGAAACAAAAGGTGTCATATTAATGTGTTCACACTCCGACGCCTCTTTACAATATTTTTCATATAACGTCTGAATTGAAAAGGTGCTTGTGGGAGATGTATGTTCAGTTTAACATTTGACAAGTTGACATTAACGGCTGCTGTTTCAGTGCTGACTGTAAAATTGTCTTTGTTTGCAGTTGCTGACGTCAGAAACTCATGATCCAAACTTTTAGCTGCTTTTCTAGGAGTTGTTTTGACTTGAGGAGGCTTTCAGGAGAATTTTCACGGTCGGGAACTCTCTGTACAGTTGGGTACATTTTCCATGTGTCTGTACATGACTCATGATTTCTTTTTTTGAGTGCTTTCGAATTTTCAATACTCCACTACACATATCAGCAAATATCTGCCCCACTGCATATTTACAACACATACACTGTTATTTATATTGTTTTTAAAGTAATCGATAATGAGAGTGGTTTCAGAAACAGTTTTGGAAGTTTGTAAGATTTGCGTCTATGTGCCCTCACACCGAAGAGCACGATCACAACATTCCTCTCTGGTATTTGATGGATCCTTGATTTGTGGCCTCGTCTGGATGGAGATATTTTATAAAATAAAGGTTGTGTGGACAGAGATTTGTTTAAAAACAGAGGAGAAAACATTTGTTCAAAAATCTGACTTAAGTTAAATAATATTATGATGTTTGCAGTAGCATCATCTGCAGCATTAATATGACACCAATCTTGTATAAAACAGAATTTAGAGAAGGCAGAGTTTAATGTAGGTGTTGCATGAGGGAACAGACTCGTACTGATACTTTCAAAGTGAATGTGGTACTTTTACTTTTACTTGAGTACATCCCGCTGGCTGATGTGCAGCTGCACTAACCATCCTCACGCTGCAACTTGACATAAAAGGTGGAGCAGGTCTGAGGGAGATAAATGACATGATACATTTGTGAGATGCTGGCTCCCACGGCTGCTGCCAATTGGGGGAGTTGAAGTGTGTGAATGAGGGTGAGGGGGGTGAGGCGGGTGAGGGGGGGTGCATATGCTGTATTTATAGCACATTTTAAAGATGAGAGAGCGAGGAGAAGATGGAGCGAACGAGGGGGCGGCCATGATGTATCAGTGTAAAAGCAACAGGGGTGACTGTGTGTGTGTGTGTGTGTGTGTGTGTGTGTGTGTGTGTGTGTGTGTGTGTGTGTGTGTGTGTGTGTGTGTGTGTGTGTGTGTGTGTGTGTGTGTGTGTGTGTGTGTGAGGAGGAGGAGGGTGTAAATAAATGGAACAATAGAGGCATTTTCTCTCTGTTGTTTCATCGCCTTGTTTACTGTCTCTGTCCTCGATCACTTTCTCTGGGGGCAGCGGTTGGCAGCAGAGATAAGACGGACTTATCAGCTCCGCCGCCATGTTGGACAGGACTCATTGTAACAGCCAGCGAGACGCACTTTTCAGTCCCGGCTTCACATTCTTCCACTCGCTGCATCATCTGTAGACGTCATGTTGTCGAGCCTGTTTCTGGGGCCCCGGCCGAACATGCCGATTATTTATAGTTGACAGCTTTTTTTTTATCGCATAACTCTTCTATCTACCAATTGATTTCTATTTTCTGCTGCTGTGGCCACACGCTCTGAAGTGGCCTCTCACCACCAGGGTCACGGTTGTTTACAGTCGGCCGCCAAAGATATTTGAAGAGCCACGCTGAAATTAAACATGCTTTCTAACACAACCCTACTTGTATAGCTGATTTTTTAAATTTCTGTCATCATGCCAATTATCTGTCTCGTCCCACATTGGATCACAAGACACTTCAGAGACATCAGTATATGTACAAACTCATTTTTAACGACAAGGGGCTTTGATTTCTATAATCAGGGGCACAAGGGTCCATGTTATTGGCCGGAGGCGTTATCTTTTTAGCTTGTCCATCAATATGTCCACAATTCCACCCGTTCTATTCAGATGAATGCGATATCTCAAGAACGCCTTGAGGCAATTTCTTCAAATTTGGCATAAAAGCTTTAACCCTCGACTCAAAGATGAGCTGATTGGATTTTAGTGGTCAAAGGTCAAGTTTGCTCTGATCTCACAAATATAGATTTTTTTTCCTTGTGAGCACGATATCTCAAAAACAGCTCTCTGCAATGTTTTCAAATTTGGTGCAAACATTCTCTCCGACTCACAAACCAGTTGATTCGATTTTGGTTGAAGTCAAAGGTCAAGTTCTGAACATCAGAGCAGCTAAACATTTTCAGGTAGTATCATAAATTCAAATTATAACTGAATACATCAAATTGTATTTAGCATTCTCACTGTTCACCTACATTACACCTTATAAATAATCATTCAATTGTGTAATGTAATAATTAAGATTGTAGTTATGTTTTGTGATTTTGATGAAAGGACTTAAGACATGTTTGTGATTTTCTCTCATCTGTGAAACAACAAGAGAATGTGAGACATAAAAACACACACACTGTGAATGCGCTGTGTGCAGTTACCAATCAGAATCCTGTTTGTCTCTGGGATGTCATGACACACGACTTCAGAAATTCTGCAGCAACTTCCGTCCTCGTCATCAAACCCAATTAGCTTGTTTTTTTCTTTATTCTCATGTATGTGTGTGACTGAGAGTGTGACAGATTGAGTGTGTGGGCGGGAGGAATGTTTGTGTGCATTTGTGTTTACTTCAGGATGCTGTGTGTGTCTGTGTGTGTGTCTGTGTGTGTGTGTGTCTGCCGTCTGTGCTTCTGCTCGTCACCTGATATTCTCTGGCCATGTTCATTCAGTCTGCAGATTCCAGCTTTCATCTCCACAGACATGCAAGCATACACACACACACACACACACACACGCTTCCCCGTGATGTCACTGATTCTGCGCTCCATAGCAACAGTGAGCGAGGAAGCGAGAGAGGGGAGAGGGAGGGAAAACAGAGAGATATTCACTGTGTCAGTGTTTCACTGAGAGTGACGCCCCTCGTCCTTTGGCCTGCAGGAGAAACTTTCTGTCAGAACAGAGTTATTTTCAGACTATTTCAAAGAGGTAGGTGGAGCTGAACTCGGCGCTGTGAGTGGAATGGCCTAAAAATGACTCACAGCTGGCACGGACACACAGTAACTTTCTTATTATTGTCGGTCCTCAACCATTCCCTCCTCTGTCTCCATGTGATTACTTTGACTTCTCTAGATGTTCTTCATCAGTGGTTTCTCTCATCCTGTCAGCGCCTTTGTTGAATCCAGCGTGAAGCGTCACTTGCGTTAGTTAAATGTGTGAATGTGTATCTTGTTGTCTATAGCAGTGGATGTTTATGCCCTAGAGGCGTGGGGGGTTGTGGAGTCCCTCAAGAGGTCACAGGATGAAAGTGAGCTGTCACAGGATGATTTACAAGGTCGAAAAGAAAATACATGTTGTGCTTTTTGAAATAATGTTCAGTTTCCTTTGAGTAGCTTTCCTGTTATGTTCACTGAGGCTGCTGGCAAAATCATGAATGGAGACGTTGTCTGTTGAAGCCAGAATTCAACAGACAGAAGTATGAACGTCTCTGCAGCTCAATGCAGGGAAGGTTGTCAGGAGGATAGAAAACACTTTGACACAACACGTGAGTGTGTGTTCAGCTGAGAGACGCACGTTATGTCCAATGAATGAATCAGAACCAAAAGTGTCAAGTTTGGTTTTATGTAGTTATTTGATGCTGTGAAAACCAGGTGAAACGTCATGATTGACAGCTGAGAGGGATGGGCTCCGCACCGCGATCACCACTGCGCACACTCAGCCTTCGAATGATGTCAAAGCACAAGATGGCGGCCCCAGGATATGCAGGATAATTTGGCTCTGTAATACGGGAATAAATGGAGACGTGTCGTCCATCTTTGTAAACAATCTAATGTTTCCATGTTTGTATATAAAGAAGCCTGTCTGCACATAATCCCTGTTTAAATATAAGTAAAGGGCTCAGTACGTGTCGGATGTGAGTTGCAGAGCAAGTCTACACTGTGCTCTCTCTCTCTCTCTCTCTCTCTCCTTCCCCCCTCCCGCTCCCTCCTTCAGTCCAGTGAGAACAGCCGTGCGATCTTTTGACGAGGATGTTTGGGATTAAACGCTGTGTTTTCACCCTCTTAACATTCCTGCGTGCCCGCTGCGGATGGAACATTAATGGTCCACTGCCAGTCACATGGGCTCCTTAACCGAAGCCACGTTTCACCCGCCAACGTGTTAAAGCAGCACCCCCCCCCACACACACACACACACACATTCCTACATCATGTCCCCCGTCCCCAAAATAACATGTCGCTGTGGTCATGCTCAGAACTTAGATCACACTGAATTGACTGTGTTTCGTGCAAACACTGTCACGTTCATGTTGAAGATCCAGGAAGGTCAGAGGCGACAGGTTTGGGAGGTGTAGTGGGGAAAAGGTTCAAGATTCCTTATTGTGACGGCTATCGATGGTCAAATATTAGATCAATAAATGAAAAACACATTTTGAAAACACTGTGAAAAATATTTATACATCTATGTATGTATATATGTATGTATCCAAAAGACTAGAAGTTCAAAGTTGTCAAAGGAAATGGGGCATTAGTGATGAAGTCTGTTTTCAGACGTGACACAGCAGATCAACCGAGTTAGACGTGTTCACGACAACAGGAAAGTGTCGGGAACATTCAGGTGTGGCGTCTGGACAGAGCAGCAGGATTAAATGACGTGTCACCGAAATCCAAAAATGTCAGGATGACTGCATCTTGAGATTTTTATATTCTATCAGTTTTTTGCGTCTGTCACATGTTTGAAACATCATCAACGCTCCCACTCGGTTTCCTGGGCTCACTCGGACATTTTACCAGGAGTCTGGCAGGAAAGGTTCCAGGAAACTGTCTAGTGCAACTGACTTGCACATATCGTGATGCAGTACACCAGGAAGTACTGCAAGTTCAGTCAAGCATGTACACAAACTGTTGATTAAACAAGGCACATTCATGGTTGACTCACTTTTCTGTGACTTCAGACCATGTGAAACGGACGGCATCAGCAAATAAAGTTTCCTCAGTTGGGATAGAACTGCTTTCTATTCATCTCCGCACTTACAGGAGAGATAGAAGATACAACATGGAACAACTCTTCATTAAAACATCTCAAAACAACTGGACACATGTTGTATATTGTGTTGTTTTGTGTACTTATATTATCGGAAATGTGTGCAACAACGTGAAAACCCAGAGAAAACTTTATTCACAGTAACCTGATGTTTGATTGCATCATATCTTTAGGTGTGGCTTCGTCTTTTTCAATTCAATGCGACGTGCGACGAAGGAAAAATATCTGGATGTGATCTGGATGTTTTTTCCTTCGACTGTATTATTGGTCGCTCGTAATGGATCACGATTATCAGCTGAGACAGACTTGTGATTGGTTGATCGCATATATTGAGGGAACCTCCCCTTGCACACAGCACTCTTCAAACCAGTGGCTGGAGTCACGTGTTGTGCGTGAAAAGGTTTAGAACAATGTCAAATTTAAAAACATCTACACTTATAAGATACCGAAAACAAATGTAATTGACGTAGGCTGTGAAATTCACTCAAAAGCCACAGAAACAAATGGCTAAGTGGACGTTGAGTGGTTCATGTGGACTTCAGCGTCTAAAAGGGTCAGAAACGGGGGAGGATGTTGTGCGTTTGCTTCTGGCTGAAGGAATCGTAACTGACCCTCTCCTCCGCTAACTCGGCCCGTCTGTGGGCAGCAGCCTCCTGCCGCTCTCACTGCGAATGAATCACTTCTTATTCATAAAACTGATGCATGAAATTACTGTATTCTCCCGCTTTTGTTTTGCAAATAAGACGAATCCACTTCCATCCGCTCGTAAGTTTTTCCAATCGTTGCATCATTTCCTGACCCCTGGCACCTGCTCTGAGTCAGAGGAAGAGGAGGAAGAAGAAGAAGAAGAGGAAGAGTGCAAATGTTTCAAGCCAATATGTTAATAGGGCGTCTCTCAGATATGTCATGTGTATTCATCAGCTGATGAAGCCAAGCATGAAGAGATATGCAGCAGTTGTTAATGGACCAGGGAGTGGGGGCTCGCAGGCTGCAGACCGACACTCATCTATATTTAATCCTGTAAATGGTCATTTAGAGGCACTTCCAGTGGAATCCGATGCCTAATTACGAAAAGGAAGAAACTTCTCCGAAGCAAAGCACATAATCAATAGGAGCCAGAATTATTGGCTTCTCTTCATCTGGGTCTGTTCAAATTGCTTCTGTTCCTTCAAGCCAGAAAACCCCCCTAAATTATTTATCGCCCTGTGATTGCTCACCTGAATGTACGCACATCCCATCACCCTACACACACACACACACACATGCACACACATGCACACACACTAACGCACGCCTCGTCTCTGTATCCGGAAATTGCCGTCGGGGGAGAGAGGAAGAGAGGGAGGAGCTGACTGTCGACAGTAAACCGTGTCAGAGTGGATTCACCGCAGCCACTGTCCACTTAATGGCTTTGTGTGGTGTCGCTGCACATTAGCACTGCAGCATTATCCAATTTAACCAACCGCTCCATCCACTCACTTTTTCCTGAAAGGCCCGAAAGGCTCTGTGAGGCAGTTTTACTAATTCTGATGTGAGATATCTTCTTCTTTTGAAAATTACTTTTGTTTCAATTGTTAAAAATCCATTTAGCTTGTTTCTGCACAGTCGACAGTCATCAATAAATGATTCTCACATTTTATGTTCGCAGGAAATTAATGCCAAGTAAAATGCAACACAACACTTTAAGTTATGCATTTGTGAAGCATATTAAAATAGTTTAGTCATTGTTGTGTATACAAATGTGATTATTCAATGTGTTGATTCACATTCACAGGTTGTGATTCCCTCCCTGCACAGTCAGCTTCCTTACTCAGAGCTCCCTCTAGAGAAATATCTCCCACACTGCATCTGTCTCACACCAATCAGTTAAAGCTTCGTAAAGGTTGTCCTAATCGTGTGAACCGCCGGTGGCTATTTAAAGAACTCCTGCTCTGGCATAACCCAGATCTCCGTGTGATGACGACGAGGACCCCCGTGTTGCTGTGGCAACGGCACATCAACCGAGGACACTTGCGGATGGCATCTGTCGTGAGATTGTGTTTTGTTTATTGTCGGGTGTGTTGTCGGGCCCAACCCCACCTGCTTCACCACGGTGTCATCGCAGCAGAAACACAAACACCCTGTTGATCACAGTTGGGAGTTTTTTTGGGAACATGAGCAGATGTCCCCTTGAAGTGCGGCTTCATGTTCTACCCCTCACTTCCTGTTTGCTCAGCGAGTCGACGGTTTGGATCCAGTTTAATGGAGGGTTCCCTGTGTGTCTTCTTTGTGCTCCAGTGCGGAGCGGTGTGATGAAACACAGTGTTATCCAATAAAGCTCAATCAGTCCGTCACTATTCAAGAAATCAATATGTCATCTGTGGCTTTCATCACAGCTGCGTGCCCCCCCCGCCCCCCATCACCAGAAGGAAAAAAGCATTTGTGGGAAAAGGGCGGTAAAGCGACTGATCGAATAAAATTCGTCCCTGACTTCCTGCTGCACGTCTTCCTGTCTGTGACATAAGCTGCAGTTCATGTTATCGATCGGTTTGTTTCATCAACATCTCCCCTCCCTCAAAACAACATCACGATT
This sequence comes from Paralichthys olivaceus, assembly GCF_024713975.1. Classification (NCBI taxonomy): domain Eukaryota; kingdom Metazoa; phylum Chordata; class Actinopteri; order Pleuronectiformes; family Paralichthyidae; genus Paralichthys; species Paralichthys olivaceus. The sequence goes on from NC_091115.1 coordinate 4,269,261, forward strand.
CACGTCACAGCGACACGACTAACCTGTCCCGATGTGAGGGCTCCTCCACATGTCCCAGGTTTTACTCGGCTTCAGTCAAACAAATAACGGTCGACATCGGCTTGCGTAGAACGTGTCCTCCGAAGGATGCGGCCCCTGAATTGACACACAGCTCCAAACCTACTACCCACAATCCTCCTCGGGCTCTTCTGAGAAAGTGGTGTCGCAGGGTGGTTGCCGAGGGCAACATTTTGTGGCGTGGTGACTCACCTGTGTGGTTCAGTGTGTTTCAGAGAAAACAGGGAAAATGAAAAAAACATTTCCTCACACTTCAGTAATTAGAGCATAAGTGGATTAAGCTGTGAAATGTTTCTCCAGGCAGGCCTCTGATTGGTCGATAAGCGCCGCCACGGTGAGCGGACTGAGATCAATACGAGAAACTAACTGAGGCGTAAATCGCTGCAGGAGCGAGGAGAAGCTTCTGAATCCATATGACAGCTGCAGTACTGTGTGTGTGTGTGTGTGTGTGTGTGTGTGTGTGTCACACAAAGTAAAGAGGAAGAACTTTTATTCTCATCATCACACCTTTATCATTACAAATCTTTTCTACACCTGCACACGCTCAAGTGGATATTTTTGTTTTACATTCCATCCCTGACTCCAGCAACTGGTCTTTTCCGCCAGCAGATGGCAGCATGGCAGCTTCACTCTGCTGCATCTGATGGAGACGTGTCTGTGTCGAATCAGAGACGACGTCACTGAGTCGCCTTAAACTTCATCTTTGAGATTTTCTCTCTCTGGAGAGACTGAATTTAGAAGCTGTGCAGATAACTGGTTTAAAATGTAGCATAAGACAGAATTCAGTATTATTTTTATCACCATATTTCATTAGACTTGCAGAGCTACAACATCTTGATCATATTAGCCTCGTTCTTTTCATGTTAGTATATAACATGTTTGATATAAAGAATATCAGATATTGAAAAAATCACTATACTTATATCTGAAGTATTGTGATACTGACACTCTGTTGTTCAGAGAGTGCTTTAGTTTTTTATAATCCACCTCCGGCTGTAATGACTCTGTGATGAGCCGGAGTCATTTCTATAAAACAATAAGGATTTCCCGGTGGAAGCAATTCAGACACCACAGCGCCGCTTCTGTGCAAACGACAGCAGCAGTTGCCAGTTTGAATCCCAAGACTGAAAGATTAGGAATGAATTATTATCCGTGCCTCCAGGTAGAGGTTTGTAACATAGACCGAGGGCCACTGGGCTTCACTTTTGAGGAGCTGTTGTGTCGCCATCTTTATTTGGTCTATGGGATAAACTATCAAAACAAAAAGCAAAAATGCATCCGATGACTTCCTGTATCAATCTCGCCATATTTCAAAATGTGGACAGGTTGCACGGCGGCTCCGTTAAAGACGAGCTAGGGTTTCGTTTGTAAGAGAGCGGCGTGAGAAAAGACGAAAACCTTTCTGGGTTTTGTCTTCAGTGGAAACTCGATACGAAATTACAGATAAAGGTGGTGATGAGATATTGGTGAACTCAAAGAACCGCAGAAAGATTGTACACACACACACCCTCTGTTTGTGTGTATGTGTGCAGATGATTATGCATCTGCCTGAAGCACACACAGGAGGGGAGAGGATGACGGATTTCTCTCCCCTCGAGTGTCAGCGCTTCCGGTCTCTGTGTGGGCCGATAACACAGACGCCTCCTAATTAATTACCCACTGATGCAGTTATCGTTAAGGGCGGCCGTTCATAACAGTCCAACATCTGCGGCCTTCAGGATCTTTGCACGAACAATAGGTCAAAAGACAACGTTCAGAACCAGCAGAGAGAAATCTGCTCTGTGGAAGCTTTCAGTTTTAGTTTTTGCAGTCCTGAACTTTAATGATGGGTTCTGCTACTCTTGGTTCTGGGCCGGGGTGGATGTGGAGCTGTGGCATCAAGGTCCCACTGATACATGCGCTCGACCAATCGGCTGAATAATGCAATTATATTTGTATAGTTCCATATTATGACATGCATTGTCTGAGGGCGTATTCTGATATTTATTATTGCATGTCCTAACATCACAGATCTGTTTCGTCTCAGATTTTTAAACTATTAGGGGGCGCTAACACCCCATCTCACCAAATTCCAAGATACTGTCCCTGACCCAGTTCCTCTTTAGATCAGGCCCTACCCTTCCACAAGGTTTCTCCAAAATCAGTTTATTATATAATCAAAACTATGTGTAATGTTCAGCACTGATTTTCTGACAGCTCAATAGAAAGTTAGGTTTTCAGAGCCGCAGCGTCCGTTCACCTCAGATATCTGATGAGTAAAAAAAAACATCCTTGCTGCTGCTGCTCAGCTCTTATCTCCCTCCGCTCACTGTGACACGAGGAGATAAGGGTCTGGAACAGAAATGTGAAGAGGTGAGAGAGCACAAGCGCTTTAGGAGGGAGAGACACCGGGAAAGTGCAGGAGCGGTCAAGCGAGGCATGATGGGAAGTGGAAGCAGTCCAGATACTGCAGGAGGCAATGTCGCTCCATTCAAGTGAGACGCAGGTGAAAAGACAAACAAAGCCCTTCAACACTCGCCTGTAAATGAACCAGCGCTCACACTCACTCAGACTGGTTCCGTCTGTGCCTCTCTCCGACCCTCTGCAGCCGCCGCGACACCAGCTCACCGTGCAGTTAGCCTGGAAGCGCCTCGTCCCTGATGCTTGGCCGCAGCAGCAAAGTGCATTTCACTGCCTCCAGAATGGTGTTAGTGACATAATGGGCAAAAATAAAAGAGGGAACATTTTTAGCAGCAGTCAGCGAAAGTGCAGGTGAGCAGAGTCGACCTTGTGGATTCTTTGTGGGGTCACGACCCTTGTCGACAGTAGGAGTAGTTATCAAAATAAATACTGACAAAGTTTGCTGCAGTTCCACGGCTCTACAAGTGAACTCATGATTAATCAGAAGAAATCCCACAAGAAACATTTGCGAATTGAATTTGAAAAGAAAAACATAAACACGCTCTTAACTGTCAAAACCAAACTTCTACAAATCTATGGGCAGAAAATATAGTTCGTCACAGCAGAAAAAAACCAAAAACGCTTTTTAAAGTTTTTAAAAAGAAAATCCTTAATAACAAGTGACATGATCGACCATGACTCGGAGAGAAAATAAATATAAACATAAATAATCTGATGTGAAAAGATTCATGTTCATGTCCATTTTTAAATTCATTTTAATCAAAGACAAAACTTTTCATTTTTAACTTTACGAGAAAAAAATGTGACCCGAGCAAGAACTGGCATTAATGAGATTTTTTCATCTCCAAACATATCTTTTGTTCTAACGACCTAAAATGACAGGAAGCATCTTTGAGAATGTCTTTCACGTGCACTTTGACTTTTTTTGTTTGCTACATGTCAAGTTTGCTAACTTGGAGGAGGCAAGTTTATGACCTATACTGCAGCCAGCCAGCGGGGGGGGGGGTGATTGAGAGACTTGTTTATCTTTATATACATTCTACGATTCACTCATTAGTATAACCAAAAAAATAGAGCGAACAGAAATCTGTTGAAATATTCAAGCTCAACAAATCTAAACAACTCACCTGCATCATTATACAACGTGTAGAGACACCTCACATTCCCATAGTAATCTAAAAATAAATTATTTTAAAACATTTCATTCACAGCTCGTTAATTCTTGATTCTGTGAATGTTTCGTCGCCACATCATCACGTCCCACACGGATAAAGACCGAGAGAGAAAGTGAGTCTCTGCCGAGATTTATCTGTTAATAATGTTTTTTTTTACTGGAGCGCTTAAAACATCCACTTCAACTCTGTGCAGCTGCGTGTTCTGAGTAACGACACATCGCCGAGGAGAATTTTTAGACTCGAGTGCAACTTCACAGCACATCAAATAATTTCTTTGATCTGCGCCTAATATTCCCACTTAACCCCCTACCTGCAGGCGGAGGGCGAGACGTACAGACGCGCTCCTGCGCCGCAAACACGTCTCTCTCCGCCTCGATGCTTAACTCCAGCTTCTTATTACTACACCATGCGGGGGGGGGACATCAGAGCCTGTCTGGAAAGGAGGCTTTGAGAGCCTGTTTTGGCCGCAGTCCTAGTTTTGAATTTCTCATTGGTATTCCTGCTGGACACTCTGAAGTAAAAGTAAAGAGCCATTGCTACCGCGAAGGCCCGACTGTCCCACAGCACTCACAACAAACACCGAGGGAGCTCATCTCTATTAGCCGCGGCAACAATTCCTCCATTTATTTTTTATTCCGTTTTAAATCAGCTCGGACAAGTGAGTTGTCCCCCAGGGCGCGATTGTTGGACCCCAGCAGTTTCCTGCTTTCTCCGCCACCGCTGCTGATTTGTGTTTGTCGAGCACTTAATGTTGTCACAGTCTGTTTTTAATCATGAGTTGTGTTTGTCCAGAGCCAATTCAATTATTCATCATGTTTGCTCTGCCGCAGCAACGTTGTCGACGCGAATTAAACTCCAACAAAAATCCAGGAAGCAGGAAATTAAACAGCCGCCCATCTCTGTGACGTTCGGTGGTTCGGTGTGAGAGACGTGTTGTGAGCTGTAAAAAATCTCCCAGAGTTCCATTTGTCAGTGACGGCAGCATAACTCACAGAAATTAGATCAATAAAGTGGATTTTAGACGATGGAGTTTGGCCTCAGGGGAAAGAAGAAGAGGAAGGAGGAGGAGGAGGAGGAGGAGGAGGAGGGAGAGACGGACTAAAAAAGAGAGATTGGATGAGAAGGTATAAAAGGTTGTGGGGAGCAGCTGGAGAATTCACACAGAAAATGTACATTTTATGAACCAGTATATTGTTAATAACCTGAGATGAGAGAGGAAGATTTGATCTCGCCGCCTCTGTCACTCGTCTTCACACCAGACGTCATTCATGCGTTTCTCCCGTCTCCGGAGCTTTTTCTCCACAAGTAGGTCACTTAAAAAAAAACAGGGCTCTAATGAGAGAGCTGCAGTTTTATTGTGTCTCGTCACATTTCTTCTCTTTGAATGACAGAAATGACAGTGACGATTTTCAGAGGATGTTTTTTGGGCATGAGTTTATGTTCATGTCACAGTCGGGGGTTCGCTCGCACGAATCCACGGCGTGGCTTCGCATGGAGTTCACCTCTGGTGATGTCACAGCCTGGTTGACCCCACTTGGACGCCATTGGCTGTAGTTTTCATCGTGAGCGAAGATGGAGGAGACCCCGAGATTATCTGTCTAATCGGTACTTAATGAAAATTATAAACCACAACCCCCAAACAGACCCCACAACAAATATGCATGTGCGTCACAGAGTAAGACTGCATTGGATTTGATAATCTCGTTGCATCATGCGCCACAACCGAAAACCCCAGAGTGTTCCCAGCCTCCGTCTTTCTTACTCTCGGCGGATCCAACCTGTCATACTTTGAGATGCCATTTGATAAAAGATGTAACTCTGCGCAGACAAAGACGTTTTCATGATGAAATATTCAGCCAGGTAATAATAAGGTCCACTGAGGGGGGGGGGTGCCTCAATCCCAGAATCCCTCTCATCTGTTTGGGGGGGGGGCATGCACCCTCCTCTGAGTTACTTTTCTGTCCTCTGCAGACACACAATTTACTCTGGTCCCAGTTATACAGAATAAAACAATTACAGATTATTTTTAGTTTTAAATGTGAGCATTTGATTTTGATTTGTTATTTGCTGCGACAACTTCATTGGTTCAAGATGGCAGCGTTTGAATCAATGAGCATCCAAGACTCATGTAGTACGAAGCCCTAAAGAGGTTTTCAGAATTTCCATCAGAATCACTGGAATTAGAAGAAGAGAGAATGAACACTGACAGTAAAGTGATTTGTTCTCGTGTCGGACTTTATATTTTCCTGCGGTTTTATTGTAGTTGCACGTTTAAGCTCCAGCTCCAGCCTTCAGTCAGAGACATCAGGCTCTGTGGTGTGATGATCACACTGGATTCTGTGGGCGTCGTGCAAGACTCTCACGACAGGCGCCGACCATGTGTGAGTGTGTTGGGCTTTTGACAGGCATCACTTTCAGCTCCACTGTCAGACTGTGAGGCTTTTCATGTCTTTTTGAGGTGGCTCAAGGGAGGAGGAGGGAGGAGGAGGAGGAGGAGGGCGGCTCGTCACCACGTGTCTGACAGAATTAGCGATAGAGTTCTTTTAGGGACGGTCAGTGTGGCATTAGGAAGCTGTTTTATTGGGGCTGAGTCTTTACGAACAAAGGGAAGGAGCAAGAGGCAGAGACGGAGAGAGATTTAATATCTGTATCAGATTCACTTTTCATTCCACCAAAAACAAAACGTCTATAAATATAATGAATTTCAATTTCATGTCACCCTTTCTTCTGAAATCATTGTGTTTTTTTTAACAAAGCAGACATCCGTGTTTGTTCCCTCCTCCCATCAGCTGAGGTAAAACCTCCAGTGCCCTGAGTCGCTCCGATAAGAGGCGCCGTTGTTCCCTGGATCGACGCCATTTAGCCCGTAATTCTTGTCTGTCTTCCACAACAACAATTCGGTTCTGTTTGGCTAAACGGTCGGACCTCTTCTCTGAGATAAGACACAAAGACCCCCTGAGGTGTCATTTCTGAGCTCCTGGAATTAGGCTGGGTGGCGATGAGCTGGATCAGAGAGTAATCAGCGCTGCGGCTCCTGGCAGAGCCGAGGATCCGAGGCACAGGCGGCTGTAGGTTCAGCTGAGGTGACATGAGGCTGGAGCCAGAACACAACTAACTGATCATTGGATTAACAGTTAATGTTTCTATCATATGTTTCGTAAACCAGGAAAATGTCCCCAACGAGCATGTTGCCACGAAACTGGAAAAATACAAATACCTCAGGATGAGGAACATGAAGAAGACGCTGACGGACATTTTCCTGTTGTTGTGAATGAGTCAGACCCCGACGCCGTCCTGCTGGTTTCGTTATATGTGAAAGAAAAACAAAAGCGTTGTAGCGTACGTAGCAGAGAAAAGCTCAGATCACATGTCCCGTGTTTGGTACAAAGAACAATGCATCTATTCTACAACATCATCTTTACAGAAATAAAAAGAGACCAAGCCTCTCATCTTCCGTTGATCCAGATGTGGGAACGACTCACCACACGAGGACACGGCAACTCATGACGCCGCACGACCAAGACAGGTCAGGCAGAACAGGAGCCATCTTTGTTGTCGAGCGCTCCTCGGGTGAAAATACAAAAGCCGACAACACCCGACAAGCTCGTGGAAGCACATCAGCCTTACCTGTCGACCTGAATGACCCCATCTCCTCGCCGAGCTCATTGGCAGACATAACGTGTGCGTCGGCCGGCAGATGGAGAGCACGGGAGTCTATCTGCTCGCTCTCACTCGCGTATCAGCTCGACTGGATAAGAGAGGATCCAGCCCAGGAGCCCATTTCCGCAGGGTGGAGTGATGAGGACCCTCATTGGTTCTGTCCTCACTTCACCCAGACTTATTCCATTTTCCTCGCCCGGTGAATCACCTTAAAAGCTTCGACCCCCGATCCCTGACGCCGTCTCCCACCCGTTGAAAATCATCAGGCAGGGGTTTGCTTTGTTTGCTGCTTTTTTCTTTTGTTTTTAACTTTTCATTCCTTCCTACTCTGCAGGAAAAGTTCCTCCTGCCACACGTCCTCGGCTCTGAGCAGAATTTTAATCCGGTCGACACTCGAGGCTCGGGCACGACAAGGCCATTACTCATCCTGTCTGAATGCTGATGGCAGAGTTTAGCCTTGAATGAAAAACACCGGGGTTCAAACTCCAACGCCGCTCAAATTATCTGCTAAGCTTTTAACAACCTTTCCGTCCCGGGTCATATGCAAATTTAATGACACTTTTAATGGACTTTGTTAAAGTCTGACACGTCTCACTCCATTTCCTGTCTGTGTCAGTATCTATACTCGTTTAACATACGCCAGTTGTTTCACGTGCAGCCGCCCCCGCGTCCTCCACCTCTCTGCCTCGGCTCAGGGCGGAGGCTCCTCCCGACGTTCGTTATTTACAAGCTGAAATAACAACCGGCATAGTTTCAGCTTTTTACTTCACTTTGTCTGAGATGTTTTCGAAAATCAGTCCAAATTTCTAAAAAGATTTTGAGTTGATTATTTCTTCAGAAAATAAAATCAAATTCATTCTCTTTCCTTAGATCTTAGAAGCATCGACAATTCAAATAAAATTAGTTTCAAACTCGTCCAGAATGGTCAACACAAGAAGAAAACATTTGCTCAACTGCAGGAAAACAAACATCAGAAAGCAACATTTCTTTTAGTGATCATGAAGTTCAGGGCTCTGACTCTTACCCAGAGTTCAGTTCTTTAAACACACGTTGCTCTGTTTTATCTTTCTGACATAGACTTTAGAAAATCCTCTTCACCTTCAGGGCTTTATTCCGACATATTCCTGCAGGAGTTATTCAAATCTGCCGTTAAAGCCTCAACCCTTCCTCCACCTGCAGCCATGTCTACCCACAACCCCCTGCTGTGTGTATAAACCCTGATCCTCTCTGAGCCAACACTGCTGGTTTTGAGTTTACTCTGTAACAGCAGGTCATCCTGTGTTTTAACAGTGAGAAACTCCTGTGATTAACATTCATCAAGATCCCATCGACTCCAAATGTGTTGTTTTAATTGGCTTCCGTGAATATTTCCCTCCTGACGCGTTGATTGATCCAGAGAGGTAACAGTGGTTGGCAGCAGGATGTGATCTGCGGGTGATGTACACCTCCAGGCAGCTGCTCTGTTCTCAGTGACTGACGTCCCGGGGCTGAAGGTAACGGGACGGCTAAATCTTCAGCGCTGCTGGACAACCAGCCGTTACTCTTCCATGCAACGCTGGGAGCATAAAGCACGCTGCCCGCACAGCAAGGCTGCAGCCGGGCTGGATTTAGGGCAGCATGGCGTCAGTCGCATGGCAAGAAGACCGGCTACAACCCCCCTCCCCCCCTCAACCTCATCGTCTAAAAGCAGAAGACCGCCAGCCTTGGTCCATGATTACACCTGTCACTCAAACAAATGGTCAAGGTGAGGATGAGGGCGGGATTACGTGTCCTGGGTGAGCGAGGTTTAGGCCCGACCAAAAGTGAGGCCACCAAGACAGTTCATTATGATCCATTAAATCAAAAGACTGAGATTCATTACATCCGTCACAAAATGACTTGAGAGATGAACAACAAAAAGTCAAATCATTTTTGGATATTGGACATTTATTAGTTTAAAGATTAAAATGTTGAATTTGTGTTTAAACACAGAACCGCTCTCATTTTCGTTCATCAGAAGGTGGAATAGTGAAATGGGGGAAACGGCATGTTTCTTATTTTGTTTTATAGGATCTGATTTACAGCGCAGTAAAATCTAATTATTATCTTTTATATATTCAAAAAACGTTTCTCATACCTCATTCAAATACACATTTAATTGTATTTGTAACTGCGTCAAAGATTGTTCTTGATTTTGGAAAAAGAATTTGAAAATCTCATGGTCTTCATTTTGAAATGGCCAAATTGTAAATAATTTAAAATATACTAATTAATTTTTTTTTAAACACACCTCAAGTGCTTGTGGTACTGAACACTTGAAAATAATACTTGTGATCAACACAGTTCATAGAAACTTCTGAGCAGAAGGTTTGAATAAAAACATCAGTGTAATTATTCTAAATCAGTTTTATAGTCGGTAATGTTCATTGTGCAGTTGACAGCTCCTTCAGTCCTCCCTTCACTCTGAGCGCAGATATTCTCTCCTCTTCTTTATCAGCTCATGTAATGAGTCAATTAATCATTGAAAAATCCTTTAATTATTCCAGTGGCACAGTCGAGACGCTCGTGCGTGAGGAGGAGCTGCAGCTTGTGCTTTGATGAACCTCTCGGAGGATTTAAACGAAGATGCTACTGTGGAGACAAACTGTCCCTCGTTGTCCAGCAGGGGTCACTGTTGAACCAAATCATCAGTTTGATTCTGCCTCCCTCTGCCTCACCTCTCTCTCTCTCTCTCTGCTCTCACTTCTCTGTTGGAGAAAATGTTGCATGACAGAGCTGGAACAATAACTTGATTTAATATCTAGGTCATGCAAAATCTTCTAATCTTAGCAAAGAGAATATTTATTGACTGGGGGTGAGTGACTTGCAGTGTAGGCTGCTGTTAACACGTATATCGGGGCTGAATAATTGAGTTGCGGGCTGCATCTGCATGACAGAGGAGGTGCGGGGAGGTGGGTGCTACCTTGTCAAAAAGGCTCCAGGGAGAATGGGAGCAGGGTGATGAATAAAAATTAGGCGTTTGATTAATGTGGCAGGTTTTAGAGAGGAGGTGGTTTGAGTTTTGTAGGCCGTGGCAGTAAAAAAGGGATGTGAGGGCTCAGGTGATGTCAGAGGTTGAAATTCTCATTTGTGCTGAGAACGCAACCTTCAGGTGAGTTAATGAAGCGGAGAAAGCACATTTAACTTTTTAGTTTGGTCCGTGTCCCATCCTCAAACATGGTGAAGGCAGGGTTTATGACCTATGCTGCAGCCAGCCACCAGGGGGTGCTCAAGGTGATTTGGCTTCACTTTTGGGAAGCTGATTATATTATTTACAGCATCCCCTGCCATGTTGTCCATCTTTGTACACGTTGTATATACATTTTTATATACAACACATAGAATATATACACATACATTTATTGTAGCTGGAAACGTTCCACCAAATTTCGAAATGCTCCACACTCACACAAAAGAACTGAAATCATTTCTAATAACTTTTATTGCAGCTGCACTTCAAATATAATATATAAAGACGTCCATTTGTAAGATGAGGAAGACACTTCTACCCTCAGCCAGCCAGTCCCTCATAAATCAGATGACCATTTATCCATTTTGCCGTAGCAGTGATGTAACAGTGACTCCTCACTAAACGAGGAGAGAGGATCTTAAGGAGCCGCTGATCAATGGGGGTCTTTAGACGGGGCTTTGTGAGCAGAATACCGAAAAAGGCCTCTGGGAGAAGCTTGCCTGGGGTCGTCCAATCACTGAGCAGCGGAGCGAGGCTCAGCTGAGTCCATTAGCTGGAGGCGAAGAGATCTGTCTTTAAACACAAACTCCTCCACTGTGGGCAAAACAGGGTCTGGGGAGGGCAAAGGGGCACGATGCTTGTATCGCTGCAAGGTCTGAATAATAATGTGAAGGATCCAGAAAGCCCTGCTAACCTCTTCAACTCGGCTCTGGTGGTATTTTCGAAACAACTTTCTCTGTAAATCCTTCACAGAGGTGCCACTCGGTGTCTTCCATGCCGCTGACCCCTCTGGTCCCCCCTGCACGAACTTTGGATGCCCCTTCTGTCTCAGCTGTTGTCGGGGTTGTTTATGCTTTATATCATGCTACTCTGGTGTTTGCATGGTGGATTACAGGATGTTACCAGTTGCCTGATTTAAATGTAGGATTATGCAAGAGCGTGATGAAACAAACACAGTCAAGCATCTCTGTTAAAGAAGAGTTGAACATACAAAAATATGCAAATGTTTGAAGAATACACTTTATGGAAAGTATCTTTATGGAAAGTGTCCAGACTTCGGTGACTGTCTTAGTCACTATGCAGAGGAATGTGTGTGTGTGTGTGTGTGTGTTTGCTTTTATTGAGCCTTAAAACCAAACACCTTGACTCGTTAAGAGCGAGATCTACAACACATTCCTGCTTTTGAGGAACATAAGAATAAACATCTCACTGCTTTATTCTCCCATTCATCCAAAATACGACAAGCAGACAGAATATTATTAAACAAATCCAACATTTTTAGGAGCGAGTCAGGGTTTATCTCTACAGAGTGTGGCTACTGATCTAATCGTTTTCATCCCTGGAAATATCAGATGCTATCTCGAACAGACCGAGAGCCGCTGTCTTCTCGTCTGACCCATCCCTTTGTGATGGGATGTGAGAGGCAGCTTGTGGAAGTCTTATCAAGCTGTCATCCTGTTGATTGCACAGCAATGGTGTTATTCCCCGCCTCCCTGATGGATGATGGACGCTGTGAAGAGCGACGAGGTGAAGACAGATGACGGACTGAGATAGGGCGAATGTAACTTTCCCCCAGCGAGAGGAAAGTGGAGTGGGTGTCTTTGCAGGAGCAGACATCAGGGACTCTGAGGAAGTTAAAAGCCCATGCTGTGGGAAAAGGTACTTATCTGCCTGAGCTGATATGAAGAGGAGAATGGCAGTGGCGAGGTGAGGTGAGGTGAGGACACTGGATGTCGGCGAAGAGACTTGTGAAGTGGCGTCCCGCTGGGAGCCAGGCGACACCAGAATCCTGCCTGAATCAGTCGTGTGAGAGGACATAAATAATTACCGATCAGAAAGCAGAGCAGGGAGGAGACCGTCATGAGAGTGGTCACAGCTGAAGGTAAAACACCGTAACTATCATACAGAGGACGGTCGAATCAAACCTGGTGGATAGAGGCCGCGGATCCCCCCCCCCCTGAGGTTCTGTGATTTATTGGTTGAGTTGTTAAGAGCATGGAGACCAATTCATCAATGGACAGGAAGCAGCAGGAGGCTACGGCTCACTGTACAATGTGAACAGTATTCTGCTGGATCTCTATAGAGGAGATATTTTATGTTCATATTAAGTCTTTTAATTTATGATGTTACGTGAAAAGGTTTTCACGCTCTAACGCTGCAGCTCCTCTTCTCAGCCTCTGTCTGAAACACTTGGTTTTAGCTCCCGTCTCTTTAAGGACCCTCCTCCCTATAAAGCCCACTCTGTTGTGATTGGCCAACCGCTTCCAGGACGTGTCGGAAACTTTCCCTGGCTTTGTTAGGGGGGCGTGTCAGACTAGCCGCTAGCTGCGTATCATGCATGATGGTGGCACCCACACACGTGATATTTGTAGCTTAATTTTCGTACAATGGGAACAACAGAGACACGTCTTCCATCTTTGGAGTCAATGGTCCGAACCATGAAGTTTAGCAATGGAGGAATCGAGCGTGAACATATCAGTTCTTTGCCACATTCTCTCTTCTGCCTCCGCGTTTTCTAACCTTGTACGACGTCCCCAGCTTCTCCCCTTCCCTCTGCCAGCTCCAGTAAAGCCAGAGATGTTGTTGGCAGTCTATCAGCTTGAGTTGCTCATCTCCTGGCAGCCCCTCATCCCCCGGGGGTCAAGCTGTAGAGGAGACAAGAGTGAAGGACTGGACCCGTCCTGTCCTGGGCTGCAAGGTCGAGCAGATGGCAGCGGAATAAACAGGTCAGTAGCCTTGGACGGAATTGGCCTAAATAACACGAATTGACCACACGGAGTGTTTGGAAAGAGCAGCTGCTGTTCAATCACTCTGCATCGAGCGTGACGATATAAAACAAGCAGCCTTATCGCAAACAATGGCTCGGTGGAGCTGGAGCGGCAGCGTCAGCTCTAAAACAAAGTGGATGATAAACTTCCTCTGTCGTCCGCGGTGGAAACCACCGTCGGGTGATTCCGCTTTATTCCAGACCAGCTTTAATTATCCTGCAATGGGGCCTGTCATAACCATTACATCATGTAGCAGGGCAAGTGTGGCAATCCCAGGGGTGGCATCACTGGCAGAGCCGGCGAACTCCCATCTGGTCTCGTGGAAGTGAGTGACGGGCTGAACGGAGTCATTTCCTGCCGTATGAAATCTGCTGCTGCTGCGTTTGAGTGTCACATTTTGAGGGAAAATGACGGCTACATGAACAGGAAGGTTGAAAATCTCTTAACGCGTACTTGATGTTTAATAGTCGCGGAATGAATTCTCATCAACCCACGCTCACCGGCTCATTGTGCCAGGCCCGAGCCGACCCAGCATATTTTACACAGTTTAATCCCGCTCTGTTTTTCCAGTCCTTTCATTCCCTCAGCTGTTGATATGCTCCTCTCCTCCCCGGCACTCATTCTGCCACGCGCAGAGCATTCCTCGCCTTGTTCAAACACTGCCTCCAGAATTCCTGCCGTTGTTAAAATACTCCCCGATTCTTTCTTTCTCCTTTTTTTTAATTTGCCCTCCGAGAAGCCGCCACCTCTGGAATGCACTTCTCCAAATGTACGTGAGGAGGAGAGAACGATGTCTTGTTTGCAGCGTTGTTGTCGTTGCGACTCAAGGGCGGAAAAATTGCTTTTTTGAGGAGAAATTGATTGCAACGCAGCGTTGAAGTGGCTTGTGTCGACTTGATTACTGATTTTTCTGTTATAAGACACATAACAAATTCAAATGACTGAGTTGCAGACCCGTTGCAACCACCGCAGACACTGAGGTCATGGCTGTGGTATTATTCTGGGAATTTTAAAAATCAGGGGGATATTTTACAATTTGCTGTTACAGTTAAAACGTTATTATTCCTATTTTTAAAGAAATTGATTGTTGATTGAAATTGATCTTAGCATGTAAGGGTATATACAGTTTGGCTTCTCCCGCTTCGTGTTTAAGGTTCAGGCTTGAGAGTGAACTCTCAGCAAGAAGGAAATTAAAACTATTTCCCAAACTGTTCTTTAACTTTGTAAATGCACCTTTTTGCTGCATCATTAATCACGTACCAGTATATCTGTAAGAGACTCAGATTAGATTTTTATTGGCCAACCGATAAATAGAATATATTGGAATATGAAATTGTTGAAAATATCAAGAAACACAAAGACAGTGATTTGAAAAATAAATCCTGCAGCCGCTTCTTTGGGTTATTTTTGATCCAGGTTTCTGTTGTTTTGTTGCGTAATCCTGAAAACACAGAAAAACTAGGCAGAATAAATGAGACCTGATGGTAATGACACGCTGATCGTTCCTCTGTGTTGGAAACAAGTGCACTTATCTCAACTCATTATTCGTTTGTTATGAGAAAAACACGATTTGACGGCTGCAGGAGGATTAACGTGCTCTCACACATGACTCGTGGAATAGCTGTTATCATCTCCACAATCATGGCGGTAAAGCAGCAAACTATCATTAAATGAAAACGAGCTCGGCGACTGAGTGACGTCACAAAGCCGACTGAGAGTTTTAAACACGTGCACCCTGGGAAGAAAAAGAACCCCTTTTGTTTGAAGTTGGATTAAACTCCCTCGTCATTTGTCCCCGTTCCTCCAGTTTGAGATAAACACGGGGATTTTCCTTTCTAGAGCCTTTTCTTCTTGCACATGACAAAACCCTCACAGCTGACTGAATAAACGCTGTTTTAGGGGAATGAAAAATGTGCACTTGAAATCTCTTTACCGTTACTAAGGAGACGGAGAACTACTCGCAGCCCTTGAAAGTGTTTAATAAAAGACACAAACGTTTCAATTAGCAAAGAAATAGTTCATCCAAGGATTTAAAAAAATAATATCAATGACATTATGTTTTCATGGTCTTTGAATCGACCTTTGCGGGTCCTTGACCCCCCAGAGAAATCTGGACAACATCAATAACGCTGGTGTTGTTCCACTTTCAAGGAGAAATAAAAGATGGAGGAGTCTGGAACAAGTGATTAAGTTTAAAGTTGGTTTGTGTCTGGAGGGAAAGGTCTCAAAGAAGAGGAAGATTTTCTGGTGTTAAAACCCTCGTTACTTCTGCTCTGCTGCCATTTCTCTGCCTCTCCTCTTTTCTTTTCTTCAATGGAAAGCTGGATTTGGGGAAAACCATCTCCTCCTCCTCCTCCTCTTCTTCCTCCTCCTCCTCATCCAGCCTTCACATCCGGGTCAGTTGGGTTGGTTGGAGCTGGATGCTGCCTTCAAGTACCCCTGGTAAAACTGTGTACTTTGTAAAGTTTGGGATCTGAAAACTTCTCCTTGATGCATTTGAACTCTGTTCCTCAATCCTTGAGTTTTATAGCTTTTTTATATGAACTTCTATTGTTTTCTTTAAAATTGACGCCTGACAAATTAACGCTTGATTGATGAAACTATTTTAGTATCTTAGAAAATGTTTCATTCAAACTATAAAATAGACAATTTTGTACTGATTACTTTATTTGTTTAGTTAATTATCAGAAATATTTGTAAGAAAACCTCCCGCTGCGTTGTGCACGTGTGAAAGTTAATCTCTGGGTAAACTCCGCAGCCAGTTCTCCAGATTTCACCGGGAGGTCGTGTCTGAAAACGGCTTCTGGGGGGCCAGGTGGGGGAAAGTCCGGAGAATCATGCACCTCCTCTGGAGAAACTCCTGATGATCTCCGGAGTTCACTGTCAGCTCAGTGTGTCCTTCACTGCTTTGTTTTGGACGTCGACTGTGTGAATTCCCACATGAGAGGCAGCACGTGAAGGCACCACAAGTTGAGCAGCTCTCAGTTATCGCGGACTGATGATCCAGCTGCTGTGCGCGCGCGTGTGTGTATCTATATGTGTGTGTGTGTGTGTGTGAGAGAAAGTGTGTGTGATAGTGTGTGCGCGCGCTGACATGGAAACAACTGTGGTTCCCTGTTGAAACCGGACACATTCCGGTGTTTCACGGCGGCGGCACCGGGGGGAACCGCGCAACGGAGCGACCGAAGAAAACTTCTCCCACCGCCGCACTCATGTGATCGGAGCCATGTCCAAGAGCCTGAAGAGGAGGAAGAACCACTGGACCAGCAAAGTCCACGAGAGCGTCCTCTGCAGGGACGAGCAGGGGCGGCTGGGGCTGGAGCTGCAGGGCGGCGCGGAGCATGGACTCTTCCCCGTCGTCGGCGAGCTCCCCCCGGGCAGCGCGGCGTGCCACAGCGGCAAACTGCTCCAGGACGAGCTGCTGCTGGAAGTCAACGACACCCCGGTGGCGGGACTCACCACCAGGGACGTGCACGCTGTGGTCAAACACAGCAAAGACCCGGTGCGACTCAAGTGCGTCAAACAAGGTGAGACCCCCGCGGGCAACTTTCCCCGCGTGTCCCTTACTCCTCGTCCCCGGCAGTTTCCTCCGGTGTCCGGGGGAAAGCGTCGGTTTCTCCGAGGAGCTGTTCGTGTTTTGACAGCGGAGCTTTTGTCTCGATGAGAAACCCGCACACGCACAGAACTTTTCTCCTGCTTTGGTTTTGTCGTTTCCATGATTTCCACTGAGGTTCGTTCACGTTGACGCACATTCTTTGCTCGTGTTGTGTCTGTGTTGTGTAGTTTGGGCTCTTGAGGGGGTGTGTTACAGTTTTTTCCAGTGTGAAAGATGCAAAACACACATTTCCCCACGATAATATCGTGTACAATACTCACAAACAGACGAATAGTACATGAAAGTATGCACCGTGCAACATGCATGTTGTGTATGTTCACATTGTAATGTTTATAGACCCGAAGCAATCCATCAATTCTAGTTTTATAAAGTAAAAAGTTTTCATGATGGTAAACTGTATATTTTGGGACGTGATAGTTTCTAGAACCAGTGATTAATTCAGATAATAATCTTTATTGAAAATGATTGTGAGTTAAATGATAGTAAACTGTTAACTTTGGGACTGTTGAAAAGTTAACACATGGAGCGATCATTCATGGACCCAGTGTTTAATTCAGTCAATGCACGGACCTCGTACATTTATATAACTTCTCTTGGTCGGAAATGAACATTATTCACACTGTTAGTGTTGGAGGAAGTTTATTAACCCTTAGTTTGTTTTGCCTGTTGCTATGTTGTGTAGTTTTTTCTTTTGAGGGCGTGTGTTACATTTGAGGCAGTCAGAAAATACACATTCCTGTGTATAAATCTGGCTTCAATACTCTCAGATTCCTACAAACCAATAATACAATTTATAGTAGTAAAGAAAATCCTGTTTCTTGATATTAAGATTACAGAATATCTAAGTACCTTTAATACCACTGACATACACGTTGGATTAGATTGGATTGTACTTTATTGTGAAGCTCCTGAAGTCTCTCTCTCTCATGTTTTATATATTTTAATGTATATATATCTAAAGCAACTGATATTAAGGTGATTGATAAAAAAGAAAATATATATTTTACAGTTACACTCTGATGTTGGATACGTTTTCATAGTAGAGGTGACTTGAGGTAACAAGTTTTTTTCCCTGAAGGAAGTAGAAAATTGTTTTACATTTTCAGTTTCACCTTTGAACCACACACACAAACACACTCTTGTGTACATATATTTTTTTTAAAGCAGGCATTTAAATTTCGCAATATTTATTATCCAATTTGTGCTACATTGAGTGGACTAAATTGGATTTGGAAAGGATATTGTATAAATATTAGAGCAAATCCCAGACTCCCTATTTCAACATTATAGTGGTGTCACGGGAAATGAAAAATACCATAAAATATGATAAGGTCACGTTAACTCACCACTGATGCCGCGGGCTGCAGCAGAAGTCCCTTCAGGAGGATTACTGGGGGGGGGGGGTGCGTTCAAGCAGGAAGTACAGTGCTGGAGTGGATGCTTTTTTTTTGTAGGCACATGAAACTGGAACAACTCTGATTTCGCGTTTCCAGCAGAATTCATGTAAATTAGCCGAACTTGCACCAACTCCAAACTCCATCTAATGCTTGTCAACTTTGTCCAGTGGTCGTAAATCTCTTAAGTCACGGACACACTCCTCTGGTCGTCCGGGGCTTTGATCCTCGCGGCTAATGACACTGGCCGTCTTGCATTGTGAGCTGAGCGGAGGATCTGCGGCCTCTCGTTTGGGGGTCGAAAAATCAGCCTGTAAGAGGCTTTGGATCAAAGTCTTAACCCGTGTGTTTGTATGTGTGTGACGGTGTGGGGGTGAGATTCAGCGTCGCACCAGGGATTTATTCAAAACTGCGGCCAAACCTCTATCAATCTAACGTGTTACGATAGTTTCATGAAATATTCATATCCCACAGTGATTGATATTCTCCCGTTGCTCTGCTTGTGTTTGTTTGATTGGCTGTTTACAGCGTCAAGTTGTTTTTGGATATGATTGATGTGGATATTAAGTAAATATTATGAAGCAGAAACACACATTCGCAGTGTCCTTACAGCAGCGTGCTCAACAACAGATATTTTTCTCCTCTCAGTGAAGGCACATTAAAACCCTGTGCACCACAGTTGTCTGTGCCAGCAGCTTATTACAACCCTCACTTAGGTTTTATTGTGAGGTGACCTCTAGCAGCTGTAGAAATTATGACGGGAGCGAAGGAGGAAGTCGAGTGAGGCGGCACAAAGAGCGACAACGTCCTTGTTAGGAGGAGGTTGGGGTGTATGGACGGACAAGTCTTTCAGAGACGCTGCTCGTCCCATTAGACGTTATCAGACAA
Source organism: Paralichthys olivaceus (assembly GCF_024713975.1). NCBI lineage: Eukaryota > Metazoa > Chordata > Actinopteri > Pleuronectiformes > Paralichthyidae > Paralichthys > Paralichthys olivaceus. The sequence goes on from NC_091115.1 coordinate 4,288,427, forward strand.
TATCGTCTCTTTTATTTGAGAAAGGAATTATTCCATGAAGCTTCTGGAGAAACAACGAGACTCATTACATGTCTGAAAGCAGCTGGAGATTTAGCACGTGCGCCTCTGCAAGGGCACCACGTCACGAGACGCTCCTCTGTAACAGAGGTTAGGGATGTGAAAGGGTTGTTGAGGATAAAGGACTTTGCACATTAAGACGATGCACATCCACTTGCCAGCTTTAGTCAGAAATGTGTTCCTTGTTTCCTGCCTGATGTGGAACCGCAGAGCGATTCTGAGAACTCTCGCAATCGTCCACATGACAGAACGATTACCTAGTGTCACTGACTAGTTGACATAGAAACATCCACAATGCTGGAGGACCACAGCATAACTGGGTGCTGTCATGTTGTAGCAGTTACTGAAGACTTCCTGTCAGGCTTACAATCAAAGCTATACAACATATCGGAAAGCTTTCACTGTTGGGAAACTTGAATGAACCTTTTCAGTCTATTTTTAATACATTTCATCAGCTTTTCTTCTTTGTCCTTGTGTCTGACATTGATTTCCCACGCAGTCTTTTAGATGATCAACAAATCACTTTGGCAGGAGGCCTTAGATTTAAATACCCACTGTCTCTTGCTAGAACTGTTCACGCCTGTAAGCAGAAAATTGTAATTTTCTCTTGCCGTATTTGATGAACCATGAAAATTTGCTGCATTTATTTGCACAAATATGATTCAGGAGTGAATAACCAGTCATAATGATGGGGTGATGGTGTTTTCAGTTCTGTGAGCTGTTTTGTTGGCGTTTAGATTAGATGAAGGTTCTGGTCAAACTGGGCTGTAAACAAAAGTTTATGTTCACAGTTAATAGTTGCTTGGTGAGTGTCAAATTGATCCACGGTTACTTGAAGAAAAATGTCTTCAACTCTTAACTTCCCATCTGAGGACGTGACGCTCACTGAAAAAAACACTTGAGGAATATGAGGCACGATACTCGGTCGCAGTGGATAATAAGACTTCACAAAATGGGCTTCATTTCCCCAGGAAGAGGGTCACTGACCATCGAACGTGCGTGGTTGATCTCCGCAGGTTGCTCATGGCCTTTCTGAATAATGCATCACTTTCTCGTTTGCAGTGATCTGCTGCTTCACTAATGTTACAACTTTTAAAAGAGCTGTCACTTGCTCTCAGGATATCTCGTCTGGTTTGCCAACTTTCATTATGGTCTTCTCTGCAATAAAAAAAAAAAAAAAACCCAGATCATGATTCACACTTTCATTTCTATTAAAGTCATCAGGACTCATGTTTATGCATATATGCACTTCATTTCCCCATGTGCAGTAATATGACTTTAATTTTTCATGTCATCTGAAAACCTAGGGCACCATTCCCATTTTAATGTGCACACACACACACACACACACACACACAATATTAGGATTTTTATTCGTCTCTGAGGTGAGGATCAGATTAGATTGCCAGCAGCAATCAGGCCTGCCCTGTAGGACGTAATTAGGATCGCCACAAAACAATGATGGGTCTGTAGGAGAACATAGGGCGCAGTGACACAGACGACCCTTCATTAGATGAAGACATTGTGGACAATGTAAGTATGGAAGTGAGACTAGCTCCTGTGGCTCCTGTAGAGTTGATGACATGTGAAGGTCAAAGTTGTCACATTTTGTACGTGCTTTGAAATAGACTTTTACTTGATGATATTTTCATGTGCTCCCTTTAGAGTTGTGCTTGTGTTCGTCCTCCAGCGCAGCCGCAACATCGCAATTAAGCCCTTGAACAGTGGGGCAGTATTTCAAATTGCAAAGCAAGGTCGGCAGCAAATTCTGCGCCAATGACAAAACAAGGGGGGGGGGGGGGGGAATCATTATGTTTGTAATATCAACGTAACAGCAGTGGTCTCTGGTACTGGTGAGATGATGAAATGTGATCCACAACGTCCAGTCAAGGCCAAAACACTGCACAGGAGTTTTGTGGAACTCACACACAGGATTTTACAACTGTGGTGGCAGTACTTTCACCTTTTCTAGTGAAGTGCATTGTGCTTGTGTGTATTTGGTTGGCCAGTGCACTGCTGGACGATGAGGCACAGGGTTGCGGGTTCAACATTTTTCTTTATTTGACGACTGTGCTTGGTTTGCCAGAGCTCCCCGTCTTTGCACTGCATCAAAAACGGACTCCGTTGAAATGACAGACAGGGCAGCGCCGGGTAATCTGATGAAGTAAGACACCCGCATGTTTCTCCAACTCCAGACTGAACAATAGATTATAGAATAATGGAATAGAGTTTTTTAATACACTGTGTGTCGGAGGTATCACCATCGTATTGACGTTTGGTAAAAATAAAATGTTTTCAACAAAGCTTCCTGTGCCAGCGAAGGATGATGCAACAGTTATCTGCCTGTGAGTGGATACCATATAATCCCCCAGGTATACGTAAAGCTGCGAGATAGCATGTGAACAATACGAAGCCGCTTGCAAAATGGTAGAGAAGCATCACCCGTGTTAGAAATCCGTTCTCTTGTCACTCAGTCGTACCTTTTATAATCTGTAATTCATAAACACTGCTGCCAAAACATCGAGATAAATAGCTGTACATCTCACTCCCTGCTCCTTCCCCTGCATCTCTCTCACACACACACACACACACACACACACACACACACACACACACACACACAGTGTAATGCCCCAGTTCAGTTTTATATTTCAGCTCCAGTGAAGGATTAATGCAGCCGGCTACTGAGGCTGTCACTGCATCTTTCAGGACCGGCATAGTGAGAGGCTGAGAAGCGTATTCTGATTAAGCCTCGTCGAGTGGTGCCCCGTGCAGGTAAGAGCAGACATTTCCAGGTCAGCCGAAGGAAATCAGTGTGCTCGCTGGGTGCCCACTTAGTGCAAGCTGGTGCTGGGGGAGTCATTGCAGCAGCAGCGTGGGCAAGGGGACACAGAAATGGCTGCCAACCCGAGAGTTAAAAGGTTGTTTCTCGCTGACACCGTGACTCGACAGATGACCCGTCAGCCCCGACTGACAGGAGGCTTTGGTCAGGGGTGAGATATCTCAAGCATTGTAAGGGCGGCCCTGAAACTGGCAGAGCCATTAATTGTTCCCAGAGGAGTAGCTGTGTGTCACATGATCGTCCTCTGCTAATGGAGTTTGCCAGTTGTCATGGAAATAGGAGAATTTGTAATAATGTCCTGAGCACTTGCAGCACTTCTCATCCGTGCTGGATTAAAAGTTGAGGCTTGCAGATCATTATTGTTTTGGTACATAAAGTTTATTTCAATTCCAGGGGACATTTTTCACATAGTACACATTATTGTTTACTACATTTTCTGTATATTTAATTTAATTTATTTCTCTACATTCTATAGTTGTGACCCAATTGTTTCAATGGCACTTAACACAATTATGATTATTCTGAGGTATTTTGGATATTAGGAACCCACGTCTGTATCTGCACCGTAAGGTCACAGTAATCCAAAAAATGACTTTACTAGTCTTACTGTTGCATAAATACCTTTTCACCCCTTCGTATCGATGCCTGAGAGCTGAACTCAGTTAAGGAGCAATGTCAAGTTGAGGCCTCATTCTCTTCTGATTGTATTAACTTCAATGGGACACTTTGTACTTTGGTTTCACGTGAAAGCAGCTGAGGAGCTCAACATGATGCTGACAGATTGTTCTCTGACCTTTTTACTTCCTTTGTGTTTGGGGCCTCTTTTGAATTTGTAACACATTTCTCTGGCCATATTTAAACTCTGGTACCCTGGTACAGAATGTGCCTGAACTGAGCCTCTGCAGTGGTCGAGCCAAGTGGCGGAGAGGTTGCTACACACTGGAATCACAGCTCCTGTAGAAGTTGTAGACAGACTCAGGTTTGAGCACCTTTTGTTATGTCAGGGGATAAAAACTTGATTTCATTGACTGAAATATTATTATTAAATCTGTATTTTATAGCAATTGTAACATTTGCTTCTTTATTCACATGTTTCAATTTGGAGTAAGCTCGGAATACAGTCCATGACCCCGTGCCTTGAATCATAACGTCTCACGTCCTCTTTCATCATGCCTTACTGATGCTGCTCATGTGCTGGTTGAATCACGGTCTTGTGAAATGCATGCTGTGTAGCTGGAAGCCGTGTTTCAGAGAAAATATGTAGATAGTAAAAATAATGTATTCGCCAATCGGCTGCTGAAACTGAAGGTTAAGGTCGGAGCCAGGGATCCAAGCGTCTGGCTGACAGGAGTCCTGAGCACAAAATAAAATCCACACAGCAAATAAAGGAAATCGTAAAACGACACCACACGTGCTCTCCCCTGCAGCTCAAGGGGAGAGCGGTGTGTTATGACACCATCAAGTCAATGGCGCATGCCCAAGTAACGGAATGACTGATGTGAGGGATGATGAGTCTGGACTGGTCACTGGTCTGTTGGGGGTTTGAAAGATGGGACGGGGCAATCCCGGCGAAGTTGTGTTGAGTCAGACACACACTGTTGCGTGGGAGTGCGGTAATGATTCTCGGTGCAGTCAGTCTCATCCGTCTTCTTGTCAGGGCCCCATTGAGAGTGTTAAGCTGCAACAGCAAGTGCAACATGGAGAGTGTGATACACACACACACACACACACACGCATAAAAAAGCAGCTATCAGCCTGTGTGTGTGTGTGTGTGTACGTGTTTACGTGTGTACACAGTATGAGTGTATCCCTGGAGCTGTAGCACCACTTACCACATGCTGTCCAATCATGCTTGACAGAGGTTTGGTGGAGAGAACCTGTTGTCGTTGCCTCTGTTACACTGTCTGACTGCCAGGCTCACCTCTGGGGACAGGTAATGATAAGACACACACAGACAGACACACACACACACACACACACACACACACACACACACACACACACACACACACACACACACACGTCGTCCTCCTCTCCCTGTCAACATCAGCCATCTGTTGTGGCAAGTGGAAGACGGAGAAATGGAAAAGCTGCAAACTATTGTCTGCACCGCACATGTGTGTGTAGTTGTGTTGCGTGAACATGAACACGGATGCACGGATGCCAGACCACTCTGGTGTTTGTTTGTATTCGTACAAGTGAATTAACATTAACTGAATGTTTCAGTGAGTTTGTCTCCACTGCGGTTTTTTTCTTCTTAAAGGTGAAAGAAGATGGAGGGAATATTTATGACCTTCTCCGTTATCTAACTTCTATAAATAAATGGTATTTGGAGCATAAAGAAACAGAATAGAAAGGAGCCCTTTACCTTTTCATTATACTGAACCATAGATGGATGTCTGTACTTCCACTTTGTGTTTTTGTTGCCGTCTGTCCCAAAAAATGGCAAATGTGAATCCTCCTGTATATCTGTGGTCTTTGTGTGTCTCTGTAGGTTCTCCTGAGTTATTGTGTGTTTTTGCTCCTCTACAAAAAGCTTGATTAGGATGATAAACAATTGTTTTGCTATGTGAAAATCTTGATAGTCAAACATATTTCAGCCAAAATAACATTAAACAAACGATTCTGTTTTTGTTGTTGTGCTAAATGAGGCAGGATTAAACATCCCGTCGAGTCTGTTTACATGTGCAACGTCTTGACAACTGATTGATGATTTTAGGAAACTAACAATTAACGAGACTGGTTTTTTAAAAATGTAAAAGTCTGTGATGATACGAGACAAAGACAGAGAACGACTCATCTGTTCACTCGACACCTTGAATCCTCTCAGCTGGTGTTCTCTGGTCACTGACACACACACACTGTCTGTAGCACGTGTTGTGTTTCCAGCTCTAGATATTGGATGATTTATTCACGGAGTAATGTACACGTATGCACTTTTACCTGAGTGACACCGGAGTCGTGTTGTTTGGGAAACCTCGTTCATCCTAAAATGAACCCTGTGATTTACGTTGTCAAATCTCGATGACGAGATCCTTTGTCCCAAAGAAAGTTATTCTTCTGATCTTTGCAACAAATCAGGGCCGTCACCTTTTGGTTCAGTTTGATTTTTCTTGCATGAAGAGCTGTGTTTTTTTTTCCACCTTTTTATTTGAGAGAAACAAAAGCCACAAATAGAGGTATTGTCGACCCAGCAGCCCTGTAGGCAGACGATGAACCAGTGTAAACATCAGATTGTGGTTTTGAAGCTGTGATGAATCAGAAAAAACGCAGATGAACTGCTGTTGTGCAACCTGCAAAATGTTATTGGTGCAGCCCCCTGGACGCTGTGAGATTTTGTGGAGGGGGATTCTGAAAGATTTCACATTTCGTGCAGAGCAAAGTTAATATTTCTTCTTCTACCTTCAAACTGTATGAATATAAATGAGCTCTAAATGAGGTGTTTTGGAGCGAAGGCGCTGGGGGAGGGTGAAATTGTCTGACCTGCTCACAGAGAGATGGGAATATTAAGAAAACTCCTCGGCCCACACTGGTTGTTGCTGATTCACCAAAAAAAGTAGAACGATCAATACGGGGCGATTAAAGCTTTCTGAGAGCTGCGCTGGTCGGTCTGTCCTTCGCTGCCCGTCTCTTGGCAAGGATCAAATAGTGTTGTCTTCTTATTCTACATGGTCGAGTGTGGGTGTATGAAGAGGAGCGGTTGCATTTGTATCCATTTGGGTATGTTTGTTTCTGAGTGGATTAGGGTTGGACCAAGATGGATTTCTTTTTTGTTACAGCTAATCGAGCCACATAGGGCGAAGAACAAATGACTGAACATGCTGCGTAGAATATCCAATACAGGGAGAACCTCTATTCTCACAACTTCCACTTACCTCGAATAGCTCGATGTGCTGTCCTTATTTCTCCAGGTCGGTTCTGCTGTAGTGTGGACAGTATTATGACGTGATAGCAATGTTAGGAATTTGTGATTCTGCTGTTCCTCGCCCTTAAGCCAAGTTGAAGCTACACATATCAAACACATCAAGCTGCAGGAGAACGCTTCAGTGAACATCAGTTTTAAAGAACAGAGAGCAGCTTTGGCCGCATTGTTCCGTCCAAACCAACCGGAGCCAAAGAGAAAACTACACGAGCTGTCTGAAGCCGACCAGCAGTGACTTTGAGTCACCTTGTCTCTGAATCACATTGTTATTGCTTGATTTCCCAGTTTGAAGACGTGCGGTGTTAAAACATCATGCTGCACCTTCACCACCTTCACCCCGTCCTGTGCTCTGATTAGCTGGAGTTGTCGCTAGAGATGTAGTTGTCTGGAAATCAAGTTGGACTCCAGTGCATGTTCCTGTTCTGAACTTAATGCTCGGCGAAACCAATCGTGTTCTGGTTCTAGCTTAACATCTAATGCACGAATGTGTTCTACCCTCGGTGAGAAAGGCCCCAAAGTGTGGAATCAGCTCTTGTCCAGTAAAACGTTGGATGATACTACAGCTGCTTTTGCAAAGAGCTGAAACTGTTCAAAACCCTGTAGGTGTCAAGAGTTTCTATTATAATTCACGTTACACTGTAGCCAACCACTGAGCGCATGTAAAAAAAAAAAAAAAGAGAAAAACCCAATGTGTGGCTGATGTATTGATCGACTGTAGAAGCAAGATGTGCAGCACAGAAGTGACAGAGCAGCAGTTTCTGACAAGATAGAGCGTCTGCAATAACACTGGGAACCAGACACTGATTAACCGCCGGGCAGGACGGACCCTACAAGGAGTTATTACCGTGTCCCTTCAATAAAACCTGCCGCAGCCGCTGCGCTGTAGCATGTGTTAATGTGTCTATGCATGGACCACATATGTCCCGGACGCAAGTGGATGGTTTTGACTTCTTCAGGGATTCCTGTCAAGTCTCTTCTAGCCTTTAGCTTCCCCCCCGCGGCCTCCCTCCTCCCACCCTGCCCTGTCGGCTTTGCCTGCAGCGAGGTCACCTCCAGCCGCTTCAAGCCAACTCGCATCCTCACTCCTGGGAGTTTTCTCTTTTTTTTTTTTTGTTTTTTTTGTTTAACATATGCAGCGCTGCCTCTCGCCCTCGCCTTTCTCTCGCCATTTCTCTCCGTCTCGCGCCCATTTCATCCCGTTCCCCTGTGGGAACCGAGAGCGGCACGTTCACGTGGGTTTCGGAAAGATGAGGAAACCGACTCCGTCTGTCCCTGAGCTCGCAGACATTATTCATGAACGAGGCACAGGTTGGCCATGAGAGAGAGGGAGAGAGAGAGACCCCTGATGCTCAGCAGATGCAGAGGGAGGACGGGAAGGAAGGAGGAGAGGAAAGGAAAGAGCATTGACAGGTGCTGTTCTGCTTTAAATTCAACTGACAACCGTGGCAGTTCTGTCGTTCGCCTGTGGGACACATCAGCTCATTCCTCCCCGACACATCTTGTTTTGTTTTCAGTCGTGCGATATTTAAAGGGAAATTACTTTCATTCCTCTCAAGCTGCTTTATTATTGAAATGGAAAGTGACAGAGGATATTCTGAAGTGACCGAGGATACCAGAATAAGATTTGCTGTTTGGTAAATGAGGCCTGATTTATTGTGCTTGAAAAATAAACATTTTATAATGTTTCACAGAAATTTGAAATGAGATTAATCTTGTTCTCTGATATTCAGATGAGTTGAGAAGAAGCCATTTTTATGTTTGTCAAGTACAAGGCACAAATCTTTTCATTTTAATGTCACATTGACTGACATGAAATAAATAAACAGATGAAATTACACAGCCGAGGTAAAATAAGATATTTTTTATTAGAGTTTACACTTAGACTGTGCTTTGATTGATAAAGAATTGAAATCCAATTTAATTGTATCTTTAAAAATGGCAATAATCTAATAGTATGAGCGAAACAGGGAGAAGTAATAATCCTCCATTAAATAACAAATCACTCACCTCATCTGTAAATTCAGATTTCACTCAAAGTGAGTTGTTTAAATTGAGCGGAGGTGAGTCACTCTGACACATCTCATGACGTGATCAGTTTATCTATAGTCATTGAATATGTGTAGATATTGTCTATATATGTGAATAATGAAGTATCTCAAACTCTAAATAGAAACTGATTTGACTTCAAATCTCCTGACCTACATTAAGCAGATAAGAACCGACGTGATTCAGACGACATCCTGCTCATGTGTAATTAAATCTATATTTTCTGCATAATCAGACCCTTTGATTCAGATCAGATCTTCTTGTCAATTCATTATTTTTAAAATTCAAAGACGGAGCTTTGTGACTTGGCACAGCCTCACAGAGATCGTCTTTAATAATTTGGCGAGCAGTTGGACGACTAATCTTTCAAATGTGTCGGAGCGTTTAAATCTGATCCAAACCCAGTTTCTCGGCTCTTTCAACGTTTCCATCTCGACTGAGTTGACACATCTACGACTGCAAAGTGTCGCAGGTCGCTGTCGTGCCGAGGGTTGGACTGGCTTCTTCCCCCTTTTTTACATTTTATTTTTAACATAAATCTTTTGAAAAGCTAATCAATCATTTAGTGGAAAGAAATAAACAACATATCGGCTCTTAATATATTTAATTAGTTAATTTTTGTCCTATGATAAACAAACTATAATATTGACTCTCGTTACTGAAGCAAATACCTGGATGATTCAGTTTTCAGAGTCTGCTTCTCTGAATGCAATGCCTTGTATTGCAGTTGTATTTTTATGTTGTTACACTTTTGCTTGAGTTGAGCACAAAGTTGGGGGTTAATATCGATCTTCTGTGTTTCCTGGCGACTTGCTTGTTTTGATGTGGAGTAAAATGTGGAAGAATCTCCGGGTTGTTGGCTTCACTGTGGCCGCGCGCTGTTCTCAGTAACCCGTGGCTCTCGGCTGTTATTTTCCCCCTTGTGCTTAGTTACTTTAAACATTGATTTTATGCTTCAGGAGCTTCTTAAGAGCTGAAAATATTGTGTCCAAAATGTAGGCCTCTCTGACTCCGTCCTCCCGGTGCAGCAGAGTTTGACATTCAGCGATTGTAGTAGAAAGCGTGAACTCAGACTCGACTGCTGATTGAAAACTCATCCTGCTCGGGGGCTACTGCGAGATCTGCATTCGGTGTAGATCTCTATTGAATTACAAAAAGACCTCTCCCTCTGTATCTCTATATTTAATGCCAGGGAAGAGCACATTTGCAACTTGTGATGAAGAGGCTGCAGAATGTAGAGCAGACAGCAACACGCTTTCCCCACAAGTTCCCATCGCTTCGGGGCTGCTCAGCCACGCTGTGCAGCTTTCTGAACCGCGGGGAGGTACAAAGGGGACGAGGCAGCCGTCTGGCATCGCACCGTCCTTCTCTCGTCCACGTGTCCCTGCAGAATCGCTGTTATTCACCACAAGGTATGCAGTAATTAGACCGAGGTCAGGGGAGCGTGTGGCCTCTCTCCCTCCCACCCCAATACAACATCGTCTAAGAAGTGGGGCGGCAAGTGTTGTCCTGACTTCCTGTAACAATTAACGCAACGCCTCTTCACTGCCCTCACTGCCGCCCTGCTGTTTGCACACCAACTTCATTAGTATCTCTCACTCCCTCACCCCCGTCCTCTCATCCTACTCTTGATTATTTTCCTTCGGTGTAAAGGCGTTAAAGAAAAAAACTGACTAATGAAACAAAGAATATGAAAAGAAAATTGGAGACGCCATCACCTCAGCACCGCCGCTCTCTGACTGGAGGCTCAGTCCTCGGGCATTAAAATGTGATTTGTTCTTTTTAGCCTCCTCGGTGGAACCACTTTGAAAGGTCACCGTTTACAGCTCTCTTGTTCCTGCAGAATTAATCCTATCAAACACAGACACATTCAAGCACACATTTGAATATGACTTTGTGCTCAGACCCCAAATGTAGCTTAAGTTCATGCCCTGAATAACAAGCTTTTTCTCATTGTCTCCCCTGGAAAGATGATTTCACCTACTTAATTTAATGAGCCTTTTGTTCACTTTCTCAGGACTCTCAATTTCTTTTTGATTCCTTTACCTCAAGGGTGCACGTCGCTCTTTGCAAACTTTATATCCAGTCTTCTTTTTCTTGGGATAATTTAAGTAGTGTGACCTCGCAGCTCCAAAAAAAACATGTTTTTGAATTTAGCAAATGTATGAAAGTGTGAATTAAAGATGTTCCGAATTTTATTTTTGAAGGGAAAGATGGAAAAAACATGGTGTGCACACACTTAGTGATATCTCTCCCATAAATGTCAGATTTGTTTTCCACCCAGTAGTTTTTGCCTGACACGATCACAAACCAACAAAGGTTAAAACCATGACGTCCCTGGTGGAGATAACACGGCTGAAGGGTTGCTACGTTTTGAAGGGTGTCACTCTGGTCTGTGACTCGCTGTGTGAGCTTTCTCAAAAAGTCAAGCGTGAGAGCTGTGGTGGAATTTAAAGCTGCTCCCTTGTAACACTGGCTTCTCTAAGCTCGTTAAACTGTCCAGTAGCCCCTGGCTTCACTCCACCGGCCCAGACCAATGCCTCTATTAGCCGCTCCTTCAATCCGCAGACTGACTACGATATGAGCCTCCCCTGGTTCCTGTGGCAGATTGTATGGGTTTAGCCCCAGCCATGCTTCTAGCCATTATGATGAGTGATGGCGCTCTATTATTCTAACTTGAAAGCACCCGTTGTTATGCTAATAAGGCATGGCAAATGAGGGCCGCATAGCTTAGCTTCCTTTCTATCTCTTTTTCTCATTTTCTACATCTACTCTCTCTGCTGCATCCCGACCTTCCCTCATTCCGCTTCCCTTTCTCTCTTCCTGTGCCAGTGTGCATTGTGGGTGTTGTCATCCGGTCCCTGCAACACCGGGACCTCATGCGGAGAGGAGTTGTATGGTGTTTTTCTGTATCTGTTACGGAACGCTGCAGGCGAAGCCTCGCCGCCGAGCTGGTCCCAAATGGGAGCGCGGTGCCAGCCACAGCTTCACCACCGCTGAAGAGACACCTGGCTGAACAAGAGCAGAACACACCAGCTGTGTGCAAGTGAAGCAGAGAAGTTTTGCCTCTTTTCTCCTGCGACCCAATGCTAGTTGGAGGGATGCGATGGACTCGATGGACTTAGAGCCAACCCACCCCCGACCCGTCAAACAGTGCACGGATGCTGCAGACATTTTTCCCCAGCTTCAGCAAAGTTGACAACATCATCCGAATAGACAGCACAAGCTGACAGAGCAGAGACCACATCATTCATGAGTCTTTGACAGGTAGCTGGAGCATTGTGCAAACCAACACAGTGTAAGAATAAAGTCCAGATGGAGTTTTAACAGCACTGATCTCTTGGGCCCTTTGAGACGGTGAAACTTGCCAATAACCCTTCAGCAAGTCAAACTTTCTTACATACTTGGCTGAGCAGACATTGTCTACACTGTCTTCCATGCGTGGTGAAGGAAACACATCTGGCTTGGTGCTGGTGTTTACCGTCCAAAATCTGTGCAGGGTCTGAAAGTGGAGGAGGGTTGTTTTTTTTTGTGTTTTTTTTAACGCTACAATTAACAGGCTCTGCAATTAACGTAGCCTCCTGTTAGCTTGTTTATCAGCAGGATGACGCAAAAACTCCTGAACACATATTCACGAAACCTGGTGACCTTTCGACAACTCCCTGTTCAGCTCGGACGCAACTGATGTGGTTCCAGGTCCTCACAGCTGTTAACACGCAGCACACGATGAATCTGGATCGGTCAGTGACGGTAAATCAGCTGGAACTGATCCGTGGATATGAGGATATATCCAGTAATACACTGGACTTTACTGGACCTAGACCTCCGCTTCCTCCAGGTTGTCGCAGTAGATTCGGCCTCCTCTCTTACACCTACCTGTTTCTGCCTGACTGGTGCACACTGAACGTGCCCTCTCCAGTTAAGTCATTCCCTGACATACTCTGAGGCATTGAGACATTTCTAAACGCTGTGAAACAGAATGCCCTCTTCTCTCCACAGGGCGCCTTTCACGAGCGCCGGAGGACGAATACGAGTCCTGGCTTCTTGTCATCGCGCATTATGGTCTCGCGTTGATTTTTGCACTGTGCACCTTTTACAGTTTGCACACTGGTTTGTGAGGGAGACGTGCAGGTCGGAAAGAATGTTTCTGCGCTTTTGGGATTTGATTATTCGATGAAATAAAAGAAGGAAAATGTATCCTCTAGAATCACAGCCCGTGTGTTTTGAGCAGATCACCCAGTCGCAGTCATTCTTACATATTAAGATTATTATTATTAGTATGCCAGGGAAGCTGTGAGTTGTGTTTTGGTATTTACTGCTCTAACATCCAAATCCTCTCATCTACCAACTCTGGTGCCCTGATCAATGTGCCAACAGTGTGAGTAAATCCCTGTGAAAATAAACCCAAACACTCCTTTTCTCCGTCTATCCCTCGTTTTCACAGCCACCTCCCCCCTCCCCAATTTATTCTAGCCAGCGACCTTTCTTCCAGTGATGTGTGTGTGTGTGTTTGTGTGTAAAGTAAAAGTTCAGACTTGGCACATGGACTGTACTGCCCTGGCCCGCGGTATTAATTAGGTCAAACTGATATACACAGTTCCCTAAACGGCCCCGTCCAAGACATTCCAGCGCAGCCACCGCGCAGCCCGGAGGCATCTCAGCTCGCCGTAGAAAGCCTTGTTTACTGTGGTCTGGCGAATTATCACAGCAGCTTGGCCCGGGGCATGTTGAGATTCATGTCCTAACACTGTTGGGAAAGATGAGAATTTAGTGTCATCCTGTAACTTATCAGGAGCCTCCTTCTCCTCCTCCTCCTCCTCCTCCTCCTGCAGCCACAGGGAGGAGAGACAGCCTCCTCACGCACGGAAAAACTCTTTATTCAGGATCCGTGCTGAACTGTTTACAGCCGAACTCTTACAGCTCCCAGTCATTCACGGTGCTCGGTGTGGGCGTGACAACAGCGAGACAAGTTTGGCTTTAAAACTGGAGGGTGTTTGCAGCTGTCACTGGCAGATATGTCACCGGGTCAATTTGAATAATCAATCCTCCTCGGCTTTCTCTTGCATTTAGTTGAATTAAATGACAGAATACTTAAATAACTAACAGGGAAGTTTAGTAGGTAAATGTCTTAGATTCTTTCTTGATTCTTACTTTGGAGACTGTAATTCTGAATGTCAAAGGAGTAAAATCAATCTTTAAAGGCTTTAATTAGGGTTAATTGTGTTTGATTTATATAAGTGACCTTAACGCAATTTAAATTATTCAGTGTCAATTTACCAGCTTGTTGTTGTTGGATTGTGTCGGAGGCTTCTTCTTCTTCTCTCTCCACTGTTGCCAAGCGTTTGCTCTTTGTGAGTTTCCCTCTAATATGATACAGTTTTGACCTGAAGTGCTTTGAGGTGATGTTTGTTGTGATGCAAATTTAATATTTGTGCAGAAAGTCTGTTGAAACTAGAGGAAACTCTGTGACGTGTTTGTGGAATGAGAGAAGTACGGAGCGAGCTGTGTCATGAAATAGATTTAAAAGCTCCGACAGCCAGAAAACAAACAGTTGTCATCTTTGATTTTTTGTTACAAGCGCTGTGTCCGAAGATGGAGAATACATTTTATGGCTCAAATAAATTCAAGTTTCCTAAAACAACAGATGTTCACCTCCACCGAAGAGGTTTTACTTCATGGTTGGTTTGTTTATTTGTCAGCAGGATTACATTTAGAGATGTTCACAGATTTCTCAGGGAATAATTAATGGATGTTGAGGCTAAAGATTCAGGAAACTAATCACCCCTCACCTGTCCAGTCGCATCTTCATGGTAACTTCTCAAATCGCTCCACAAACCTTCCACGAAGCTCCTCGGCTGCGACCCGGTGGCCGTGTTTACTCTGACTGCAGCACAACCGAGCGTGCACCGAGAATTCAGACATCAAACCTGCAGGTTCTGTCACAGCGAGGACATTTCCAGATGTTGCCGAACGACACCTGAGCATCAGAGTCTGTGAGTCTCGTCCTCTCGTCCCTCCTCCGCTGAGTCACAGCCGCTGGAATGTGAGCTGGAGCAAGAACAGGGGAGAGTAAGTGCTCGTGACAGATGTGCAACCTCATCTGAGTGCGAGAGCAAACCATTCAGGCGGCACGTTGTTTGCCTTCTCTTTCCAAGGAGCAGGACTGGGGGAGAAATTACATGACAGCGCCTGCAGCAAAGATATCTCGAGGTTAAAAAACAATTGCTCTGTAAGGTCTGTGAACAGAACCTCTGTGGTTGGAAGTCAGAGAAACTGTTTCTGCTTCTTCTGCAGTTTTTAAATAGTTTTTTTTTTTTCCAGCTTCCTCATATCTTAAGTCTTCCAGTAATGAATCTGTAAAATCCCGTCTTTGAGCCAGGAGCTAATGAGTCATTTTTAAACCCACTGTTGAAATTTAATGAGTGTTAACAGATTGGACTGTTTTTAAATCTTTCATGTCGATGCTCAGACTTTATATGTGACCCAGAACTTCATCACCTGTCAGAGCTGATGTCGAAAATCCGCTCAGATGTTCGGATACAAAGACGCTGCCTCAGGCCTCTCGTGCAATCTGTGTTTACACTGAGGACTTAGATATCCATCTCTGAGGGGGCGAGTTATTTTCCTGAGGACTCTTTCTATTCTTCTATTAGTGGAAACTTTGCATGAAGTTAAACTTTTGCTAACAGGTCCCTGATCATTGTTTTAATGCTGTGGTTCACATCTGCTGTGTGCTGGGACCTTTTTAAACAAAGCACTATTTACTTGTGAACCCCTAGTCACAGGCTGCATTTGTTTTAGAGCCCGATCGATACCGATGTTTAGGCGACTGATGCCAAAGCCGATATTGAGAAGTAAAACATTTCTGATACCGATAAAATAGTTGGCAGTGTTCTGAAAATGTTATCAAACCATGGTGACAAAGAAATGTCATTAAAACTCATCCACATTAACTTGTAGTTTAAGTACATTGGAACCTCCGCAGGCTGCAGACAAATCTGCCAGAAGTGGAAAAAACCGAAACTGTCTCACATGGACGATGGAAGTTCCTCTGGTTCCAGTTTGGCTGTCGATGGGTGATCAGGTGGCCACATGGGGTCAAGCTTGCAGCTTCCTTCTGACTGATTGGCTCTCGTCTGGCCCAGATGGCCCCACCAGTGCAACAAAAGACCCTCCGAGAGTCGAGAATGATCCGTTCGGCCCGTAGCTCCCCCCAGATGAGCAGATTAATCACCAGACCTGGAAGAGACATGTACATGCTGTAGTCATTAATAAGAGCTCCTCTGTGAACACGAACCGAGAACAGTAAAACAGCCGCCTTATTTATCGTCTCCTCTCTTTTGTCGACTTATTTGTACGTCTTTTAAATTGCTGACCAGCGCTGACTTTTTTTTCCCAGAGTCTCAAAGCTTTGAAAACTTTCAAGGATGACAGCATTGAATCAGAGTGAGCGACCGGCGTCCTGGGAGCACGCCGTGTCAAAATAAAAAACCTGCTCCCTCGACGTCCTCTTATTTCTCTGTGCTGCCACTTCCCCCCCCGTCTCTCCCGTCCTCACCCGAGAGAGGAACAATCAGTCGGTCTGCAGGATTTAGCTGCGAGGGAATCTGGAGGGTTTGTTTTCTGCTGTTTTGCCTGAGAAGCGGCACATAAGCCATTCACCCCCCCCCCCCCCCTCCGCCTCACATTTTCTTATTGGCTTAAAGAAATTAAAACGTCTTTGCAGCAGAAGCCGCTCTCCCCCAGATTCAATTTTGAGAGAATGGAGACAAAGGACCGTGTCCTGCTGCCTGGTGGTAAATAAGGAGCCTCACCTTTAGACCAAGTTTACAGTTTGAAGCACGGCAGGAAATGCAGAGTGTTTCAATTCCCTTCAGAGCTGCTCAGTGCTTAAATCAATACACAGCTGGGAACGACTGCACGAGCGACGTGTTGAACTTAAACAAACCTTCATCGAGCTCAAACATACCTGGATATATATATACATATATATATATACATATATATATATTAAGGATGTAGTTACAACTCCTCGCCTCACATCATCTGAGCTGCGTTTCGTTGACGGTGATTGAACATGCCGTGCCGTGCCCGTTGACTGAAGTCGCCCTGGCACATGGTTTCCATCACAATCTATCATCATTCTTGTGCTCTCATTAAATCATTAGCGTGCCCTTTGGATCGGATGTTTTAATCTTTGAGCTAAGGAGATGGTTCCCTTCACAAGGAATGTTCTTCACAGTGGGATGACGGCAGTGTGTCACAGTGGGTTTGTATTATAGGCGTTGGTTTTTCCTGCGGGGGGGTGCAGGATGAAACCACACACTGTTTTCGTGCGTTTGCTTTAAATGTCACCAACTAGATTTTTAATATCTAGAAATCACATGAAGTGGTGTTTATGAAGCTCGTGTCTGTTTGCGAGGTTTTCGACACGGTGCTGACTGATAATGGATATTTGGGGGTTGATGCCTTCACAGATATCAGGGGGTAAAAACTTTATGATACTGATATTTATATTAAGGCTGTCACATTTTAAAAGTAGAACATTCATTTGAACCTGTGGGGAAAAGTTCATTTAGTCTGAAAGCCGAGCGTGAAGTAGTCATGCGTTGTGATCCAGCAGAGGGCGCTCACTATCCAACAAATTACAGTATATAGAGCATGAATTAGGTAAAAGTTTTACGTAAAATTGAACCATAAATGCAAATATTCACTGTTGTTTATTCTGTAAAATGATTTTCTTATCGGCAAACATAAATGCCAAAAACATTAAGTCTATGAAATGCTCATTTTAGTTTTATCTGCCAACTGATGTGTAGGTCGAGCTTCAACACTACAGAACTCGGTGGTTTGTGATAATATAAACAATCAATCATGCAATTTTTTATTTTTATTTCTATTGCCCGTATTCACAAATTCTATTTCAACTCTTTGTTTTTTCTTCAAAGTTTGTTAAAGTTTTGAAATAGTCTTTTTACACGTGGGGTTATCCGGCCTGTGTCCACCTGGACAAACATCCACCTGTCAGGTTTCAGGTTTCTGTCAAATCTGACAGCTGAGAAATACGAAAACATCCCAGAGGCTGTTACATCATCACAGTAAATGAAATGTGCGTGTTGTAATCCCGGTTCAGTGATTATGATTCACGGCAGACGACCTTCAGTAGCTGTTCACCTGACAGCGCTGTGAGGAGAGGCAATTATCACGCTGCCTAACGGTGCGAGGAGCAGATCGTCTGCTGCTGCTTGTTATTGGCTGAGGTCTCTTTGGTTTTTCTGATGCGTTCATTTGGACTCTATTGGCCGGTCCAGCACTTTGGTGTGTAGAGTAAAATATCTCAGTAACCACCTGATGGATCACGATGAACATTTAAACAGATTTTCTTGGCTCCAAGAAGATGAATCTTTGTCTGTTCACACCTGGAATTAACAAACTGTGTCTCATGTGACCACTTGTGATCGCAGACAATCAGAGAGAGCGGACGAGGTGGTTTTTATCCAGTCTGTGAATCTTCTGTTACAACTATCGGTGCGTTTGAATATAAATATAACGCAACAGAAGTAGAGTTTCAGTTTCATCCTATACTGTTTCTTCTTCACAGCTTCTCCTTCACAGCTTTCCTTGACCTTGTGATGTTTTCCGTCAGGGACAAGGAACAGTGGTTAGGAAAGGAGATTATTTAGACTTTTGACCGCAGCGCGTTCGACTGAGTGCGGCTGCTGCAGATGTGCTTTGCTCTCGTTGAAGGAGGCCGAGTCTCATGCTCCGATTAGATCAGTGGAACAATTCCACAGTGGCTTCAAAAAAATGTGGTGGAGTTGAAAGTGCAGATACTTGCTGACTTACGTGTTTGAGTAAAATTGAAATGTACCTTCTTGAATCTACTTGAATGCATAAATGAAGATTCAATTTAAGTAAATATACTTTGCGATATATCCCACCACTGATCTCAGACCAGCTCATAACGTGGTCATTGCATTCAAACCTGAATTTATCGCTGACCTCACAGGACGGATGTTAATACCAGGTCTGAACTGGGTCTTCACTTCTTCTCTGAATCCTCTGAAGTTTCTTTAGCACCACCATGAGGTCGACATTTTAGTTATTTTTTAGGTTTATTGCCAAGAAAGCTGAACATTCACCTCCAGGATGAATTGTAACAACTCAAGTTTCCCTTTAACCTTTCGTTTAGTCCCATCATTAGTTTACCTCACAGAGCCTCCAGCCTGGTTTCACCTCTGTTTATCCAAGGAATGTCAAACGAGCCCGTTTCCCCCTTTTTTTTTTTTTCTTAGTTTCACATTTACACGTTCGACCAGTGCAGTCGCGCTGCCGGCCAATATCCATCTGTGGCACAGTTGTGTCCTTTGGAAGTGAGATTTGGGTTTGGATTCAATCAAGTGGAGGTGCTGTTCTCAGCAGATCTGATTTGGCCGGAGCGGTGCATTCCAAATTCCTTCTGACACAGAAAAGAGAGCGGGAAGGAATAAAAAAAAAAACCACACAGGCTGAAAAGAAAGTGAAAATGGAGGTTGAGGTTACTCAGATGTTCACAGAAGAGAATCAAGTTTTCTGAATAATGTCAAATGGCTGCAGGCTGTTGTCTCTCCATGAATACTGCATCTCTGTAACCTTTGCCGTGCATACTGTTCTGCAGGGCTGCAGGAAGGTCGCACTGCAGAGCTGCCTTTGTGTGGACAGAACACACACACACACAGAGTGAAGAACACGTCTGTCTCTTCATTTTGAATCTCAGTGAAGTGGCCGGTACACACCCGAGGCCATCCAGGTGTATTTGCATCTCTTTTATTTCTACTTCTTCTCCTCTTTCCTGACTCTATTCTAAGACCTTGACCTGCAGTCAATATTTGGCTGCTCTCTCACGGGTTTGGGAACTTCTCTGAATTAAAGTTTCATTTTATCTCCGTTCCCTTGTTACTTGTATAGTTTGAGAAAAAGATTTCAGGGTCATTGCGATTCCTTATCGAGAAAGTTTTTGTCAATGCGAGAATTAGTAGCGTCTTTCAAAGTTTCAGGACAATGTGTCACGGAGCAGTGATGCGGTTGTGCCTCACTGGAAATCACAGTTCTATTTTCTTATTATTTATGTTTGAGATAATTGTAATGATGTTTAAAAAGCATAAAAGATGTTCATGTTGACATTTTACATAAGAAATTATTATTTTAGTGGTGGTTATGTAAATGTTTTACTCTCTTATGACGGTCAGGCTCTACTTGATATTCATTGTTGCCTCATTCAGAGTAAAAGGTCGACCTTTAACCCACAGGTTAAAAACTTCGACCTGAACGTTTAATTTTCAGTGCTCGGGAAATATGTGGATTTTTACACCGAGAGAGTCAGAACATTTATTTTGAAACGTGAGGAATCTGCAAGTTTTATAACATCCACCTTCTGACTCACCAAGCAGCTGGCACCATTACTCAGCTGCTTCTGGCCCATGTCAACCGCACGGCAAATCGTTTTAAACTCGCTGGTGGAAGTGCTTTTTTAGAGCTGCAGAAACAGATGGGTGTTACACGCACACTCACACACACACACACACACACACACACACACACACACACACACACACACCCACACCCACACCCACACCCACTGTACATAAGCCATACAGATGATGCAAGCTCACTCTCACCTTCTCTCTGGGGAATTGGCCCAACAGACCTGGGGAATCACAACCTCAGCTTGACCTCAGCTTGACTTTACTGGGCACCGGCAGATCTTCACTTAAACAGAAGGATTAAAGATCACAACCTCTGGGGCTTTCTGTGAGAAGATCTTCCTCATTAGCATTTTCTTTCTCTTTCACTTTGTTGAAAAGAAAAGAAACGTCGGCAGTGATTTCCTCCAATTCTCCCATTTGCTCTTAAACAATCAGCTTCTGCAGCTTTTTTAAAATTCCTGCTGTGAACAACTTTGGAACGGTGAAATAAACCAAATTATTTTTAGATTAGCTCTAAGATTTTAACATTTAATTATAAATAGTGCAAAATATCAGACTGTGAATGAAGATGGAAGACGCCTCCCCACTTCCTCCAGCCATCCACAAATGAAACCAAGTTAATTACGCTGACATCTTCTGACATCTTGCACCGATGACGTCATTCGGAGCCGGTGTCTGATGCATGTACTCGACCAGTCACAGCCGTCAATCATGTTTTTCTAGCATCAAATACCAAATTAAAACCAAAGTTATCACAGAGATGAGCACAAAGCAGAAACACAGCACTTAAACATCAGTGTGAGAAGAACTACCTTCAATGACTGTTTATTTAGACTTTTGAGTTTGGTCCATGTCTTGTCCACTAACATGGAGGAAATGAAGTTTATGGCCTATTCTACATTCTGCCACCAGATGGGGATCAAGACCCTTTAGCTTCACTTACGGGAGCAGGCTTATCTCCCATCGTTATTTAGTCTACGGTTAAAATTCTACAAGCATCGCCCTTTAGTGCAAATGAAAATTAATTTGTTAAAATATACAAACGTACAAACAAGACAAGAAAACAAAGTTAAAATAAATCTGCCATTGCAAACAATTTGTATTCAGATTTTGCAGAAAGCTGCTCAGAATTCATTTTACGTCCACACACCCCAAAGCTCTGTGTGTGTGTGTGTCTGCAATACACCAGATGAAACACACACACACACACACACACACACACACACACTTATCTGTAAGCCCTCAGTGGCAATGTTTTATTTTTTTCTAACCAAACTCTTCAATATTTGCTTTGCGCTCCAACCTTAACTGCTCCCCTGAGACCCCCCCCAGCATCGGAATCTAAATGTATAATGTCTCACTCTCCTCCGCCGCCTCTTGCATACAGCGTGGTCAGCCATCTCCATTTTATTTCCATAATCTCCAGCCTTTGTGTGTCAGCATGTTTGCACATATATCACCACATCATCTGTTAGAGCTGTGGGGGCTAGAAGCGATGGGAGTCTCTCGTTGCATTCTGACTCCGTAAGTCGTTTCCCGCAGAGCTGTGATGTGATGCCACTCAAATATATCCAGCTGTTCCTCGTGTGTGTGTGAGCGTGTGTTTATCGATGTGAGTGTGTGTATGTCTGATGGATGCCGACATGCCCCAGATGTTCCCATTTGCATAGTTGTGACTGTTGTAGCTTCGGGTTTGGGGAAACAACAGGAGGCTTTTAGATAGCAACAGTTAATGAAGTGAAACAGGCGTTTTATACGCACTGAAAATGGCACCGTACACTGAGCACAGGTTTGTGTGTGTGTGTGTGTGTGTCTGTGTGTGTGTTAGGCACAGTGGCCAGAGCTACAATCACTGTAACTGTGTCCCAGTGTAGCTGTGGCTGCTTTTGGACTTTGCTGTTAAATCGTTCAGATCTATGCCGTCGTTGAGCCGATAAAGAAGTAAAATAATGTATTTAACAATATTTGAGCCCTTTTTGTGGTTTTGAAAATACTTTAGGTGGAGAGATATATTTGTATTGTTGTAAAGTATAGTACCCAACATAGTATAGCAAGAACATAATGCAGAAACATATGTTTGTAGTTATTTATTTATGAAAATACATCATTAGATGAGTACTGATACCGACAGATATATAGAAGATAGGATTTTTATTATTCTCTAAAACCGACATTGGCACCAAAATCCAGAGTTCTATAAATTCCCAAATCTAAACAGATGATACTGACTAAACTGTGAACTGTAGTAAACAACATCCAGTTGGCAGCATTTCAGTGAACAATTCATCCCTGGTAACCGTCCAAACCGTTTTCCTCTGTTCCACAGATCATAGATTTCTATTGTTGGTGTAGCAGTAAAGTTTTCAAGGGTCGTTAAGGCCCTAACTCTTGAATTATAATAAGAGATGTAATTCTTTTTAATGACTGTGATAAAGTAGTGTCAGTTTGTCAGGTGTTTGCTTTGTCGGGGCTGTAACTTCTGATTTATGTAGTTTTTTATTGATTAAACTCCCAAGTTATTTATTCATCTGTTGTTTGGGTTATTAAATATTGAAAAAAAAAAAACTGGACTGGACACCATTTATTTTCCAGAGCCGTTATAGATGGTATCATCACGTTGTTTTTAATTAACCAACACAGACGATGTCGAGAACCAGGAGTAAAAACGATCTCCAGACCCCACAGGAAAATCTTTGATATTTGTACAGTTGAAAACAGTATCAGTATCTGAAATATCAGTCGATCCAACATGTCCTCCATCAGACTTGCACCACTCCCATCGCCATGGTTACTACCTGGGGGCGATAGAAGGGGGTTGGGGGAGGGAAGGGGAGCTCATCATCTTTGTGAGTAATTAATCACCCAGTAGGATGAATCCTGGTCATCTAATTACCCTCGAATTACTCGGAAGTGATGCCTGAAAGGGTTCGGAAGGCTGCGACCATGATTTCTTGACTCAGTCTCTGCTGCTTGTTTCCATCCGGTGAAAACAGGTTCAGTGTCACAGCCGTGTAAGACTTGTATACGTTTTATTTTATGAGTTAAAATCCGTCACGTGTCGGAAAATTAGCAGATAAAGATGGTTTTGTGGCAGCAATCGTTTCCTCTACCTCCTTGTAGACGAAGGCATCGTGTTTTCTGGTTGTCTGTACGTCCATCCTGTTCTTGTGAACGCGATATCTTAAGAACGCCTTCAGGGAATTTCTTCAGATTTTGGTAGAAACATTTAATTAGACTCAAGGATGAACTGGTGAGATATTGGAGGTTGAAGGTCAAAGACCAAGGTCACGGTGACCTCCTGTTCTTCTGAACGATATATTTGACGATGTCATTATGTCTGACACAATCACTCACTTGGACACGATCGCCGATCTCTGGGTGGTAATTCTAGTTTGATAGAGAATTGATGTGATCAGTTCAAACGAGTTTTGGAATGATGGTATTATTGCACCAGTAAGTGGCTCTAATGGCCGAACAGTTGAGACGTGGTTTTGGACAGTCTGAAATGTCTTCTGGGGAATAAATCTGCCCACAGCAACATCCACAGAAAGGTCACGGCTGCTTCCACATGTACGATGCCGGTGTCCCGTCGTTACCGGAGCATCAGCCCACTGCTTATTGCTTGTTTTTATCTCCACACAGAAAGATGTATACATTCCTAGACAGGAAATAACTAAAAAATCTTCACCCATTACAAATTTATTCTTACACGACTTCTTCAATTTTCCTTATGGCTGCGTTTCCTTCTATATGTCACTTTACTTTTCATGCCCGTTCTGAAGTTGGCTCGAAGATGTGTTTGACAGTTTGGTGGAAACACTGTTGAAATAAGTTAAATAAGATGAGTCTGTGTGTGTGTGTGTGTGTGTGTGTGTCTGTGTGTGTGCGTCTGCTCTGCTGCGTTTCTCAGCTGTGTCCTCTCTCACACCGATTCAGCTGCAGCATGCAACCTCACCACTAGATGTCACTAAATCCTACACACTGAACCTTTAACAAGAGTCTGTCAAAGGTTCAGCTGCCGTGGCAAAGGCCTCGGCAATTAAAGCAGATCCTGAGGGGGAAAGTGTGTGTGCTGGGGATGGAGTGAAGAGAATTGTGTGTGAATACATGTGATTTGCTGAGCTTTTGTTTGTATTTAATGTGCCAGACACTCTGCAATGCTCATCCCACAATGAAAACCCTGCAGAAACAGGGCAAGCCGCCCACTCCCTCACTAAGAATAGTTTGCTGTCTCAGTGATGTGCCATACATTCAGCGTACATTTGTTTTTCACAGCAGAGAGGAAATTAAACTTGTTGGTTTTTGCATGTGGAGGAGGATGTTTGTGCTGCATTGTGTTGTGAGGATGGAACAGTACGGCTGCTTCTCCTGCCAAGTGTCAATGTTAGTTTCTTTTAACAATGATCAGTGATGGTACAAGTAGTTGTGGTTAGTTTTCTGAGCTACGAGGATTCCCAGAGATGCTCAGAGTCAGTGGAGCGTCAGTTCCAGGACAGATGAAGACCATGTGAGATTAACCAAAGTTCCGCTGCAAGTCAGAACTTGAGTTGAGATCAAACAAAATAATTTCTTGTCTTAATTGTTGCGTTTAATTTGCAGTCTCCAAGTTATCATGGCTGCGAGGGTGAACATGAAGTGTTGTCATCTGCCAAGATGTGTGTTGACGTACAGGCATGTAAGGCCGACAACCTTTTGTGAACCTGTCCATAAAATCTGAATTCTAATTGAGACCAGAAAACTAAAAATAATTGAGGACAAGTTAATCCGGTTCACAGCAACGTTTAACGTTTAGATGACTGTTAGTGCACATCCTTCATTTAAAGTCTGTTTTATTGACCGCTCGGACACAAATATACGTCAGGATATGTGTCCACTGTCTCCTGCAGAAATCATAGCGGTGCAAAGGTGAACGTTGCTGCTCATGGTCATAAACAGTCTGCACAGTCATTTACATTGTGCAGCTCCAATCACCCATCAAACACCCTCTACATCATTTTCATGTTAACTCTGTTACTAAGAGGATCAGGGTGAAATCAAGACACTGCCTGAGTTTGTGACGGTGTTTTATTAACATAAGCAAACAGAGACGCGTGTTTGATCGATTCAAATTGAGGCGGCATCGTGTAATTGATTCTCCGCCGTTCCTCCGGTGTGGTACGGCGAGCGGCGCTTCCTTTATCCAAACAGATAATTATTCTCGCTCTGCAACATCTGACTTCTCTGTCCTCTGCAAATCTAAATGAAAAATAGATGTCATTACGGCTGCGATGCTGAAATTGAAAACTGTGACAATATGGAAAAACTGCCTGAGACTGAAGTAGAGGCACATCAGTGTGTCATAATAATCAGGTGAATATATTATTATTGTGATGATGTTTATTTTTATATCCGCGGGCTGTGATTCCCTCCAGCATCCATCTTAGTGGAAATGAAGCTGCTTTGTTTTCACACAGGAAAAAGCGTAGCTCACTTTGAGCGTAACGAGCGTTTCAGATATGAAACGCTGTCAGAGACGGTGTCAAGTGTCATTTGTCTTGAGTGCACACACTCTGCCTACCTGAGCACCGATAAACAACGCAGCCACGGCTCCATCGAGGAGGATCCACTCTGCCGCCGCTCCCTCAGGTGGAGGATTATGGGATCTCGGAGGCTCCGTGTAGTAGATGCTCGGCCTCTGTGTCGTGAAGCCCCGCGGTGCCTCGTTGCCGAAGGTGACCTGAAACTGCTGCTGTGTGATGGAGCAAACTGTCAAAGTATTAGTCTGTATGTGAGTAGCTGCATCCTGCACGGTGGTACAGTGGTTTACAAGAGGTTTCGATGTTCAAATCCCAGTTCGGTTGTGTGGAGTTTCCTCGTTCTTCCTGTTCTTCTCAAAGACGACTGGAGACTCTAAATTGAGCATGAAGGGATGTTTCTCTTTATGCCGACCCTGTGATTCGCGACCCGTCCAGAGGATCCAGGAATATTTATTTATACATTGCGAGATCTACATATGTCATGAGCCTCACGTGCACACGTGTGAAATATGGCATTGATGATGACAGTGTGATTTCCTCTGTGTTCGGGGAGCTGAGAGAGTATCTGGTTGAAGGTGGCGAGAGCTGAGCAAGTGTCTCGCAGCTTTTCCCCCGCCACCGCTGGGAGATGAATAATCTGCTGCAAGGCTACGAATATAAGCTGCTCATTTGTGAACTAATTGCGCCGTCACCGCTGAAAAGTGAGCCCGGGAGCACTGCGCTGACTGTTTATGAGCAATTAGAATACAGATGTTGCACGAGGAGCGAAAAACACTTGCTTCAGGTAATTGAACCCGACAAGTTTGACACAAAAAGAAATGAAGCCCTGTGTCTGGGACGCAGGAGTCAGATTGAGATGTATAGAGCCTGGGAAATAACTGACTGCTTTATAGGTATCTGTCTTTCTCCAATAGAGAGGTTTTATATTAGATGTACTACCCAGCCCATTGGCTTTGAAGGGTGATGTGTTGCAGAGATCTACAAGCAGGGAGTTGCCTCAGTATTTTCTGGGGTGGATCACTCATGCGTGTGCACGTCTGTGATGTAGCGGCCAAAATAAGCATGGAAAGTCATTATGAAGCTTCAGAGGGGAAGTCAATAAGAGGCCAGCGAGAAGATTGAGTCTTATTTTTATCAGAAGTGATTATTTCACTATTAGAAATTCACTTTTTCTCACAGACATCATTATGAAACCAACTTGGTTGAGAAAGAAACCACATCAAAGTGTTTTTAGGGATGGAGACGGGAGCTCTGCGTTATCACGTCCACTCTGTTTTACTCTGTAAAGACGCTGCTTTCAGAGCCCCTGCATAATTAAAGCCATCTAAGAGTAGCTCTCTTCTAAAAGGTAGAAGTCTCTGTGTGAGTGGATACGGCCGCACTCTCTCAACTTTCCCCGTTCACTTTCCTCAACTTCCGTCTTAGCAAGACTAATGGACATGTTCAGCCCTTTGTTGAGTTGTACAATCTAGCCGTCATTGCCTATTTCCAGTGTCGGCAGCGTCGTCAAATTGTGTTGCGGCACGAGTTGGGAGAAAATTGCTGTGTTTGTGTAGCATGAGCCATTGTTCCCCCCGCTGCATTCGACAGACTGTGATTACTGTCTTCAGCGCTGGCTTTATTATAACGGACTCAAGAGGTAATCCGCAACTAATGAGAAATAGACACAGGCTGGCTAAATGAAATGGCCTTCCCCGGCAACGCACTCGCACAAATTTACTCATCTAAAATCGAGTCACAGCTGTGATTTGCTTGCTCATGGATTCTGGTGGGGGGGAAAAAATGGCGGGTTTGTTTTCCTCCAAAACGACCTCCTGCTGCGAGACGTGTGACTTCTACACTTTCATGTTTGCCTTTGTCGAAAGAAGCTGTTTATTCCTCCATCGTGAGAACACATCATTTTGCTCTAAAAATTGAATCTCAGTTCATGAGTGTCTCCTGAATACCTTTTGCCTGCAGTGGTTATTTATTGCCAGCCAGGTCATTTCCATTGATTCCCAGAGTTGCAAGGTGCATTTAAGGTTGTGAAGACGTTCTCTGTTGAATGTTTTATGTCTGAACTACTCCGAACCGAAGAATCTGCTACACACTCGGTTTTCATCCCACATTCATTTCTAACCTTAGTGAATAAAAATCATCCTCAGTCATCGGCTGCGCTCCCAAAGCGCTTTATGGAACATTTTCAGATTTTGATTATCTTCGTCACGAATGATTTGTGTTTTGACGACAGTGTCTCTAACATCCTGATGAAGCCAATATATCCTGCATACGTTCGCCGCCATCTTGCAATTTTGACGTCTTTTCGAGCCAGTGTCGGTGCAGTAATGA
Organism: Paralichthys olivaceus; assembly: GCF_024713975.1. Classification (NCBI taxonomy): domain Eukaryota; kingdom Metazoa; phylum Chordata; class Actinopteri; order Pleuronectiformes; family Paralichthyidae; genus Paralichthys; species Paralichthys olivaceus. The sequence goes on from NC_091115.1 coordinate 4,316,603, forward strand.
TCCTCGTTTCGAAGTCCCGCTGAGTGACAGCCTTGACAAATCTCCATGACAACTGAAGATAATTATACTCACATTTAGACTCTGTGACATTTAGCCTGACCTGCTGTCAGTTAGCAGGATTTGATTTTCCTCGGTGGGAGTTACCTGCCTGTCCACGTGACGGCATATTTCCAGCTGTCAATAAAAAGTCTGAACTGCGGAGGATCTTAGTGTTGATAAAATGAAACATGCTCGTCTAACTGAGGGGAGTGAAAGTGGAAGGAAACCCAGTCAAGCTCACTGTGACTCTGTTTTATCTTCTAGTGATCTGTGCATATCTGAGCTCCTCAGTCCCTATAGATGGCAGTCTCGAGCTGCAGTCAGCTGTGCCCCCCCCCCCTTCCCTATAACAGAGGAGACTCAGACTTGATGTAGACACACACATGCACACACGCACTTCCTCTCATGCTTACACAGCCTTCTCTTACACACACCTGCTTGCAAAAATAGCATTCACCTAAAAACGGGAAAGAAGTAGGATGTGAAACACGAGGCGGAGGAGCCGCGGTTCGGTGGCCGGAGCACCAATCGGAGACGTGGCGCGGGTCGTACTCAGACTCTCAGCCTCGCATAAATGTTTAATCCTGCAGGCGCTAACAACTTGTGTTCGGAGGCGATTGCTCTCTATAAAAGGAAACGACAGTGACGGCCACAATCAATCCCTGCGTAAAGAAAGAGGGTCCTCCTCTTGCTTCTGCATGTAGCTTTTATGAGCAGGTGGTTGCATAAGAAATTGTGGAGCCCCCTCGAATGGCCCATCAAACATCTGCACTCTGTGTCCTTGAAAATGAAGCCTTCATACTTACTCTCATGTGCTGCTCTTTTTTCTTTTCTTTCCCTCGAGCTATAGGCGAAAAATGGAAAAGACAAATCTTTCCTCCTAAGAATCAATAGGACGTAAACAGGAGGAAAGTATTTCACAGCCTTTTGATACCTGGAACCGTGAGCTTCAGTGTTAAAATTGGGTTTGGGTTAAAAGCAGAATCTCATAAAATATGGATGCGCAGTGAAGGACAGCATTTCATATGTACATGTACAAAAAGCCTTTATTATTCCCTGACCTTAGTTAAAGTGTGTGAACCGCTCTGTAAGTCAATGCTCAGAGAGAGGAAAAGGTTTTTTTAAGCTCCACAGAACGTTTGCTTGTCAAACTGCGCACGTGCACCACAGGCGGACACGGTTCGAGAACGCACAAGAGTTGCAATTAAATGTAGAGATTAGTCAAATATCTACACATAGTAAGTAAAGGTGTAAGCATTACATCACTGAAGACAGCAGATGATCCTTTTAGAGTGAGGAGTAGAAGAAATATGTGATTATGTTAACAAGATGATTTAATAAAAATATTTATTTCCCTGTCAAGTTACACAGTGATGCAGAGAACGTTCTGTTCCGTTATCAGAATAAATGAAAACCTTGTTTAAGGAGAAATGTATATCTTCTGTTTTATTATCGACTCTTGTTTAGGTCAGTGCTCCGTGAGACACTTTGCAGCCAATGCAATATTTTCTTCAGCTCTGCAAGTGGCAGCCGGCCTGTTCCTCCCTCCTCAGTTTCAGCTGTTGACACTGCAGCCACCGGGGGGGCCCTTTAATTCCAGCCGCTGTCGTGTTGCAGGCGTGTGTCAGTGGCTTTGACACTAATGTAATGTGATTGGTTCCTTGTAACGAGGTGAAATGAGATGACATTTCACTTGACAATCAATCATGAGCCAAATACCCCGTCGGTAAGACCGCCCAGCAGTCAGCGTGTCAACGGGCAACAGCAGACGGGTAGTTAATGATGCAGCAGGATGAGTCCACTCATTCACTGTTTCTCATTCAAACGTTTTCATATGACTCCACAGTCCCTGCACACGGAGTAAATACCCGATTCAGTTTTACACTCATTTTATTTGCTTAAGTTCTTTTTAATGTTGTTTTAATGGGATATTTTTCCTCACATGTGAAAACAACAGATTCGGCAGCAGTTTGGATCTGACCTAACACCTGCATCTCTAATGACTAGTTAATTGATTAAATGAGGTCGTTAAAAATGATTCGTTGTAGGAAAGGATGAGGATGTTCAGTGTCGTCCCAGAGAGTCTCCTCCCGTCATGCGATGTGACTGATAACTAGCAACATGGGCGCTACCACTGATTCACAAAAAAAATCGCCAAACCGATTTTATCCAGGTGTCTCAGGTGGGCACTTTAAATAATAGATAACGTGAATCGCTGGACAGGAAAACAACTGTTGGTTATATATGCCACGTCACCTCCTTCACCATAAAGTGCTCCAACTTCTGTTTGAGCATTGCTGCTTCAAATGAGCCATTATGTGTGAATGTGTGTGAGTGAAGTGGAGTGTGTGGGGTTAAACAGGGCTGGGGTTGATCCTGTCTGCCCTGGGTTGGCCTGGCTCGCTCCTCTCCTCTGCCCACTGAAGCTGAAAATAGGACTCGGGCTTCAGGCTCTCTCCCTCTGCACAGCTCACTGCTGAAGCACAGCACTGGACCACTTTGGATTCACAACATAACAGCACACTGTCTGCTGGACAAGCCCATTGTGATGAGAAGTGATGGAAGCACTGGCGACGAGTGATCTGATTAAATGTTTAGGGCGCTGATCCAAGTGTAACTCACTTCATGCTCTTTTATTTAGGCATAAATTCGTTAAATGCAAATACAAGAATCGCTTCACATAAGCAAATCACGGGCCGTGGTGTTATAACCCTCAGCTCAATGATAAATCATAATGGAGTCACAAAATACGAAACCTTTGATTCTTCTGCACCATCGACAGCCGTGACCAGAGGCGTTGTGTTTTCAAGTTATCCGCCCGACCGTCTGTCCCACTCCCATGATGCAATATCTCACAAACACCTTGAGGGATAATCATCAGATTTGGCACAAATGTTCTTTGAGACTCACAGATGAACTGATTAGATTTTGGTGATCAAAGGTCAAGAGTCCAAGTGCTAATTATGGCATTCATTTAACACACAATGTCTCATCCTGGAGACTCTGGATGAGGTGACTGAGATCTATGAGTGTGTGAAATGTGCTGCAGCTTGATTGAATTGAAGGTTCGCCCTCTGCTGAGTGAAGGTATCTGGGTTTTTCTCTGTTTTGTTGACAGGATGCACATTTTACATGAAGTCACAAGCACATGGTAAAATAACAGCTCTTCTTTATTTTAGTTATACAAGTTGTTGACAGTTTCAGGCCAAGAAATGTTGCGCTGTTGGTTGCCCCATATACGGAGGCTTGAGTTTTCTGTGCTGGCCGCAGGTTCGGTTCCGGCCCAGCTCTTCGCTGCATGTCATCCCTTTCCCCCCATTTCACAGTAGTATGATAGCTAACAGCTTATTAAAGCAGACAGACATTCAGCCTGTGTGACTCGTCCTTATTACACCAGCGACTTTCACAATAACAGTTTTGTTTACAGCGTTTTCCCGTCAGGAGACATTTTTGCTCCTGAAACAGGTTTGTACTGTGGCACTGAGACAACAGTTCTGTTACGGCTCAGACGACCAAACCCAACTTTCTCTTTTCTCATTTGCTCTCTTCTTCTGTAACTCCTGTCTTTGGCACTTGAGTGTGATATAAATCCTCCTAATGCAAGTTGAAACGAGAACATACAGCCATGTCCCCGCCATTTATCACCCTCCACTTGGAATGTATTTACTCCATTAGCACGGAGACAGCAGCCAGCCAGATTCAAAGTGATTAACGCTTTCGCCTTAATTGTTGTGTGTGCCTGTTAACTTTCCTGCAGGTCTTTCAGCTAATGACCGTCACCTGCAGATCGATAGTGATTTGATCACATGCCTGACAGCGAGTCACATGCACGCACACGAGCAGACGTGGGGCAGTGGGTGATTAGATTAGTTATTCAAATGGAGGAAGTCTGTGATCTTAACGATCTGCAGAGATAAAGAGTAATGTCGAACTCTATGTTGTAGAGATCTGACAGATCTTTTTTATCCATCTGTCCATCCATCTATCCTTTCATCTACCAACCCATGTGTCTATCCATCCATCCATCCATCCATCCGTCTGCCCATCAATCCATCCATCCATCCATCCAGCCATCCATCTGTCTGTCCATCAATCCATCCATCCCCAATCAATCTTTCCATCCAGCCACCCATCTACCCACCACCTGTCTGTCCATCTTTCCATCCGTCCATCCGTCCATCCGTCAATCTATCCCTCCATCCGTCCTCCATACCATTTATCCTTTCAGACTGCAGCCAATCAACAGAATGGTGGCAGTTAAAAACCCATCAGTAGCAGACCTAAAAGAAGTGTAATCTTTATTTGCTTCATTCTTTCGTGAAGCCAGGGCTTTGGGATATTTAAATCTCTTTCTATCTGTATTCTGCACACACCCACACATCAGTGAATCATATCAGGCAGTCTCTCCCTCTCTCGTCTGTATTTCACTTCACTTCATTTGTTTGCTTTGTTTCTGGGGACTGTGTAGTGCCGCCTGCTTCAGCTCTGTTTTGTCTGCGACAAGTCATATCACCGAGCAAACCTCTTGCCAATAGTCATACCTAGCACGAGTGATACAAGAACGCTGGCATCAATTAGGCAAAATACAACGAGAGCATGGCGGCACATCAATATTTATTTCATCTGCATATAAATGAGATTGGGTTTTCGGGAGCCATTTGCTGATGAACCGCTCCTCTCCAGAGTTCTCTGCCAACACGGCTCTACTCTCGTTATGACCCGGAGGCGTGGGGGTGAGGCAGGGGGAGGGCTACAGGAGGAGAGAAGAGCTGGGGTTTAGTAAGATTCAGGAGAGAGGACATTTCAATGTTTCAGTTTTTTTTTGTTCTCTCAATTTGCTTTCTGGCAGCTTAGGCTTCATTTTATCTGCAGTTTGAATGAACGCAGCGGCCCATCTGAAACGATCCCTACAAGACAGGACGGATTCACCGAGGTCAGAGATCAAGTCCAGGCAGCTCACAGGCCCAGACGCTGGAAGTAATAGTATGGGGATTTGACACTGATGGTGATGAACCATGGTGAAAGAAGTCACGTCTGTGGAGGGCTCTAAGCTGGAGACTCAATCGCATGTCATGCTCTGTGTTTGCCACCCTGCCTCGGGACGAGTCGGACTGGGACCACATCCAAAGCCAGCATGGGGTGTCATGTGCATGCATTCGTGTCCCCGCCCGAGACTGCAAGGGGAGGGGATAATGTTGTTTGTTCTGAGGGAGATGTCGGTAAACCAGTCGACGGAGCTGTCTGTGGAAGTTTGAGTCCTCCGCAGCCTTCAGCTACTTGGTCTATATGAACCAGCATGCAACAGTGATGGGACCTGACAGCATTTCCCCTCGTGGTTCCTCGAAAAGAACAGAAAAAAACTGAACCTAAAACATGCAAGTGTGTCTTTTCCCTCTCGTTACACCTGTGTGGAGAAGGTGAAAAAAGGGCCCCCACGATTTTCCAGATTCTGAGATTTATTTGATTCGTTTCACCAACAGCTGATATTCAGACATATTTCAATTTCCAATGATGCAAAACAGAGACAAGCAGCAGATCCTCAGATGTAGGAGACTCGAACTACAGAGTGTGTAAAAAGTGGTTCAGTTTGCAAAGGTTTGCCTGCGTCTTGACTTGCTGCAGTCTCTGTGTTTTGATGAAATGTGTTTTAAGGACCTTTAATTGCTTGATGTTTTCTCTGCACATGCTGAGTTCAATGAAAATTGTTAGTAAGATAAAAATCAAATTGAGAAGCAGGGAGTTGCTTAAATTCTGAGCGGCATGCCAACAGAACTCTCAACCAGCGGCCACTAATGACCACTCAAATCTTCTGGCTCTTGTATCATCGCCAGTCTGTAGATTTGTTGCTACTTGGAACAGGATGTTTTTTTTGTTATGATTGTGATTTATTGTCTGAAATATTAGTTAATGTCCACGCTGTCAACATGTCTTATCACGTATTAAAGACCCGTCCAGTTATGTCAGGAAAAAAAAACATATTTTTAGTAAACATTAAGAGAGAATAAGCAGATTATTACGCTATGACCACACTATTCATGACTGTTTATAATTTAATCTCATCACTAAACTTGAAGTGGAGCTTATACCTCAGGCGAGTTCCTCATATGAAACCACATCTGTAGTTATTGCGTAATCCTGCTGACAAAAAAAACAACCAATCAACAAACACACCCAGGGACGGGGGTGGAAAAATAACCTCTTTGGTTGGAGGTGATAAAAAGTGAATAGTTTAATCATGATCCTTCGATTCAGCTCAGTGGGGGACTACGATCTGTTTTGATTGAACATTAATTGCCCTTGTGACAGCGAGTCATTATGAGAAAATCCTCGTCTTTTGAATCTGTGGTGTTTGATACAGTTGGAAATTGCCTCATTGCCTATGTAACATTTACTTGACTAGACTTTTTTACAAACTTCTCCATGTTTTGCTGTAGTAGCACAGCATTTATTTAACCTCCACCAGGCCTGTCTTGTTGTGGGATCATACTCTGAGATCCCCTAGATAATATTACCCAAGCATCCAGTGAGAATGAGAACATAGGAAACATCCAGCGCTCAAATGAAACTAGAGTCTTGAAGCCTCTACTCTGCTCCTCAAGTCTGTGTCGAGTGCTGTTTGCTCGCACCGTTCTCTCCTGCTAGAACAAAAATCAAACACTTCAGGGAGCCCTTAACGGCAAATGGCCAGTATGGATCAATGGTGGGAAAACACAGTGTTTCTCTTTTCATCGGCTGTTCTGCCGTAGCGTTTCAAACTAAGATCAATTTCCCGTGATAAACCTTCAGTGGGGCTCAAATTGGCCTCAGGTTTTTGGGACAAAAACTTCTCTCGCTTTCCTTTTGTTACTTAACTCACGCACAAAGTTGAGTTCAGTGCTTTGTCTTGACCTCCAGACAGGAATGCATGTTGCTGACTGCTGCTCGGATCGTAATTAACCTCTTCTCACTCGCAGAAAAATCAATGAGCTGCTTTGCGCAGTCATTATTGGAAAAATAGACCGTGCGAACCCGAGGTCTGCTTGAATGTTGATTTTCTTTAGTCGCTCTTGCTCTATTTGACAGTTTTACGGGGAAGCATTTGCCCTCAGAGTTTAAATGCTTATAGAGTGTGTGATCAGATCTGTTTATCACTTGGATCCTTAAATGACATTTTACATTTATCAGACCTGAGCACAAATGCAAGAGTTGCTAAGTCTGAGCAACAGAACATACACATGAATTGGCAAATTAATGAAATTTAATGGTTTCTTTCTTCACATCCCGTCCTTCCCGAGCAGACATTAAATGCCATATTTCTTTTTTTTTTGAGAAAACAAAACAGGATGTGATTGTTTGTTGGAGAAAAGTTGAAGAAAAACTCTGTAACACCCTGAGAGAGAAGATTCTCGGAGCATGAGTCTGCTGCTGGACTCTGGCTCGGAGTTGTGGTCCGCAGCCTTTCATGTGTGCCAGCGCTGGTGCTCTGAGCCCAGTGCAGACAGCCACGGGCAGCCTGTGATGGGGATGTTTCCAGGGGGGTGACAGGGGAGAATTTGGGACGGTTGACCGGTCGCACTGTTGTGGCTGAGCTGCTGAGAAGGCTGACCTGAATGGGCCAGTCGTAGCTTTCCTCACAGGGGGAGCGTGCGGGCGCAAGTGAACAGAATTCACTGACTCTGATCAGTCTCAGAGGGAACTCATTTTCAAGTGTCACTGAGTTCACGGGAATAAAAAAAGTAATTAATCATGAGTTTTTATTTCTATTTGTTTTATTTGAATTAAAGAAATTGGACTTTGGATTTACCAAATCATTTCATGCATATAGTGCAAAACATTTTGAGTTATTTTCTAGACCTGTAGTTTTGTGATTGACTGAAAACAAAAGTGCAGTTTTCATTATTAAAATAAAAATATGAAAATAGCGGTTCTGGTTTGCTGGTTTTCCTCATCATCAGCAGTTGCACCAGATTTAAGTACAAGATTGATGTATTATCATGTCATAAATTTGTCTGAACGAACGTGTAACCAAAAGCTTTTACATACTTGGCAGACACGAAGCAACATTAGCATTCATTTAGAGTCGTGCTTCTGGCCACCTCACAAATGTAAGTGCAATATTCATTACCATTCGAGCTTTGGTCTGACCTCCGCCAACTCCTGAGAGGAATGTCCGGCTTTTTAGCTGCTTAATGATCAGAGTTCAACAAGTAGCTAAAAACTTTATTCAGTGTTTTGCACTGGGCAGGTGTTTTACAGCTGTGTCTCTAAAATACCTATAAAACGACAGACACCAACCGACTTTTTAGTTTGGTCCATGTCCCATCCCTTAACATAGCTATACTGCAGCCAGCCACCAGAGGGCGAGCCAAATGATGTGTCTTATCGTCCATCTTCATATACAGTCTATGGTCGAGACCAAAATTCAGAAGTCACTACTTTGTATGTGGAACATTTGATCTGCATGATGACCTTTTAGCTAAGACCATGTCTCAGACACCAGATGCTTAATAATTCACTGCAGGCGTCCAGGCTTCCAAATGCATTTCCCTCCCAAAACGTCCTCAGCGCACCAACGTGACTGCCAGTTGAGTGGTCCCCGTACGACCGTGGAGAGCTTTAGACAGATTCATGTTGAAATCCTGTTGAGATCTGACCTGACAAGGGTCCCTCTTGGAGTTTGATTACCTCAGATGATCTACACTCACTGCAGCTTCCAGTCTGCGCTGCACTGAAGACGTTCTCATCCACAGGCTGCAGGCTTGTGTGTTGACTGTTTGTGTGTGTGTGTGTGTACTGTTTATGTTTGTATGCTTGTCTGTGAAACTCTCTGGTGCATCCCAGTTTTCTGTCAACGCACTGGTTTCTCTATAAAAGGCGTGCGGCTGGGGGACGTGGACTCGGAGACAGTTTCTCCCACTTTGCTCAGTAAGCTGTGATCTGGAGTGGGGCTGCCAAATGCAATTGGGCGAAAAGGCCTTTGAAATGTGCCGTGATTGGCTGTGTGCGGCGGCTACTCTGACAGCGCAGGTTGTGATGAGGAGGCAGTTGTTGAAGCACCAGTCGCTCAGTGGGTCACACCGGACTACGTTTCCATATAGCTCAGATGTAATCGTGTGTGTGTGTGTGCGTAAGAAAGTTCTAGTAAATCAGACTACTTAATACTTTTCTCTGGATTTATGTGAAAACGCAAATATCCAGTTGCCCCCGACGTTATCTGGAACTAAAACAACACATCAAAACAAAGACACACAAAGGGTGAGTGGGTGTAGATGATGTTTATGTAACAGGAACAATACAATTATTTCAGGAAGAAGAAGAGTGATGGTGTTCTGCCTCCTGCTGCTCTTCCCAGATACCACTCTGCACCTGAAGGTTCCAGATATTTTCCTGTTCTTGTGAACTGCAAATCGCTTCAGCTAAGATTAGGTTTGAGGGTCTGGTGTCTTCGTGTGAGGAGAGAAAGACTTGTGTGTTTGTGTGCGTGTGTGAAACCAGGAAGCCAGCATCTCTCTGTACAGGCCTCATGGAGTTTCCTGTCGTTGACATTCAATTTCAGGCAAATATTTCATTCACATTTCCCCCCTGAGTCTCACATTGTCGCAGTTCATTAAAACATAATTGAAAAAGAATATTCAGCGGCTCACTTTGCACATACGCCACTTTACCCCATTACACTTGCTAAGGAAACATTTACATAGAACAGAACATCATCTCAATTCTGTTTGCTCACAGAAAGCTACATGAGCCGCTTTACACGGCCGCCTTATCGTTTCCCATAATTCATCTCTGACAGCGCAAATAAACATCGCAGGGAATGTGGGGATATGCAAAGCGTGATTCAGCAGCAGCAGCGTTGTTTAATCTTTCCTCCATCAGCTTCTATTACCGACGTTGCCGAGTTCAGCAGACCACAACGCTCCGGGGCTCTGATTGGGTCAGTTCAATTAAACTGGCTCCAGCAAGGTGTAATGAAAACTGTGCTGTATCAGTAACAATGCGTCAGAGTAAACCCTGTGGTGCCCATTACGGTTTTGGCTATTAGCTTGTGACCTATTAATATCAATAAACCCCATACAGCTGCGTTACTGTTGCCCTGAGTCAGCCCTCACTCAACCACACACCTCACATCAACGGTCAAGCTTCACTGAGACGGTACACCGTAAACAAAGCCATGTGTTTTAGCTTCTTGTAGAGAAATAAAAGCCTGCGACGGTTTAAGTGAACGAAATTCACGATTTATTCTTTTCATATCTATCTTGAGGTCCCAGAGCCGTGATTTTAATTACTTAGAACTTGCATCAGTATTAGGTAATTACAGTCGATTTCAGCTTGGGTCATCTTGCCATAGTTTTGGCCGTCAGATAAAACTTAAGTCACCAAAGTTATTTTTTTTAAAGATTCAAGAAAGACACAATATTCTTTTGTCGTCTCCACCTGAGTCGACCATATTCCAGTTGGACTGGTTGGGGGAAGCGTGGTTTGCATTAAAGCCCCAGAACTCTTAACTTCCATCTTGTTCTTTTGACTTAATTTGAAGCCAGTGCCGCCGCAGCAGCGAGGGCCCGCCCATACTCGTGCTCGGTGGGTTTCTTTCCTTCCGTCTCTTGGGTTCTCTCGCAGGAGGAGAATACCTCCAGCCAAACATGGCGTCTCCTCTTTGTCTGGTTTATTTTCATGTCCTCGTTTTGTGTCAGTTTTATTCTTTCTCCTTCTCTTAGCACTGGTCACATCCACGACATCCACTACAGTCTGTGACTTGCGGTGGTATAATTGAAGGTGTTTCTTTTTAATTCCATCCCTGTGTGAGATGGGCTTTCTCTGGGTTTCATAGCAGTTTCTTAACTATGACAGAAGTAATGTTGTTGTCAAGGCAACCACATTGTAAAGCACCGAGCTTGGCCTTTTCCCCGCTTCGTCCACTGCCTGAAAGCGTCAGTCTCTCGGTGGGGAGGATTTTCTGTCTTCAAACTGTGAAACTGTCGCGGCCAAATGATCCGTGTTGTCGAGGCGACAGTTTGACAGGAGATGGCAGGAGATGGATCCTCGTCATGTAAAGCGAGGGGAGTTTTCCTCCTGACTGACTCGCTGGCACAGTTAGTCTGGATGCACCCCTCCATCAGCCGACCAAGGTGAAGCTATTTCACACTGTCCTGGATCTCAAAGCCAACGTTTGTGAGCAGCTTCGATGAACTCGCTTGGTTTTCAGTGTCTCCCTGCTGTTGATTTGTCACTCGAAGGGCACATTCATGGCAGTCTGCATCTTCATGTTGAAATCACTTCGTCTGTATTTACTTTGACGTAGCTTTCAGACAGTCACTGAGGTGTGGACATTTGCCTGGAATTTTCCAGAGGGGCTGTGTGTGAGAACGCAAATGTCCATCTGGGTCGCTCTGACATCTCCTGGAACTTTTGGTGCCAGAGTGAGCCCATGACACAAAATTGCAAATAAAACCCAAAAGAACAGAATTATCATAGGGTGTCAAACATGTAGATGACACAAACTTGGACAGATGATGACGTTCGAGAGCTTGACTGTCGAGACGGAATAAGTTAAGAAAAGTTAAGCATGATTCAAAAGATTTGCACGATTCTACTTCGACTCTTTGAATTTACTTCACTGCAGATTTTTGCTGTGACAAGACTTTTAATCTCACATCTGCATCCCAGCATTTTACAGCCCCGTTGTGCTGGGACGGGCGGGAATGCATGGTGTGCAACGGCAAGACTTTCTGTGTCATCAGTCATTTTAAACTCATTTCCACCAGCTTTATCAGGAACACAAAGACCTTTCCAGTTGCCCTTTGCAGCAGACGACGCTTCAAATGAATAAATAAACAGCCCCATTTCAGGATTATTATGTTTCCTCTACAAATATAGAAACAAGGAGAAAGGGGAGAAAGGAGGGGAAAATAGCCTGAAAGGAGGGTGGCAGAAGAATGAATGGACAGAGATAAACAGAGATGACTGAAAGGAAGGAGAGGGATAAGACTTTACACGGCCGTGTTCAAACAGTGACTGGTTCTGAAGTTTAATTCCATTTGATGCATTATTGGTTGGCCACACAGCAGCGGTGTTTAGGCGGCTGCAGAGGGGAAGCCAGTTAAAAGCTTGGGCAGGTGGCCTGAGACAGCTTTAAGTGATAGAGAGCAGAACTGGGAACTGAGACAACGGTTTGTTAATGATTAAGCACCAGAGAGGATTCATGTTTCCAAGGAACATTAAAAAAGAACTGTAAACATCATAATGGTGAATTAGTAGCTTAATGTGTTAATTGCCTTGTTTGTATTCAAGTGCTGTAATTTTCATTTGCTGGTTCGGATGATGGCTTTTCGAAAAACAAACAACTTCTGCTTCTCCCTGGAAACTACCTTGTTCATGTGTCATGTCAAACCGCTAATTTGCTAATCCTATTGGAAAGAGTCAGACAAGTTCTCAACCATAAATCTTCCAAGGAACTTCAACATTTAAAAATTCTGAACTCTGGAATTAAGTTACACTTTCTAGCATCTGCAGGTAGACGAGGATCCGTCAGAGTGGAGATTGTGGTCAGAACGTGAGCCTGAGAGGACACCTCTAGTTTGTTGTGTCTACACGGCCACTTTGCAACAAGGGCACCAACGGCATCGACGGGACATGCATCCTCCAAAGACAACTCCGAATCAACTAGACAGAAGTAACATAAGGACTTTGTGTCCTTGGTGTCTCCAGGTGTCTTTGTGGGCCTGAATGGCAACATACCCTCCTGAAAATAGACCTCCTGTGGGCGGCAGCTAACTGCCCGCGGGAGATTATTGTTTGCATGATCCCGTTGAAATCAAACTTATATAAAAAGAATTAATAGTTTGACTTTTCATTATTTTAGCAGCAGGAAGCCACGGTCTCTGTCGTCCACCTCATCTCATTGTACGTTGTGATGATGCCAGTTTGGTTTGTGACGTGCGGTGCAAAACCTGTTGATGGTGTCAAGAGATGTTTTATTCATGTTCTTTTGAATCAGTATGTTTTGTGTGTTAATGTAGCAAAGTTCTAATATATTTTTTAGTTCATAACACAACCCACAAGATAGTTCAGTACTTTTATAATTTATTATACTTTATTGACTTGCATAACCTCTTAGATGAGCTTGTACAGAGTCTTAAGATATGAAACATTTATGTCCTCCGGCAAAAATACCAATGTAGGACCTGTCTCCATTAATCGAGGCCTTAGAAAATAAAAAGCATTTTTATAGTATGACCCCATGTAGAGGGGCGATTTTGGAGCTTTGCTTATCCAGATTAAAAAGATGTTTAAATGTGCTTAAGTTAGGTTGGAGTTGGCATCGTCAGGGAGAGAACCACGGCAGATTCCGAGCCTCATGCAGCACTTATATATTAAAATGATGTTGTTGAGGTGAAATGGAGACTGGGCAGAGGCTAATCCTCAGGATAAGTCGGCATCAGAGAGGAAGGTAATCGGTGCTTGTTGAGGAGATACAGATGGAAGAATAAGCAGATGAGTCTCTCAGCCAAAGCAGGGTCAGCGGGTGATTTGATAAACTTTTTTTAAATGAGCTGGAGTCAATTGTGAGGTATGAGGGCCGGCAGGATTCATGTTCAAGTGCAACCTCTGGTTCTCGTCCGTGTTTCCAGAATCTTGCCCTGTGTGCTCTTTCTGATCCGGCACAGCTTCTCTTCAGGACGGTAAAAAGGAGCGTTTCTCAGGGGTGAGAATAAAAGACTTAACCGAGTGCTGCAGTTCTTTTAGGTAAAACTGCCAGTCAAGCTAGCGAGGGCTGATTTAGCTCTCTGCTTGGACTCAGTGATTTAGGTGCTCAAGTGTAGGATAGAGGGTTTGTACCCACCTGACTGTTCGGGTAATGTGTAATGACATCATTTGACTTGAAGTTGACCCAACCTTTGGCACACGCTGCGTGCACATGAATCCACTGCTGAGTTGATTGATGTTTCCTTCTTCTTGAGCACAGACACTCAAGTGAGCTTTTACCAGAACTAGTCTTTCCTTTGGCCCGCCGAAGGTATGATAATCTGAAATAGATTTGAAGCTTTGCCGACCATCTCTCCAGGAGGGACCCATAAAATCTGAATGACTTGAATCAATGATTTGAAGGAAATAATATTGTGAGAGAGCAATTTTTTCCAGTTTTAACAACCACCCAAAGTGCTTCACACTACAAGTCGCATTCAGACACACATACATCAACATTGTCTTTCCTACGACATGCAGACTTCCTGCGGTGTGTATTTACTCATACTGTAAACACCACAGTAGGTGGATCATCAGTTTTAGCCCAGTTCTGAGCCTCTATGAACATCGCAGCCGTTTCCTGCCCAGTAGTGTAAATTCATTCAAATTAGTTCGCTTCAGTGGAGGTAGAGCTCCTGCTTTCATGTAAAAACAGGTTCAAATGAAGTTCGGCCAACTTTCTGGTGCAGCGGCATCATTCCAGCATGGATGTCAGGGTGCAGTGACATTAAGAAATTCAACATTAAGCAAAAGAAACAAAAAAAAACGTCCTCAGTTTTTTTCCCCCAGCTCAACACAGCCCTCATTTGAGTTATTGGTTTCTTACCCACTGTCACATTCTGCTGTGACGACGAGCAGAGGACAAGTGAACACATGCTGTTGCCACTTAAACCAAATCGCGGTGCAGGAGCAAAATATTTGGCTTTTAATTTGTGTTTCTTGGTGTGTGTGTGTGTGTGGGTGTGGGGTGAGACTCCATCTGAAAGCCAGTTGGTGTTTATGGACTGCAGCACATTTCACCACAGACTTGGCATCATGTATGTTCATTGAAGACTAATCAACAGAGCGCAGCGTGTGTCTGCTGAAACTGGCGAGGTTTGAAGCTCATCCTGAACTTTTAATTAGTCTGATTATCCAAACAGCTGTCTGCTGGCGCTCCCTCCGACTTTAATGCACACGCACACACACAGTGCGATAATGCTACATATGTGACCGCCGCCGGGCGCCCTCAGAGCGCGGTGTGATAAATATTGTCAGCGAGGCTCTGATGACGGCGCTCCGAGCTCTGGCTGACTGTCAGCACATCCTCCATGCTGGATTTTTCTGATAGAGAGGAAAGTTTTCAGGCTTCAGCGGGAGACTTTGAAGACTTGGCTGTCATAAAGCTGCTGAGGTTTTAGTTTCTTACTGTGAGTGTGTTGCATGACTTGTGCATGTGTTCCGCATGTATGACGACCCGGTGCGCTTGTTTTCATTCGCTGAACCTTCTTTGTCAAAACATTTGTTGACTGAATAAACTGCAGTAACATAATACAGACGTTTTCTGTTTTGAATTCAGTTTGTGTTCCAGTAATTTACCAGCAGGGAAAAGTCTGCACAATACAACAATATCAATTTTGAATTTCAATTATTTCATTATAGTTTTCATCAACAGCAATGTAACAAAAGTACAAAACATATTGATATAAAACTTTTATATTGTGAAAGCACACTGTGGTGCTCTTGCAGTTTAACAAGTGTTTGTTATTCTCCGTCAATAAAGAAGAGTTTAAAACCAGAACCTTCACTCAGGCACAAAAACCAGTCTTTAAAATTCAATAATAGTGTGACACTAATGCTGCGCTGTGCTCTGTGATATGGAATGCTGGTGCATGGTAAACTATGGCATGCTTTGCTAGTGCTATGGTATTGGAACACTATGCTATGGTAAGATTAGGTCAGTTAATAACATATGCAAACATAGTTTAAATTGGTGTGAAGAAATGAATTTGCAGGACACAGACCATGCGGTGATAACCACCAACTAGATGTGTTTCAGTGGTCGCCTGCGAGCTCCTCCAATTTGTGCCAGGGTTTGAGGCAATCAGCCGCTATAGCGCCTCTTTCTCCGGAGAACCAGCTGCTCTCTTGTTTTTGAACCCTCCACAGGCTGTTCTCTCTCTCTCCCCCAGCGTCTCAGGGGAGCTACGCGGCACCTGCTGAGCTTAAATGGTGGATTCTCTTCTGCGGCAGAGGCAAAAACAATTTCCATTCACCCATCTGCTTAGGAAACTGTTACCTCGCCTGCTTTCATCTTGTGTCGTGATTCTGTTTTGCGTCTTGTGTGTGCAGTTACATCAACGTTACCTCTCCTCAAGGTCGAAGTAGAAATATTAAGTGAATAGTTGGAATGAATGCAGGAATCATTGGTGCCATTGGGACTGTTGTCATGTTCAGCTGATTGGCTCAGGCACCACTGAGTGGATTTGCCTGTCATGCTGTCAATCCAGAGCTCTCCCCACTTCTTCTCTGTCTCTATCCTCTCTTTCTCCGTGCTGCCTCTGTCATTCACCTTTCCCTGACGGCAGCGTCACGTATCACTCCTGTCACGATAGCAGCTCTGTCAGAGCAGGAGGAACCGATGAGAAGCCACCTCCAGAGAAAAACGATAGAAAGTGAGCACCTCCCTCGTACACCGTCACCCTGACTCCAGAGCAGTGGAGCTGTAGCTAGAGTTTGACCTTCTTTGCATATGCACACACACACACAAAATCTATTTTTGGACTCACTGCCAAATATTGGTCCATATTGAGTGTGACTGAGATCATGCTCATGAAATCTGAAAGAGCTGAATTCCATTTAGATGTAGCAGCATTACGTCCATGCTGTTATCGCCGGTAAGAACATGGTCAAGTATCGAAAAGAGAGAATTTTATGACAGAAGAGTGAATAACCTCTAATGTTGCCTCATTAGTTGTCCTGTTGTTCTGTGGGAGAGAAGCCGTCAGTGCATGGGGCTGAAAGGCAGCGTATAGTTTCATCATGTGGTTGTCGATGGTGGAAGAAGGTCAGAGTCGGGCCATGTGGACGGGGCTGTGGCATCATGTGAGGCAGATGCAGTGCCCTGTGCTGCAGATGGGGGGCGTTGTAGGACCTGACAATCTAGAGTGGCTCCGGGAGGAAAAGGGATCTCAGTACGATCGGTCCCCACCGGCTGAGCTGCTCTTCAACGCTCTCTCTCACTCGCAGCAACACACACATCTTCCCTTCCTCTTCTCGTTCCCGCTCTCTCCATCTCCCCCCCCCCTCTCTCTCTCTCTCTCACACACACACACACACACACACACACACACACTCTCCTTGCCTCGGTGCTCATTCTGCCGCGCTCTCCTGATTCATCTCTCCATGGTGGAGTGCAGAGAGAGGGGATTCGGCTCCCAGGCTTCCCTGGCTGAGGGGCTAGATTTGGGCTGACAGAGTTGGGGACAGGACTGTACTTGGGGGATTCCAGTGGGAACAATCCGGAGCAGAGATTTCCTCCAGCTGGGAGACTATTTGCATCACAAAACCTGTGGAGAAGGGAGACTCTGGCACTGGCTGCACAACCGCTGTCCGCGCAAGAGGTGCCATTGAGTGTGTCACTGTGTGTGTGTGTGTGTGTGTGTGTGTGTGTGTGTGTGTGTGTGTGTGAGAGTGTGTGTGCAATTGTGAGTCTGCTCACCTTTTCAGTATGCATTGGCTTGGCTTCTTTTTTCTCATGCAAATGTAGATTGGCTGGTCGTGCCGCTCCACGTCTTTTGACAGCGACGCAGACGGAGCCAGTGATTCAGGTTTGCATGATTATAATGCAACCATCAATGAATTAGTTCAGCTCTGACGGATTAGTGCAGTTTGGTGCGTGTGTGTCAGGGTTTCGACTGAAGAAGCACAACATGATGAATGAATGAAATATCTCATCATCCAGATATGACTGAAAACTTCCATGAATTCATGTGCCACTTGACAACGTCACCCACGTCCTGTCTGAGTGCCGTTGTCGTTTGCATGTGTGCATCTGTGTCTTCATGTGTGTTGCCGATGTGTGTGCTGCTCTCACAACGTATCACGCTTGGATGTCATTGCCTCGGGATGACGGAGGGAAAAAGAGGAAGGGGCCAGCTAAATGCTTTGTGGCGTCGTGCCAAGTTGCTGCTGTGAAAAGGATGTTGAAGGTTAGACGAATGTCTTCTCAGCCTGTGCACCCCCTCGCCCGTGCGTCTCTCTGCTTCTTCTCTTGAAGTGTGTTGGTTAAAGCGGCATCATGAGGAATCCCATAAGTAACGTCAGCTACCCCCACCCCCCCTCCCTCCCTTCCCCTCCACCTTCTCCTCTCATCCGTCCTGTCCTGCCCCCATTTGAAATGTGATTATGTTGGTGTATACCAGAGTAGAAAGATGGAATGTTTGTTGAGAGGGGGGGGGGGGGCAGATGCTTATTTTAGCTTGCTGTCCCCTTTCCACTCCCCCATGGGATTTGCCCTTGCCTTCCATCTCTCTTATCCCCTATACCTCCATTTCTCTGTTGCTTCTCCATCTCTTCTTTCCTGCTGAGCCAGCGAGATGTACTGGTTTAAAAGGGGGGGGGGGGAGTCAATTCACCCAAGTGGGAGGGAATAGAGGGATGTGGGGGTGACTCAGGTGAGGGTGAGGGTGAGGGAGAGGAGAATGGAAGGAAAAACAGCCCCCAGAAGGGGAGTTCGCAGGGTGATTTATGTGTAGACATTTCTCCACACATGTTTGGCCACGGCTCCACTTAACACCTCCACCAATCCGTGGCTGCACTTGACAGATGCTGGATCTGAGAGAGAGAGAGGGGCGGAGTGTGTTCATTAGTGTTTGCTGTGTTTGTTTGAAGGGATTTAGCAAATTCAAATTGTTTACTGTGGTGTGCATGGATTTCTGGGTCATTTGTCGCTGCAGTGTTTGGAGCTTCCTGTGCTCCCTCTTGCAACTTTTCTGGATAATGAATGGGGTTGTTTCCCCGCTTTATTTCTCTACTGCTGCTGGAATGAAAATGTACAGCCGGACACGACAGAGTGATTGATTTGGTGGAAGAGGTCTGACTCTGATTACTGCTCCTTGTGTTCCTCCAGGGGGCGTGATAGACAAGGACCTGCGCCACTACCTCAACCTGCGCTTCCAGAAAGGCTCTGTGGACCACGAGCTGCAGCAGATCATCCGGGACAACCTCTACCTCCGCACCGTCCCCTGTGAGTTACCCTTCCTCACGTTACACCCTTGCTGCCTCCACTCGTCTCCTTGAGTGAGACACATCTGGTATTTTTCTCGGCCTCGCTGAGGCTGGAGGAAATGAGACCTGAGATCTCCAGAGTGCCCATAAGCTTGTTTGTTGTAATTTCATTATGTCATTGATTTAGTATGTCATTCCCATTACACTGTGCCAGATGGGATCGACAGATTAAAGAAAGAATACACGGATATCACCATGGGTCAAACTGGATCAGGAATACTGGGTCCTGTATTTCCCATAATGCAACTAAATTGTTTCTTTCATTCTACAAAAGACCCACTTCTTTCAGACCCCATACCTTCAGCTTGTGAGACAGACCTTGTATTATAACCTTTATATCTCAAGTCCAATCAACGATAACCCTGGTGCCATCAATTCAACACTGGTCAACCACACATTTGTCCTGGGTCCTTGTGGCTAAATCTAGTTTTAAGATGTTGGATAACTTAAAAATTCAGTAGATCATATTCCCTCTGTACCAAATTAGTCTAAACTCAAAGTCCATTCACTCACCAGTTCAAACTATTGGACACTGTAGAGATGCTTAAAAGCAGTAGCAGTGTAAATCAGCTAATGACAGTAGCTTGCTGCAGTTGAAAGCTTCAAAATAAAAGGACCTTGGGTTGAAATAGTTTTGTCATCACCTGTTTCCAAGGTCAAGAAACTAACCATCATATTTTTTATGTTATTACCAGAAGCCAACTGGCACAGAGCCTGCAGGGAAGCACTGGTTTGGTTTCTGGAGCAAAATAAATCCCTTTCAAAATGCTTTGTACAGACAAGACGAGTTTGTAGAAGCAGAGAGAGTTGGATGAATTGGTGTTATTGGGGACAACATGCTCTGGACTTGTTAGACTTTCAATCTGAGTAAGAATTGGGGATGAGGTTCTTGCTTTCCCTCGATGCCGTGACCTTTTGGCGTCAGTCCTGAATCTCTCAACTATGAGTCGGCGGCTGTGATCGATCATCTGCTGGAATGTTGGTTTAGGTGGAATTGGGTCTCGTCTGGAAGTTCGACTCTTCAGAACCAAGTGTTGACTCCGGCGCTCGGCCTCTAATAAGCTGCATTAGCTGCTTCACAAGAGCACACAACCGAGCAACTGAGCGCTACGCAGACAATCAAAGATAAGATTCGGAGGGATTTAAGATATCGATAGTTGGTGTTTTTAAGTTCAGGGCATTTCAAACTCCTCTCTGGTTCTTCTGTGTGTCTTCTCTCAGTCTTATTAAGCTTTGTCTTGCTGATGTTTAATCCATATTCCTCTGACTCCTGTTCACCATGTCTTTGCTGAATATATACACCATTATTCAAAAAGGTTGCAATATGAATGGGTGTGTGTGTGTGTGTGTGCAGTAGCTTTTTTATCTGTGCGTTAGCTTAGCTCCGTGCCATTAGGCCCAGCTGTGTCGGTGGCTAACTCTCCCCTGAATCATCAATGGAGGTGCATTCTTCAAGGCCAGTGGCATGGAGGATTTCACTGGAGCCACGTTTCCGCCCCCCTCTCTGAACAGACAACAGGATAGACCGAGAAAAAAAAAAAAAAAAAGAGCTATTTGTTTTCAACAGAGGTGCAATTTTCTCTAACAACCACTCACAGAGCCGCTGTCGGTGAGGCGTTGGAGCCGGAGAAAGAGGTGAACAGTAAAGAGTGATAACAAATGGGAGAACAAATGCGGAGAGAGAGAGAGACATAAAGGGAAATACATTGAGGGACGGGAGGAGGCCTGATGAGAGGACACACGCTAACTACATAACTAAATGGACTGCAGATAAACTGTTGCAGAAAGAGAGGTTAACTGGTGCATGAATGGTGCCTCAACAATGGGCCTCAGTGCTGCTGAGAGGGCTGAACAGGAATGAGCTGGAGGTTTTATATCTGGATGGATATAAGCCATAAAAACATTTGCTCAGAATGTCACTACGGTAAAACAAACTACCAGGTGAGCAGAAGGTTTGAATCCCAGCTTGGCCTGTTTCCATGACATGCAGATTTGGTTTAAATTAAGTAGAGACTCTAAATTGTCCATAGGGGTGATCAGTTGTCTCTGTATGTTGACCCTGGGATACGTTGGCCGCGTGTCCGGGGTGTACCCCGCCTCTCACCCAGCCCATCCTCTCAAAGGATAAGCTGTATAGATAATGGATTGATGGATGGATGGGATACATGCACATTTGTGAAAGTGCTTTTTCCTCCAGCGTATAGCATCTGTATTTGTGTGATTATCGGCACGGTGGGGCCAAAGAGCCTGAGACCA
Organism: Paralichthys olivaceus; assembly: GCF_024713975.1. Classification (NCBI taxonomy): domain Eukaryota; kingdom Metazoa; phylum Chordata; class Actinopteri; order Pleuronectiformes; family Paralichthyidae; genus Paralichthys; species Paralichthys olivaceus. Next base: position 4,337,891 of record NC_091115.1, read on the forward strand.
ATTTCCCATCGAGTGGTCTCAGACTCTTTGGATCCTACTCGGCGTCTTGTTGGCATTTCAGCCACGACTCTCTTGGAAAAAGAAATCTAGATTCCATTCAACCAAAAGGTCAAACGAAAAAAATGCAGGTGACATAAAGCATCCAACGACAAACAGACTGATGGTTTGATGGTCGGATAACAGAGAATAGATTCAAGGTGCACTGTCAGATGCTGAGGCACACAGACAAATAGATAAGCTGACAAATACACTAGAGGCAGCCGTTTTGTCACTCTACACCACAGGAATCATGTCCAGGAATCATTTTATGAACTCAGACATTCGGCCTGTGTTTTGACCTGAGGAACCAGGGTCTTAATGTGGTTTCCGGGGCCAGACACCCCCCCGACAGACAGACCCCACAGCAGAGATGGCTGTGCTGAATATTTCTCAGGGGACAAACACAAACCCTGATCTCTAATTGTTAAGCTCTGGACTTTCTATGTAAAGGGCCTTGAGATAATGTATATCATGAATTGAATTGAATTTCTGGAGATGGCCCTGGTTTGCATTGTGATTGAATCTCAGCAGGATGTAATTGAAATCTGTACAGTATAATAAAATTGGTCGATAAGACACTTTACAGCCCCTTTATGCCTCAATGACAGAACAGTATTACCACTATCTAAAGAAAGGTCATCAGTCATTACTAGGACAATGGACCCAGATACGGATCACATGTTAATGCCAGGTGTGAATTTGCGTCTTTGGTTCATAGCGTCGGTGATTCAAGAAGATGAAACCAGAGGAGAAAGAAAAACATCTTATCTACAATTGCGACACAGAGATACATGAGAGCCTGGTAAGTTTTATGATAAGTGATAAGAAACGAGGGGGCGAGAGAGAAAAGAGAATTGTAAGCGATAGATCTGAAGTGGATCATCACAGCAATTTAAACATAACCCCTGAGTGGTACAGAGAAGACATTCTTCTGGGGGATGGAGGCTGACCGGCAGACAGTCGGAGAGTTACTGCCACTCATACCAATCATGGAGGTTTGACGGAGTCAGGCAGGGCAGCTCAGGCTCTGCCAGCTCTTAGACAAATTGCCTGGTTGAAATCCAAGGTCAGAGCGTTAATAGCCTGAGCCCATGTGAAATCAGGCCTATCGTCTGGTAATCCACATAGATTTGATGCAGGAGATGGAGAGCGGGAAGGAGTAAGTGTGTGTAGACTAGTCGTGATGCCTAAGTGGGCTACACTTGATCCAGAATGGCTGAATTATTTAGGGAATTTAGAACTGGAAAACATGGTAATTAAATATGTGGCTTTTTATAATCTGACTTTTGCACAGTTTCAGACTTGTGTGTGTGTTCTTTCATTCGCGGACCCCAGAGCTGAGCAGAAAACTATTTGAAAACACTTTTAAATATTCAAACTAATATCTGAGTGTTTGACTTTGCGAGCATGTGTTTAGACTCAGTCACACAGAGTAAATAACTTGAAGGCTGGGCACATCAACCGAAAGATTAAAAAGAAAGTGCCTCAGGTTTTCATCCTAATTCTAAATCAAATATTTGCAGAATCTCTGTTGCAGGGAAATAAATATGAAATGTGAAGGTCATCAGGTTTATGTCACTTAATTTCCCAAAAGCCTTTTTTCATCAGAGTCTTTTTTCATGTGCTAATTATTTCACATTTGTTTGTTGTCGTTATTTGCTCGGCACTAGAGCGCAACATATTTAGGGGTTGGCGAGACACGAGCCTTTTACAGACATATTGGTATCTTCAGTTCTGCAGATATGACACGCGACCATGTCAAAGGGAAATAGTGATGTTCAGAGTATCAGTAAGTGTAAAGCAGAATGAGAAGTGAAAGTACAATGGTGCTGTCAGCAATAACAGTGCACACCAGGATATCATGTGATGTGATTCTGATATATAACTTGGATTCTGTCCATTAACATTGAAATATAAAGTAGCAAATGCAAATTATATTGGAGCATATAATATAGTCCAGTATAAGAGTGAATTGGATGTATACAGTAAGGTGAAATGTTGTGATGTGTTAAATTTCAGTTTACGGCTCACTATAGAGTAAACTACAATGATAATAAACACAAGGACAATAAACCTGACACTGCACCTGCAGCCTGTAAATCCAAGATGTTGCCATAAAGCAGAGCTGCTCTTAGTTTTGCAACATTATCCACGATGGTCTCATGCAGCCTGTGGCGAATGGTGAAATCTCTGCAAAGGTTTTTCTGTCGTCCGCTCTCCTAAAAGCGCGGCTACCGTGTAAAGGAAGATTGATAATAGAGGAGGAACCTTTGAACACAACGTCCCCGTCAACGTCCACTAATGGAGACTTAAAGTTTACGAAGGGTTTGATTGCGTGTTCCCACGTCTGTTTTCAAAGTGCGAATCTATCGTACGGCTTTGACACTCACTGCATGTCTGCGTGTTTTGTTTGCTTTAGCCTTTACATGCGTGCACAAACAACATATGCCCTAATAGCAGGAAGTGCTGGTTGAGCCTGTGAGTTAATGGGTATTTTGATGCCTACAGGGGCATTGAGTTTGTGTTAATGGCTCGGGCAACTGTGTGCAATGCTGATGGTGTTTACTAATGAGAGAGAGAGAGACGGAGAGCGACTGCACGTCCATCTGTCTGTCCACAGTTGTTGGTTTGATCATCCCAGAGTCTTGGAGCAAAGCAGGAAATATGAATTTCTATGCGTCTCCCGCTTTCTCTCCTGCTGTGCTTTTCTTTTCTGTACTTCCTCCCTTCATTATCAGTTTCATCTCGCCGGAACCAACTTTTTTTTTATTGTGCATTAGTGTTTGTTGTTACTAACAAGATGTCTGCATTTCAATTAGTTCAATTAGTTGGTGCAGGTCAACATGCAACAGGAGGAGGAATGCTTACATGAGATCAGAACATCGAGTGGAGGTTGTCTGACGGGTTCGTGACGGGAAAATGTCCAGAACATTCAGGCGACGTCTTCCTGCTGCAATCTCCCATAGGCTCACTTGAAACATATTCCTGAACATGTCCGACACAACTGACTTGGACATTTGCGTTCTTATATGCAGCCCCTCTGGAAAACTTCGGGGAAAGGTAGATGGGGGGCCTCGATGCGGAGCTCTGGGCTGGAGCCTGTAGCATGTAAACGAGTGAGGAGTCGACAGAGGCTCTTTTAGATCGAAGGGGACTTGAGGTGAAGCTTTGTCGCAGGTAGATTGTTTTTATTTTTTGTTACCTGCTGTTTGTTTTGCAGGTGGATTAATTTGCCCCGTTATATTTCTCGGTCTGACAAAAGGTTAGACGGATCAGACAATTACCTCCGATCAAAAAGCTCCTTCTCTCTCTCTCTCTCATCCCTCCATTTATTTTCTGTTCTCGTCCCCCCCCCCCCCCCCCCCCCCCCCCCCCCCCCTCCTCCTCTCACTTACTCATTGACTCATTGGAGGCAGGGTGGGGTTTCCATGGCAACTGCTTCCACTCCCCGTCTGCGTCAAAGGCTCGACTCCTCTTAAACTCTCAGCCCGCTTTCTTTTTCTTCCCCGTCCGCCGCCTGTCCCTCTTTCGATCCCTCACTGTCCTCGACGCTACTTCTCACCGACGAGTCTGTAAACACAGTCCAGACACGGAGTGGACGGCGACTGCTGCAAATGAACACACGGAGGCAAATGGAGGCCTCCTGAAAACTCCTGAACATAGTTTTTATTCTATCATATGGGACACGATTCCATATCCCCCTCGACCAGCTCTCTGGCAATTACTGTGTGTGTGTGTGTGTGTGTGTGTGTGTGTGTGTGTGTAACCTAAATATATTTACAAAGTCACAAAGGGTGCTGGAGGTGAGGGAAGGTGGGAGGGGTTGACTGACAGGGCGGGACACAGATGTGGATGTGCCAGGTCATAAGCGTGACACGACGCTCGATGCTCGGCAGCAGATGCGATCGGCTGACGTGACGGGGAAGAGGTGTGGAACTTTCCAGCTAATTGCACCATATCACACAAAGAATCCCCCCTACCACACACACACACACTCACACACACAGAGACACAGACACACACCACTAGACCGTCCTCTACCCTGCCATCCTCCACCTTCTGTGGGACAGACATATCCATCAGGTGGCCTGCCTGCGGTCACCTCATGACGTGGGAGCTTCCTGCGTCGTCTTTGAGAGACCTTCATCCTTCCCAAGAGAGTTCTGCCCATTGTGGATTTTATGCGACACAAACCTTTATTTATGGAATATTCTGTTTCCTTTTTTAAAAACATTTGCGACCATCGAGGAGCCACATAATTCATTCTGCAACTTATTTATGGTTTTGAATAAGAACTAAGGCGCTGACGGCTCAGAGGTGGGAACCTGATGGGGCCCAGTTCCTCTGAGCCTCTGTGCTCCTGTGACAGAAACTGGAGATGATCAGACGTGTTGGCTTGGAGAGTAAAAAATGGACCTGGGCTTAATTGTGTCCACAAGGAGAAGTACAAGTGTCTCATTCACACGCTGCTGTCACCAAAGAGACATAATTCAGCTCAGGCAGAACCCAGAGGTGGGACACGGTCTGTGAGTCTGCAGCTTGTGTTATGTCCACATCACAAAGTGATCAGTGCGGAATTGATCAAAAAAATGTTTTATTTAATGGGTTTTACTGTGAAAATGCAACGAGAAGTTAATCCTCACACATCAGCTGCAAGTTTTCACACCATCTCATATTTAGAAGAAATATTTTGTCAACAACAACACTATCGGTACATATGTTTGACATTTTAACTTTCTCATCACTGCAGTTATTATATTTGTGTCCTCTCGGATAATGTCAGGAGATCGTGTGCGTGTCGGAAAGCAGCTCATTAGAAATTGTCATTTCTAAGCTTGATATATTGAATTTCTTTCTGTGACAGTGAATTTCCTCAGCAGCCGTTGACCTGACATTCGTTACAATCACGACACACCAGCGCCGGCACTTCGCCGCACGTCCAAGGACAGGACACGACAAAGTGACCTGAAGTGCTTGCCGTCAAGAAAAAAACAGTTTTTATGCACAAAGTGTTGACACTTAACGCTCAACTCGGGTGAAGTTCCTTCTTCACTTTGCTCATTTTCACATCTCGTGTATATGTGGACGTGTCCTTCTGCAGGTACAGACAGACCAGCGTTGACTTTGCTCTTTATTCAACAAATTGCTGCCACACCTCCAGCCACTCTTACCACATGTCAAAAAAAATAAAACCTGCAGCAGGAAGAGACGTCTCATTCATCTCAGCGTCCCTACAGTGGCACATCAATGCCAGCTCTAAAAGTCCAAAAGTTCCGACTGTGCTTTTTCAAACTGTTTCTCTCGGTGCTTGGTTTCCATTTGGCGGCGAGGTGCACTAGATAAACTGTAGTTCAGCACAGAGACGAGCGCGCCGGCCTTTTTCGCCCGGGAAGGTAAATGGAACTGCAAAACTTGGAAACCACTTAAAACTCTGAGGAAACGTTTTTCACTCGAGATGTTCTGATACCATTTCTTCTCTCCCGATACACATGATTCACATTCTTTGGCAGAATGCAGAGGTGTTTCTGATGCTGGTATTCTTATCAGAACATCTCCAGTTGTCACCAGAACAACAACAACAACAAAAAAGAAGCGTGATCTGGATTGTTTTGAAATATTTCTCTCTTCCTCTGTAAACCAACTCTTTGTAAACATCCTCCCGTGTGGAGAATCCCTTCATAAATCTCGCACTTCCATCACCGCCTCCCCATGGGCTTTAAAGTGACACAGTTCTCGGTTCACAGCGATTAGCGCTATCCATCGCCCAGGCCGGAGCAGTCGGTGAGACCGGAGACGAGAAGAGGAGAGAATCCTGTCACAACTCTGTAGTCTTCCCAGCGTCGGGCTTCACCATCCCTCATGTTAATTACCAGGGCTGCATGAGTAATTGGCTCCTCTTGGATGCAAGCAAACAAGACAAAGCAGCGCTCAAGGTAAAAGACATCACAGGCTTTTCTTTTTCAAAAGCGAATTCAGAGCTAATTTAGATGCTCACAAATCAAGTCCCAGTGTTTGAGGTAAAGATTACGACTCGTATCGTGTTTCTCACAAGGCTTCACTCTCCTGTTTACCATTTCTGTTCCATTCTGAAGATAAGATAATATTTGCTCCTTTATCCTCCCCCTCCTCCTGTGTTTTTCAATCGCGTCTGGTCAGATGAGCCTGGGCACTGGGCACGGCAGCGAGGTGTTCAGTCACCCGGGCCGACCGTGAATGCTGCTCAGAGGGCTGTCGGAGGATTGTGCTCGGAGCTGGAGAAATGTCTTGCAGCTCCGGCTGATTTTCACCCCTCATGCCTCTGTAATGTACAACCAATAATTTAGTCTGGGAGGTCTCTGCAGAGATCCAATCTGTGTCGCCGCCGCTCTCTGTGGCTTTAGATAATAGCAGGACAACTGCTTACTCTGCTTTGCCGGCGTGCTCGCACAGACATATCGCGGCTCTGATTCTGTTTATCCAAGCTCCTAATGAAATATTCCATCTTCGCCACATCAGTGGGACGGGGAATAGAACCTGCGGAAGCCGCTATCTCCAACTGTGACCTGCTAAATGAGGAAAAAGCAAATCAGAATGTCAGATTGTCTGCATCATTATTTGCTGGGATCAGCGCAAATAAGCTTGACTCCACAAGTATCCAATTTAGAAGGTAATGACTTTAGACCAGACCGTGTTTGAACTTATCTCACATGGCAGCGAGTCGGACGTGCTGGAACTCGCTGCACCTTATTGATGTCGAAGGGCTCCAGTGACACAGCGGGAAACTTTTTCAGGGTGTTTCATAAGAAACTGTGTGAAAAATTAAATGGAGCTAGTGTCGTATGTGAGATGCTACTTTCTTTTATTCTAATGCGCATGGTGCAATGCAGCAAACGCCTTGGTCAAGCATCGCTCGCAGTGAGTCATACCCATGATAATAAACATCACTTTTTTTTGCATTATATTCCGCTCCTTAAATTTTATCGTCTACTATCCCGTCTTTGCTGCTGCAGTGGCCTCGTTGCCCTGAAGGGCTGATTAAAGTTTGATCCTGTCTTCAAATCAGATTACAACATCCTACAGTCGTTCTCCCGCATGGTTGACGTGCTGATCCGGGAGCAGCAGGTCGACGAAAAACTTCTAAATGTGACTTTTATTCTGAAAGAAGGAGATTAGGGTTCACGAAATGTGCCGTGATGTGATTGGTGTTTTCATTTATTCATTATGGTGAAACATTGCTCGGGGGATTTGAGAGGTCGTGTGTTGGAGAACAGATGGGCTGTATATTATCACGTCTGATCCGGGCTGTGAGGAAAAATACTTTAGGAGAAGAGGCTGGATGAAGACTTGAGATGTTGGATTGTTCTTTTAGGCCGAATCACCCAAAGGCTGCAAACGAAGATGATTATTTTTTTTAGATATTTCCTTAGTTAAGAGGCTGTTGCTTGGCTTATTTTCATGGTCAAGTGTTTCTATTTGTCCAACATCATGTTCTCTTTTGCCGACGGCTGGAAATAACTAAATAACATTGTTTTTTACCTTTGCACAGATATTTTCTTTTGACATTTACCCAGGTGACAGTTCATGGATCCTGATTTAAAAAGGCACGTTTCAGGGACTTGTATCTGTGAGTGTGGTTTCATAGAGAGGGAGGAATTTTTTCATCCACTGCAATTTAACAAAAAGATCATGTAGTTTTATGATAGTGTTGAGTATCAGTGGTGTAAATACACCAGTTTTCAAGAGTACATCATATTTAAATCCTCTGCAGAGCAATGTGCAGTGAAGAAGCAGCACTGTACTGTTCCACAGGATTTAGTTACACTTCAGTCCTGCGTGTACCGGGGGAATCTAAATGTTTGGGTCATGAGTCATAGTTCTCGTTCAGCGATATGATGTTGAAGACCTCAAATACCTTGTGGTTACTTCACAGTGTAAACGACACGGTGCCAGCAGTGGATTGAGTCAAAATAAGGCAGCAGAAGCCGAAAGCTTCTCTCACTGCAAATTAATTCTCCGTCGTCTTTTTGTTTATCTCATTTTCACTCTGCCGTGCTCTGTTTCTCTGTGATCCTGCCGTGACCCACAATCTTTCCACTGTACAGTATTTAAAGAAGAAAGAAAAGCAGGCAGTTGTTGAATTTTCACGCTATCACCCAGTCCCACAAAGTGCACGCCAGCATTCGTTTGATTCCTGCTCACACCAGAGATAATTCCGCAGTCATTTTTTTATTCCTCGCCTACAACTCAAACCACAGAAAACTTCAGACTCTTTTCTCATTTTCTTTTCCCACCTATCAGTTTACCAAAGAAAGAAAAAATGCATTGCAGTTTATTCAGCCCAGATCTCCTCTACCTCGCTCCCTGTACTTTCTCCTCCTCTCCTCGGCCGTGTTTTCTTTGATTTGTGGCGTGCTCCACTGCACAGAAAGATGCTTCAAGGTTAGATTGTTATACTGATCAACAAAGAGCGAGTGTGTGTTTCCTTTTGTTTGACACGAGCAGCAAACCTCCCCAGACAAACGTGCAGCACACTCAACCGCAGACATACACGAGGATGTGCATGAAAGAGAGGCAGAGAGTGACCAGTCGAGAGCCAGTGTTTGATTCTTGCAGATGGTTCTGTTTTGGATTAGGTTGCATTTTGGCAAAATACACAAATTGGCTTATAGAGACAAACAAACGTGGTGAAACCGTCTGTGTGTCTTGTCTGAATGAACGTGGATGAATGTCAGTCTCGGCTGTCAGTCATGTTTTTATAATGCCAAATCACCAATCAAAGAAAAACGTGGAAAGGAAAACAGAAACATGATCAATTAAACCTGCAGAAGTGAGATAGGAACTTTTATCTTTTACCAGTTGGCACATGTCCCATCCACTTACAGGGAGGAGGTGGGGTTTATGAATTTTACTTCAGCCAGCCACCAGGGGGCGAACAAGAGGATTTGTTTTAATTTTTTTCACCAGTTCCTGATGAATGTGACTCCTTCATATTAAGCTGCTTCTCTCCGGTCATATTTAACAACCATCACACCTCTGCCTCCTCTGTTAACATGCGACTACACATCTGAATCTTAGTTAGTTTTACTTTAGTCACTTAACAAATCTGGAAAATCTTCACAGATTAGATGGAGGATTTGAGAGGATTTGGGGTTTTTTTATCACTAGAATATAATTGGATTCCAACCACATTAAGATAAACTGCTGTAGAATCCCAACCCCGGTGTTAAGTGAACCAACACGTCTGCTGCAGCGGCCACGACACAGAGTCTGTAATTTGCTGTATGTGGATATCAGCAGAGATCGGACCTGCATCATCTCAGCAGGAAGCGTGGGCCACGGTTTGAGAAGTCTGGCAATAACGTTGAGGCTTGAGTGATGGCATCTGTGGGGACTTGATGAGAGCCAATTATGAGCCAATTATGCTGATTAATGGGATTACAGCTCGCGTCTCTCCTGGTGGATCCTCACTCTTGTAAATAGATCCTTTCTGTCTCAAACTGGAGCTGATAAGTGCAGTTCCACTCACAGCCCGACTCAACAAACCTAATTAAGAATAGATGCTTTGTGAATGAAATGAACATTTTCAGTGTTTTCGAAGTTGCTCTCTGGGTTTTTTTCTGTGGTGGAGAGGTTTTCTGCACTAAATGATCAGTCAGCGCCTCCTGGCTGTTTTTCTGGCGAGCCTTTTGACCTTCTCACCTCAGGGTCCTTCAGAAACCTCAGAAACCCCCCCCCCCCCCCTCACATCTCCGCCATCCACTCCCTCTCCCCCGGGGTCTGCTTGAGAGGAATGAGCTCTCGATGTGGTGAGGTGCGACACTTCCCTAACCAATCAACAAAGAGGCGTCTTGTGCGTGGATGCAGTTCGCTCACACGTACGATCAAGTCTGTATTTGTTTGTTTTCAGAAGACGTGCACGATAACAGTGCAGCGTTCCTGCAGGAGCTTGTGAGGACAGTAAAACGTTATGCTGTTATTTATCTGTTACTCTAAGTCTGTGAAAAGGTTTGTTCCATTATGAAACTGTGTCGTCCATCTTTACCTGCAGTCACTGGTTAATACACATCTTTAATGCTGCATTATGAGCCGGCAGCAGAGCAATGCATGTGGGAATCGCTGTTAGCTTGTCGCTAACCATGAGTATCATGGAGAGTGTAACAGGGCTTTTAGCTGCAGCTTTAATTATTGATGCTTACATGAGGGCAGGACACCTCTCAGCAGGAGTCAGGTTCGACCTCACCTACTCAGACACGTGGATCTGCAAAGGTTGATGGGAGTTTAAACCTCAGACAACAACTCATCAGAATCTTCCCCTGAACTTGTTTACGTTATAACTCCGCAGCGACGGTCTGGAGAAAACCTCACTAGTTTGATTTCTGTGTGTGGGGGCGTGCGCTGTATATCCCTCTGAGAGACATTGTAACCACTGTGTGACTCATTTTGACGCCGGGCAGCTCAGAGCGCACACACTCGTCCTAATCTCCACGCTCCCCGGAGCAGGGAAAATGTCTGCAGTTGGCCAATTAGAGTGTTGGGACTGGATTAAGCGGACAAGCATTGTGCCTGGGAAGGAGCAGCGCTGATAGGAGATGCACGCACATGTGCCAAAAAAAAAAAGTCTTACAGCAAAAACATGTTTCTAAACACACGCACAGCATTTACCATTCATGCACCCAAATATATAAGAATGCTAACAACAGAACAACAAAGCAGCTCCGAGTGCAGGAGGGGTTGTTTCTGTAAAGGGAGGCTAACAAAGCAGCTGAATCAATACCTCGCTGCTTCTCCAAGTGAACAAGACGAGGAGGAGACGGCCTGCAGAGGACACTTTGATGAACCGACCAAAGCGTTTGCTGCGGTAAACAGGTACAATACAGCCTCCATCTGCTGAATGCAACATTCCCTCAGAGAAATGAAAACACAACGCAGCGCGTACTTCAGAGACCGTTAGAGGACGGCTGATGTTGGGAGGAAAAAAGACGAGTGAGTGCAGGTAGAAGAATAAAAAAAGCGTTGGAAGCAGGGAGGACGTGCTGCAGTCAAACAGTACATGACACGGAGCAGGCCACGGTTTTCTGTTTGCTTTGCTTCCTCAGTTTGATCCGAGTCTCAGCTAATTACGCTGCGCTCCTTCATTCCTTTGTCTCGCTTTGTCCTCGTCTCCCTTCTTCTCCTTCGCCACCTCCTCCTTCCTCCTATCAAAAAAGTGAATTCATATGGAAATGGCTTTAATGATTCTACCTCCTCTCCTCTTCTTTTCTTCTTCTTTCTTATCATCTCTTCTCCTCCTTTCTTCCTCGTCATTTCCTTCCCTCTTCCTCTCCTTTCCATAATTTCTTCTTCCACCACCTCCTCTCTTGCTCCCCTCATCCTCTCCTCCTTCCTCTACCTCCTCTCCTTCCTCGTCTCTCCCTCCTCATTCTCTCCTATCTTCTTCCCCTCCATATTTCCTCTCCTCCTCCTTCCCTCCTTGTCCTCTCCCCTCCTCCTCCTTGTCATCCTCTCCTCTCCTCTCTTCCCTTTCCTTCCCTCTTCACCTTTCCTCTTCCTCTCTTCCTCCTCTCCTCCTCTCCTCCTCTCCTCTTACAGCATGTGTCAGGGCTCTGTTGTGGATACTCTCAGGTTGAATCCTGGATCCAAAGATAAATCTCTTTGAGTCTCACTGTATTGCTAAACTAATCTCTGTCATTAAATCCGTGTTTATTAACAGCTGCCAGGATGCTCGGCCAAATCCGGCAAGAAATGACAGACAAAAGGAAGATCGTTATCCTGGATCGGCCGAGTCAGAGCCCAGACCGTAATCCTGGAGAAAAATCTCTGAGTGTAGAGCGGCTCCGAGACACGTTTACCACTGTGATGTTTTTAAATGTCTCTGTTGTTGTTTGCTTGTGGGACAAATCAACAGTGTGAGGCTCCCATCGTCTGCACAAACACTCAGCTCGACAGAAGCTTAGTGGGCTACATACAGGAGTCGCATTGACGTCAATGTTGCTCCACGTCACCGCTGAGAAAACAAAACGGCTACTGATTCAATTAAGAAGTTAAAGACTCCAGGAGGAGAACAACAATATCTAATATATGGTCAAACGTTGGTGTTTGGAACTTTTGAAATAGTTTTTTTTTTAATAAAGAAGCAGAAACATTCTTTGACACAGACCTCCTTTGTAGAAAATGAAGGAACAATTAAAGTAATTATCAGAATAATCTATACATCATAAGAATACTAGTTGCTGTAGAATAAAATAAACCTGAGCTGCATGACTTTGGACTATGGGAGGAAGCTGCCTTAAGGCGACAGGGTTTACCGCTCTACCACCGTGCCACCTGTATCAAATGTCCTGGATTCAAATAGCGACTTTGCAGTTTTTGAACTAGAAACTTTTCAGCATTCAGCCGTGTGAGTTTTAAATGAGTGCATGGTTCTGCTCTGATCTTTCTCTTTTAGCTAGTACATGTTACGTTCATCCAAACGTGTCACGTGTGTGTGTGAGTCATGACTGAGCTGCTTTCATATCAGATTATAACTCTGTACTCGGCTATTGTGTTCGTATTTAATAACATGGACGCATCTCTGCTGAACTCTGAGGTGAACGATGTGCAGTCACGGGGCTGCTGGGAGTCTGACGATGCCTTTGTGTGGGAGCAGCAAAGGAAGTGGCTGTTTGTTGTCTGTGCTTTCTACTTGTTCTGTGTCTTGACACCCATCAACACACTGAAGGGATATTTCTGTTACGTTTCAGGTTTAGATTAAATACACAGAGAAATCAGATGCAGGATAAATAGGTTGGAGGATAAATCAGCAGCACACTGACCTCGTATTGTTGACATTCATTAATATATGAGTTTTATTCAAACTTCGTTCGGGTATGGTGTCGACAGGAAAATAGTCAAATCTGATGAGAGTCAGATCAAATGTTTTCTATTGTTTTCGTATCTTCTCTCTTCAACCTGTCACAGCTTCAGTTCCCATCCGACTCCAAACACATGATTCAGAGGGGCCACAAAATGTCCGGAGCCGATTTTCTGCACAATTTCTCGAGTTCAACAGTGATAGTGATCCTGAGACGTCTGAAACTCTGAGAAGAGGTTGTCATATTCATCTACTTCTCTCCCTCTCTCCCCCCCCCCCCCCCTCCCCTCCCAGAGGGTGTGAGCTCTCTGTGGAGTGAACAGTCCAAACCTTCAGTCCAATAGGCTTTAATGTCACCTTTGGCTCTGGTGACATGTGTGCTCAAAGGCTATTTTTTCACTTGATACCGACTGACTGTTGACAAAACTGAGAGCGACACCACGGCAGCAAGCACGCCACCGACTGCTGCGTGTGTGTCTGCGTGCGTGCACGTGCCCGCCTGTCCGTCTACAGCCACACACACATTAGTATTCAGAGCTGGTAGCTTCCTGACACTATGTTCCTTCATGCCTCTCCTAGAGGATTTCCGACACTCTCTTTCTCTCGGTCTGTCTCTCTCTGTCTCTCTCTATCTCTGTCTCTCTTCCTCTCCTCGCACGGCCCGCTCCCAGACACCAGCAGCCTACGTTTCCTCCACATTGCCATGGAGACAGACGTGATGTCAGTGCTGGTCTGCGGAGCTTTTTTTTTGTGTTTTTTTGCAGACCATAAACTCATTTCACCTCTGTAATCAGCATCAGCCTAAAGATTATTAAAATGCACATTACCTGCCTGGAACACCTGGTGCAGAAGAATCACAGCTTTTCTCTATCGGACCAGCAATTGATAAACTTCCAGATGGAACAAGACATCTTATTTGGCTGCCTTTTAGCAGCGTGCACTCGGCGCCCGCCATTGGTCACTTGTTGTTTAGAGACGTGGTGGAAACGGCTGATTTGCACCAAGCACAGGTGGCAGAGTGTGATTATGTTCGATTCTGTGGAACAGAAGGCAGGAGAGACGCAGCGCCACCGAACAGGCTTCTTTTATTCTTCCATTCATTTTCATTCTGCGGCTGCAAAACTGCACAACCTTAACAGGAGCTCTCGTCCTCGGAGGTTACACACTCAATAGATTACAAAAACAACACCACATATTTCCATTTCCAATGATGAATTACTTGAAGGTACAATGCTCACTGCAAAAGTATTTTATGTAAGATAAAAGAAAAAATTTGACCACAAGGTTTGAGGAACTTTAAAACCAGATGATGAAACAAGTGCTGTGCTGTTGGATGACTCTGATATTTGATTTGAGACTGAAACCCTCATAGCTCAAACACATTTCTGACAATCGGAGCACGTGTCGTCTATTTGAGAATTATACAATCCTTCAAGTTTCAAGTTCTTCTTTAGATCACAACTTGGCTGAAGAGGAAGAATTCACTCGTATGTCTCCGACAAAACAAACATTGTCTCCTCCTAATATCTAAAATTAGCCATCGTCACCGAAACGTTAATATAATCAGCTGAAAGGTCACGTAATGTCTCCCCGGCGTCAGAAGGTAATTGCACGCTCCGCTGCGGGGACTCAGGTGCAGAGGTAAAGATGTTGCCTCAATCAAAAAGCAGAAGTGACGCTCTCAAGACAAAATTAGCAGCTTGCTGCCGTATGCAGGAAAACTGTCTTCAAACAAGAAGAGCTCTCTCTGCTGAAACGTGACGCTACAGAGAAGCGGCTCCTTGTTTCATTCTTAATTTAATGGTTTAATGGTTCCGCTAATGAATTCAATGCGTTCGCCGCAGCCGAACAGACCTGTTTTTCAACAACTTTGTTTTGATCTCTGCACAGCTCTCCAACGTAAAATTCATCCTGCGCCCGCCCGCCTGTATTTAGACTGATAAAAGCCGAGCGCTGCGTGAAATTGTCCTCAGTCTGCTTTGTGTCAGAGAGCTTTTAGATCAAGCTCCACGCAACCTTTCACAGCACTTTGTAAATGTTTCTGAGATAAATTAATTAGACAACAAGCGGCATTTTCACTGCTGAGGAATGCATATTGAAATTGTAAATATCCCTCCGACACATGCGGAACATTTGCATAATTTCTGCAGTTGCCATCAATATTAATGCTGTTAACATGTGCGTGTATGAGTGAGACATTAAATGTCAGAGATGCTGTTGGGTTTGTTTAATGGGATCATAGGTTCACAGCAGCAGCCGCATTGTTAACTTAACAAGACGGAGCACGCTTTACATACAGAGTATGAACTTGTAATACACATAAATAATAGACTAAGACGTTTCCCTCTGGAGCTGCCGATGGAAGCTTTAGTTTTAATGCTTCAAGAGTGAAGCTGGAGGCAGCGTAACCTCGCGTGTGCCTCTCATCTGTTACTGTTGCATTCAAATCACGGACCGGAGCTTTGCCAGGTATTTTCAAAAAGACTCTGCTCTGTCATCTAGATGAAAAAGAAAAACTCATTTTCAAGTTGGGAAACACAAAAATCACATCTCTTTTATTTTATACATCCCTGCTGGATTTGAATCCCATGAATTTGAAATTCAAAACATTTATTATCAGGCATATTTGTCAAAATTGCTGCTGGCACATTGCTTTTTATCATATTTTCATACAAAAAAGTTTTTCTTTTGCAAAACAAATGTATAAAGTAGACACAGATACAAAGCAGAGTTTTACTGCACAAAACCTCAGTTGATCTATGTACTGATCCTGTACCACGTCTTCAAAGTGTATTTCTTTCACCCGTATAAAACTTTCTTTTCCAGAATTTAATTCTACTGCCACTGACAGTGCTGTTCGTACAGAAGTGAAGAAGAAGTGATTTCTGGTTGTGTAACTTTAGCGTTAACGAGCTAAAATGTCAGCAAATTGGCTATTTAATTCCAGAAAGACCAACAAGTATGAAGGTGGCACCTAATTTAGTTTTGAGCGATTTAAATGAAGTTATATTTATGCTCTTTCAGCAATGACTGTCAAACTAGATAATTAAAGAAGCACTGTCACATGAATTGAACAAACACTACTTTTACATGGACTCCCATCTGACCGTTGACCTAATTCAGATTATGCACTTGTATCAGAACTCTGTATCGGCCGGTACACAAAGTCCAGATATCTGAATCTGTATCGGGAAAGAAAAGTGTTTGTGGGACTCGTTGAGTTTTCCTGGGAATGTAGTCAGAAAAGTGTTGAGTAAGTTAAACGACCTTCTGTGTTTCTCAAAGACCCGCGGGCGTGTTTCCCTCCTCCAGATAAAAAGTGGCTTAGCTCGGATGTAATGGTAATACATGAGACGTGTTGGTTACGTCACTGCAGAAAGTCTCGGGAGATGGTTGAATGGGCGTCCAACCATTTAAATCCCAACTCTCACAACAATTAAACTTTGTTTCTTTGGACAGTGAGAAATGAAATAACTCCAAATTTAAATTAAATCTTAATTTAACCAGATATGTCTTTGTTATGTGTCTTAATCCGACCGATCCGAGCCCTGGATCACTGAAACAATCCCTTTTATTGTTGTTTAGACATGAGGACATGATGCTGTGTGGACAAAGACAAACTACACAGTTATATTCTCACATTTGTACATGGTGGACACTGTTATGTTATACATGCTTCTATATCCACATACTGAGCAGGAATTTAGGCCATTGCCATAGTGACGTAGAGCGCTCGCTGACTGAAGACGACTCTATAGGGCCCGTGAGGATTATATCTCGGAGACGGTTTCAGTGATGACAGTGAGAGCAGGAGAGGTGGTGGTGGGAGGAGGGGAGGGCATTGTGTGTGTGTGTGTATGTGTGTGTGTGTGTGTGTGTGTGTCTGTGTGTCTGTGTGTGTGAAGTTTTCTGGGTGACGGGCTAATGATGAATATATGCTGCACGCCTCTCTTGACTTGATTCCACTCGCTGCTGTTCTTCTTTGATGAGCCCACACACACTCACACAGTTTGATTGTTTGTCTCGCTCACACACTCTCACACACTCTCACACACGTTATTTCATACACAACCGCTGCAGGCTCAGACGTTCTCACGGTCAAACATAAAGGAAAGGTGAATGCAGACATGTGGTAAACAGCTGAATACTCCAGCTTCTTTATCATCTATAACTAGTTTATATAAATTGAAGTTTATAAAAGATCAAGAGTGTCAACTTACATAAATGATGCAGGTGAGCGTCCGTCAGGAACCGGTCCTGTTTAAAACCAACGCAAACTCAAACATCTAAGATCATAAAACATTTTAGATATCGTCTGAAAACATGTTGAGCCACGAGTCTGTTATCTGTTCCACTGATTCTTGCATCAGTTGTCGCCATCAGATACAATACGTTTTCTTGTCACGGAGAATCTTGTTAAATAAACTCGTGATTTCCAGTGCTCTCGTCAGCCTCTGCTGGATTTCATCAAAGCAGTGGAAACCCGTCCTCTCGCGGTGATGTCTTCAACATTCAAGCCGACGTATTAATGTGCACACGGTGGCAAAGGTTGGGGAGAAAACAAGAAGAGGCGCGGCTCTCTCTGGGCGAAGGTTTGACATCTGCACTGTTTAACTTTGAGGGATGACGGATTCCTTGTAATTTCATCTGTGAGATTAAAAACTGAATTTGTCACGATATCCATTATAGCAGGGTTCCTGAATTCCTCAGTCTAGAGAGCCTCTAACCCATTTATGGGCGGGATGGTCCTTAATTCAGTCTCCAATTAAAAACCAGGCTATCTCCACAGTAACAGAGATTGCATAAGAGCTCCGTCATTATATAATAGCCTACAGATGAAATGCAGTGCCACACAGTTTGATATGATTACTGGCACAGATGTGGCGCTGTATCACGCATGGTCATGAATCCCAGACCACGGCGCTGTCTTCTCATTTTTATCAATTATTGTTTTACAGAATCTAGTTTATTCTTTTCTGGTATTTGTTTTATGGCTTGCCTCTTTGTATCAGCATCTTTCCACTCCTAATTATAAAGTGAGTTTTGTGGAACTTTTTCTCATATTGAGCTTTAAACTCTCTTATAAAATCAATGATTTCATTATCTCCTGAGAAGAAATTGTATTTTTCTTTCTTCTTCTTTTCCAACTTCTTTTTTAATCCAAATCAACACTTTTAGGATGATTTGCTTATTTTCAGGGGTCAGAATTGTCGTAGACAATTAATAAAGTGGATATTCATTGAATATTTCATTCAGCAGATATCATTTTTCACAGGAAACTATCATTTCTTTTTAAAACAGACCTATAGCCTCGTCTTTGTGGAGGAAATCTCTGCTCGGGAATTTGTAGCGAGGCCGAAATAATCAGTTCACCCGCTCCAGCTGCTCGTTTGTGAAACCACAGGAGGAGGAAGTCTTCATCTGCTCTGCATTAGTGGCTCCGCTCACGTTTGCTGTCCTTGATTCAGGGAAGCTCCACTTCCAGAGAGGGGCCCGGTCCTCATAACTCCTCCATCCACTCCGGCTCCCCAGGGCCTGCAGCTGAGACTCGCTCATACAGAGAGACCTCTGGCGACGTCCCCCCTGACCGTGGGAGTTCGTGTTGCATGTGCAGACACGTTGGTCAAGCCTGAGCTGCATATCTAATGCATGTTTGTGCCAGGGAGAGCATGTTAGACCAGTGATATGTGGCCTCTTCCGCTGCCAATCCGCAGCATCTCTGCCAGCGGTGATGCGTCAGTCGACCAAACATCCAAAGCTCTTGTGCCTGCACCACCTATTCCAATATTCATGAGAGAAGGAACCCTTTTTATCTTCTTCCTATATGAGCCTCGGCACATGTGCGCTGCTAAACAAACCAGTTCGGAAACACTGACCACAGGAGAGCAAACGAGAGCCGTCAAGTTATCGCTGCAGATCTGATCTCCTCCACAGATACAACCGTCATTGGAAATTCTGTTTGAGCTGCTCCTCCTCGAGCTGTTTGCACAACCGCAGACTCTGTAAAGATGACAGCTCCTAAAAAAAGTGAAGCCAATTCATCTGGATTGCCCCCTGGTGGCTGGCTGCAGTGATGGTTATAAATGTCTCCTCCGTGTTAGTGGATGGGAAATGGACCGAAATAAAAGGTCAAAGCACATGTTAAATACATTTGTATTTACAGTGATTGGTTTAATTCATGCTCTCGTTTTAACGGTCAGATCTAAATCTATCTAAATGTAAATCTGACTTTGTTCTCCTGCTTTGAACACAAACGTTGTTGTGCAGATATTCAAGCTGAAGGAGAAGCAGACGTCCCATCACAGCTACTGTGATACACTGTGCTGTGTATTTTATTTTCTCATCCGAAATGTGCCGCGGCTTCCTGAAGGAAGAGACAAATCCAACAGCAGAAGAATACTCCCATCAGTGTGTTCACTGTAGACTGAAAAATCTCAGCGGTGTTTTTCAGAAAAGCTGAGGAAACTAAAAGACAAACACGTCTGCTCATGCTCAGCTGCCGGAGATCGCAAATATCCTTTAGTCTCACAGTAGAAAAATACTGTAGATTGAAACGAATCATTTTAGAGAGGGGGTTTATATTTCAGCAATAAATCTTACTTCAGGTAATGATGGATTGTATATTTCTTAATTCATTATCAATAATCTCATTTTAACCATTTCCCATTGCACCAGAGCCTAAAGTTACCTTCAATGTAAATATAATTTAATATTTAAGATGTCATAACAAGTCCTGCGTAGCTGAATTAAAGATGTTCAATCACACACAACTTGCATGTGAGCCTCTTCATCCCTCCTCTTTAGCAGAGGTCACATTTTAGGTTTTTATTTGTGTGCAGCTGCAACTCTAAAGCTAAAAAGAGGTTTTTGAGTTGAGTCCTTGTCGCCCGCTCAGTTCACGTCTCTCTTGTGCTCCAGAGCTACTTGAGGAGGGAGACGAGCGGCAGCGGCGGTGTGGGCTGCTGGAGCATGTAATAATGGTGATGGCAGATTGAGCTTCACCGTTGTTTTGCTTCCTCAAGTCATTAGATATTCCGCTCAGAGGCATCCAGACTTTGCTCAATGACTGTCAAGGTTGGAGCGGCGACGTAAAGGGACACCACTGCGAGGACTATAAATACGTCTGTCCTGATAACTGTTGAAGGAGTTCTGTGGAATCAGTTTTTCTTTCTGTCCTCCTCTTCATCTGCTTTTCATCCCCTCTGCACAAGGTTCACCTCCTCGCCGCTTACCCTGAGATTCAAATGAACAGAGCTCCTCTTCCGTCAGGGACTCTGAACAAAGTGCAACATGAACATGTGTTCCCGTCCTACAGAGACAGACTCACATAAGTGCTCTCTAACCCTCAGCACCTGATAAATACATGCATTCAATCGCAGATACCCAATTCAGGCTGTTTCATTTCGTCTAAGGCCATGGTCGATTCCCAACGTCGGCTCTAGAGCATAAACCAATACTGTCTGTGTTAAGGGATGAACAGAACGGAGACGAGAACACCATCTCAATTCCCTAATACAGTGAATTTGTAACTTCAGTGTAATTTGACCCAGAGTGTTGTGAAACCCCATACGTGCCTGTTTCATCTTAAGTTAACAGGAACATCAGTCACACTGATCAGATCCCAGTCTTCTTGCCACTCTGTGTCTCGTCTGCAAAGAGGATTGCACAAGTGTGTGTGTGTGTTTGTGTGTTTGTGTGCATCTACCTGAAGAGAAAAGAGATGTGAGAGAAAAGCTGAATCAAGCTGGAAAAGCAACAAGGGAGGAACTAGATGGCAAATGAAGTGAGCGAGGAGGCAGGTTAGTTGGCCACAGAGGGGAAGTAAAACGCTGGACGTCCATTGAAAAGGCGGATGAAGGGAGAGGAAGGTGCTTTAAGGAGCTAAAAGGAGAGGGAGAGGGCCAGAAATATAAACTAAACATTTTGAGTATTGGTTACAGGGGACCCACGGTTAGAGGCTCATCCTTGAAGGTTTATATTTGTTATTTATGGATCTTTCACCTGCAGGAAAACGCTCCAATTTGCATCTACGAGAGCAGCGGTTACAGAGGTAAAGGCTTTTATAGAGGCTGTAAATAGAGTACGATACTTACATAAGAGCTGTTTTCAAACATCAAGCAGTCTGTGTCCTCCTTTTAATTTTCTCATCCCCTCGTTTTCTTAAATTTGTGAACTAATGTGGACAGATCACCATGCACTCACTTTAATAACAATCAAACATGAGATCATACATCACCCTCAGTCACTGATTAATGTCAAATCATTCCTTTATTAGTATTAAAAACCTCATGTTACAGATTGATTTCCTGAAAACTACTGAAGCTGGAGTAAATTTCCAGAAAACCGGGTGCGGAGATTTCCCAGTTCGTCTTTCAAACATGAAGGAGACACAGCAGGAGATTTTCTGCGTAAGACACGTTCACAATAACAGGAAAATGTCAGGGACGAGGGGTGGAGCCTGAGTAGAGCAGCAGGAGGCAGGACATGTTGTTATTGCAAAAAAACTGTTAAATCTTGTTTTGTGTCCAAGTTGGCATCTTCGTCTGCGTCTTCAACGTGTCTGGCTCCTCTTCTTCATCATCAGATAGTCATACTCTCTTTGTTTCTTTCATGAGGATGTGCTGTGTGAAAGGAAATAGTGAAACCGAACAGGACAGAGGACCTTCTTGTTTATTGCGAGAGCCCAGGGAGTTAAGGAGCAGTGTGTGAAGCGGTGTCTAGACGTACTATAAATGAATGTGGCTCTGATTGGCCCAGATAAAAGGTAGAAGATTAACGCCGGTAGACAGCCGCAGATCAATTGGCTGCGTCGAAAAGACAAAGCTCGGCACAAAAATTCCTCTCGAGGTGTGAAATCAAGACATTTTTTCTCCAGTAGAGATTAGAGTTCTAGTCTCAGGAACATTTTAAGCCTTTATTAGACGCTCGACAGTCCAGAGATAACAGGAGAGGGATGGGTAATGACTTTCAAACCCCCGTGGCTCGAGGTGAACCAGGGACAACGTGGAGTAAAATAACATTTTACGATTTGACCTGGTAAAGTCTTGAATTCAATTAAAATGAAAGCGGTCCTGCAAACTTAAATGTGTTTTTGGAGCTGTTTAATTAATGCTGGTTTTGATGTCACATTTATCTGCACATTTATTTAAAAAAATCTACAATTACAGGTTGAACATGGCTCATGATGCCGCTGAGTATATTTTGAATATGTTCACACCCTCTAATCAAAGATGGGTTTATGAGCTTTAGAGTTTGAGAGTAATTTCCTCCCTCAGAAGTTACGTAGTCTTTCAGAGTCAGAGTTTCAGAATTCCATCGTTGACGCTGTGTTTACGTCTCGACCTCCTCTCGGGATCTCTTCCCGTGTTAATGACCACTGAGATGTTTACCTGCTGGTTTTGTTACATTTGATGCGGCTCGTTCTCTTTTTCTTTTTTCTTTTCGAATCAGTGCTCTGCAGAACAAAATCCATTATGATGAAGAGACCTATGAAGTTCTTTCAAGAACTGCGTGACCCAGTATCTGAATATCTCCATCAGCGGGGTGAGAGAAGTGAGAATGAGGGAGCGGAAGAGGGGAGAGAAAGTATGAAAAAGAGATGAGCAAGAAAGTGGAGTCGGACTTAGAATGAAATATGGAGAGGGAGGTTATATTACACCTGGCTGCCTGCCCTATCTGAATCCATTTAAAGATAGTCAGTCAGATATCTGATAGAAGATGGAAGGACTCAGAGGAACTAGAGGCTGAACTCTTGCATTAAAATACCAAACATGTTTTTGGTTTTCGAGGTTTGACCTAAAATGAGCTTTTTTAATGAGAAATGTTGATAAACCTTCAGTGACCTTGCTGCCTGAGCCTCCATCTCCTCCGCTACGCTCTGATTCCACCCAGGATGAGATCACTGGGCCGTCCTCGCCCTCCGCTCCTCTGCTACAACCCTGCCGTGCTCTCATGCTCCTCCCCGGCCCACATCAGATGGAAAGAGAAACAGAAAAAGGAGCAGCGAGGAAGAGAGGTCCATCCAAACGTCAAGTAGTTTGCGCCTCCCTGAAAAATGCATGTCGAACCTCGTCTCCGCTGAACGCAGCCCTGGCCATGATTTCGGTTATGTCACTTGACAACTGAATTCACTGCTCGCTAACGCTCTCTGACTCTCTGTCTTCTTCTTCTTCTTCTTCTCTGCTTTGCCGGTGACAGCAGAAGAACAGGCCCCGGTGGAACGAGACGGTGGAGGGGTGGTCGCATCGTAAAAGGAAAATGAGATTGATCAATGTATCAAGTTTACGTCAATCATGGAGTCTCACCTCCTTCAATTAAAACCTTAAAACACTTGAACATACATCGGTGAGATAAGAACAAAATAAAATGGCAGAAACATGTTCACTAACATGAAGGAGCCAGGGTTTATGACCTATACTGCAGCAGGCCACCAGGAGGCAATCCAGATGTTTTGGCTTCACTCCTGGGAGCTGTCATGTCGGCCATTAACAAAAGGAGAAGAGCTGAGTCGATTGATGGTTAAGAAAACTAATTGGCAGCATTTTCAGTTATTGAGAAATCATTGTTTGACCTCGTAACATAATGAAGAAAGTTTTCGGTCTCTTTTCCATCATTTATAGAAAAACTTACTTTGGAGAAAATAATTGGCAGGTTGATAATCAGCAGCTTTGGGAAAACGAAACCAAATCTTTAGCTGAAATGCAATTTAGTATTTTTTCTGATTTATCAAATAATCAAAATCATGCTAATAGTAGTAGAAAAGTGTCCCTGCTCTCTCATCTTAAACCGTCTGAATCCATTATTTCATCTCCAAGAACTTGTGGAAATGGATTTGATTTGAATTCAGGCCAATTGAAGAAAGTACAACCGCACACTTGATTTACAACGATGAAGCAGAATTTGTCAAAATGATAAAGAAGCTAAATGATAAAGTTTCAGGTTTTGTCTCTGCTCTCTCTACGCATGAGGCAAGATGATTGATCACGGTTGATCAGCAGTGCTGCTGTTACAGTCTCCCAGCCTCGTTCCTGATTTCTTATTTCGTGTTTTGCAGCCTCTTCCTGTCGCCATTATTTTCCTTTCAGCTGTCACGTCAAAACCATTTCTGTTTTGCTTTTGTGATTCTGTCCAATATTTTTTATCCTTGAGAGCAGAAGCTCCAGTTTGTTTACTGCTAAATAACACATCAGTGTTTTTTCATCTTCCTCTCTGCTGTGAGAGGAAAAAACATGTTTTTCTGCTTTTTTTTATGCCATTTGTGATTTTCAACATGATGTTAATTTATGATGTGGACGGACACGTGAACTTAATTCCAATAATCAAACCTTATTAACAAACATAAATGGGAACAACAATTATCACTTTTGTTTGTTTTTGCTTGATAAATGTGGCTGCAGCAACTTTTTCTCAACTCGTCCTTTAGTCAAACGAGCTTCGGCCTCGTCTGTCACTCTGCCCCGTCTCTGAAGAGTTCTTTTTTTATCTAAAGCCTTGTTCATCAGACCGTCCCGCAACACGCTTAGAAAAACACGGCCTGTTTGATCAGCACTATTGGGAATGACTGAACCGATACAAACAATCTAATTGCCTCAGCGCATGCAGCTTTTAGCATTTGCTTGTGTGGAGGCGGAAAAAAAATGGCTGACAAAAGAGTAATTGTGATATTAGCTAAACAAGAAGTTTTGGCTTTCATCCATCTTAACCTCGGGAGCTGATGGATAGAAAAGTGCAGAAAGGAAAACAGTGTGTGGAGATTTTCTGAAAGGAAAGATTTATCTTTTAACACATTTCATCCTTTGTTCTCTTTGAAACAGGGAAACAAAGAGTTTTATGTGAGTGGGCGCTCAGGAAATTATTTAGACACGTTCAACCAGTAAATACTTTCTTTTGTAATTAAATAATTAATTTGGCGTGAAGGTTTTATTGATAGGACAGAGTTATGTCATTTTGTCAATCTTGATGTATTGATAGAAGGTTTTAGTACTTTAACTTAAATGTACAACAAGGGTTTTTATCTGGTTTTTATCAAATGGTCTCATATTAATAAATATTGCTGCCTCTTTAGGACCTATATTTTGTGGTTTTCTATTTATATTATATTATATATCCGATAAACTCTTCTCGATGTCTGTGTTTGCGATTTACGGCAGGGTCCGGGTACGTGCATAAAAAAACCGCAACAAAAACAGACATTATCTCACGGCCATGCATCCTGCACACAGGCACGAGTCTTTCTTTCACTCCTTTCAAAATAAAATGCATGTGCTGCCAGACAGAGGAAACAGCGTTTGTCCACAGAGGCACCGAAAATCAATGCAAATAAAAAAGTGCTGTTGGGCCTTTAAAAAAAAATGATTTACTTTGAATTCCAACTAAAATGTCAGGATATCAAATTTGTAATAACTGTTCTATATCAAACTAAGCTTTTTGATCAAGCTCGTCATCAATCATCAAGCTCATCAGCCTTTTAAGTGACTCGGTTATTTGTGTTCTAATATTTATCACGACAGGAAAGAGCTCCGTTCTGCTGTACTGATGAAGGGTGTCGGATTTATCTCGTAAATCAGGATTCTTAATAAATCCCAGTCACCTCCTCTGGAATTTATACGTAACGTCAAATGTTGCAAATTGTTTTCCTCGTAATTATTAGTTCTTGGACGAAACTCGACAGAGAGATTTACTTTCCTTCATCTCATAACGTCCAATATAAATCCCACTTGGTCTTTGTAAGGGAAAAGTCATATTTTTTTTTATTACTCTTTCTCACCAACAGCTCGAGTCCTGACAATGATGAGGCTGTTGCAGTGGCAGCAGCAGAGTCAGGTTTTATCTGAGGGGTGAATCAGGAGTCCAGCAGGTGAATAATTCAAGTGATGAGATGTAAACCTTCAGCTCTGAGACCCGGCCAAGGCTAACATTCATTTAGACCTGTCAGGGTCTATTCAACTGTGCACTGCTCTCACAAGCTGCTCCTTGCCCTCTGTGCTGCCTTTTTCTTTCCTGGGGTCTGAGCTTATTACATTTTCTTTCTTTCTATTTTTTTTTTTTTCATTCTCACCCTCTGATCCTCCACCTCACCTCCCGCGCTCACCTCGAGAACCGCACTGTAGAAGCTGCCAATCTTTCCCCCGTGTTTTTCCACTGTAAACTGGGCCTGGACTCAAACCTGATGGATGATCAACATGCATGAGGGAATGTGAGCCTCCTACAAAGCGTGTGCTCTGTTCACTCACTGAGCTTAAAATACGACGCTGTGGTAGGTAGGTTGTCGGTTTGTTCGTCAGATCAAAATGAGATTTCTCCTTGCCAAGGAGATTTTGATTTAAAGTTTGACCATTTGTCCTGAGTAACCTTTCATTTCCTAATCCCTCCAAAGGTTTAAACTTTGCTTAAAGTCTCAAAGGAGACAAGTGATGCTTGTTCAGTTTCCCCTCCTCTCGTGTGTTGTGCTGGGCTTTTGTGCATGTAAAACTTCTGCAAAGTTAAAAAGCCCGAAGTCTCGGTAAAGGGAGCGCAGCATTGGACAGATTGAGGAATGTGATGATGTGATAAACCAAATTAAAATCATGAACCTGAATATGAGCAGAATATAGTTCCTGAAATTCCGACAGTAAGTGAAGTCAGTGTTGTGTCAGTGAAGAATGAAATTGCTTTTTTTTTTTTTAATAGTTCTACTTTCTGGCTGCAAAATCATAACTGAAAAGAAAAAGAAGCTCATCATTCATTTTCACTTCCAGGAACAGAGACACAAGCAGGTGCACAACGCTGCTGATCTTTCAGAGCATCTGGTTCTCTGCAGCAGAAGGTCAGAAGTTTACAGAATCCAATAATCATCCTCCAGCCCTGTCTGCAGGTCCAGCGGGGGGGCAGATTTCCCGAGTGAAATCAATGGCTGCCGAGGCTTTGGACCCATGTGGATGACAATTCTATCAAACAGCGATGTCGTCCACTCACATTTCGGAAGTTACAGTTAATCCTTAGCACAGTGACACGACTCAAACACACTTGTTGAGCCTCCTGCAGTGGACTGAGTGAGAATGTTCCTGCAACACCAGATGCCTGCTGCATTTCAGGCTCATTTAAAAGATGGAACGTACACATTTCTAAAGGGGAGCGATATGTCAAACGGTCGAAAAGTTGATTATAAGCACAAAAAAAATATTGTGTTATGAGTCATTTGAATAATTAAGTGTTGTCGCTGTCCATTTGCATTCCCTTTAAACAACCAGTAAGAGGTAACCCTTCAGTTTTGAAGCACCATTTGACGGTACCTTCACAGAATCCTCTCATTATACAGCAATGAAATGAAAAGGAAAAACACGCCGTCCTTCAAATTTTGCCACACTTTCATTTTCCAATTCGGTGTCGTTCAGTTTTCCAAGATTCTCTGTGTGCCATCTCTCGCCCGCCTTCTTCTCCCAGACACTTCTTCTGCAGGGGTTGTGGGAGGCTCAGATTGATCTACAGCGCTCGCTGTGTGGTCAGCCCCACAGGAAATGTTTGTGTAATGGTTTCTATACGAGCGCTGTCAAAGCAGATGAGGATCCAGAGCTCTCGGCAGCCAGTGGGAACACTGTGTCGACAAGCCTCAGCAGGAAACACTAAGCCCCCTTTTAACCCCTGCTGCTCCGTCACTTCCATCGGGTCTCCTCATTAATTCAACATGACTGTTCGCTTTCTCCTGGTGAGTCACGAGCCTCAAGATGTCGAATGATCCAGGATCGAAGGCTGGATGTAATCCATGAAATATGCATATGAAGGTATTGAGGCCTCGCGCTGTGTTTACAATCTCTATCAATTAATTATTTAAATGCTGAGATTTTCTCAATTGCTGCTCGATGTTTTATCTGATATTTGCGTCACCTGTCTCAGCGTTACCGTGGTTTTATTCTCCTACGACTCGTCTCTCTTTCCCTTTCCTGTCACACCACGTGTTCAGATTCAGAAATCTTTAACGTCTGGCTCCACCTACCTGAAGAAAATACATATTTGGGAGGCAATTGAAAAAACGGGAAGACTCAAGCTGCTTCCAGATATTTTCCTGAAATTTTCTGGAGGGACTGTACGTTCGGAGGATTCACCACGAGCAAGTGGGCGCAGCTAACTCCCGACAAACAAGAAAGTGGAAGAATATCTCAGAATGAAAAAGAGGAGCCGCGTGTGTAGAAGATGCCGACGAGGACGTCAACTCGAGATAACAAGGAGACTTTCAGGTTTTTGGCGATAAGAGTCGACGTCGGTTTTGATGTCGTATAAACTAAACCGAGTGATTTCCGCTGCAGAATTTTTACGTCATGTCCTGCCTCCTGCTGCTCTGCTCAGACGCAACCTCTCGCCTGAGTGTTCCGTACATTTTTCTGTGCCCCATTGTGCGAATGCATAGCGGAGGAGAAAAAACAAGAGATAAGAGGATCATGGGGAAAAAATCGGTCGCTTTAAATATTTCTTATGTTTCGCTCTCAACCTTTTTCACATCCCACGTTCAGATTCCAAAATCTTTAATGTCTGACTACTGGCTCCCCTGTGCTGAATCATTCTCTCCTTTGAAGACATTGAAAGCGAGACAAGAAATACTTCAAGCGACCAATGCGTCCCCCTCTTATCTCCTCTGTCTCTCATCCGCTGTGCATGTGTCTCCAAGTCTTCCTCTGTTTTTGTAATTGCCTCCCAAATATTTATTTTCTTCATCTCGGCTCCTTCATCCTGTTTTCTTTCCTTTCCTTTTCCTGTCTATTCGAAGTCGATGGTAATATGCCAGTGGAGTCTTGCCTTGGCTTCGTCCGTCACTCCACATCAAAGCGTCGCTTGTTCTCCAGCTCTCTCTTCTTCATGGTCTATTACTCTACCCTCTCTTGTTGACAGAGAGATGCTGTTCAGTGTGTGTGTGTGTGTGTGTGTGTGTGTGTGCATGAGCGTAGTTAAAGGGACTTCTCTGTCTTCATTTGCATCCCCTCAAGGACCGGTCCCCAGACTTTCGAGATGTTTCACTTCCACAGCCGACAGTGGACTCGCCTCTCGGTGTGCAAGACAAAGACTAAAAACGGCAAAATCAGTCAACACTGCTTTTTCGACAAAGCAGAAAATGTGCCCTTGTAGTCGCTCGGCTTTGAGGCTTTCATTAGCTCTCCCTGAGCTCATTCAAACCTAAATGAAAGAAAGAAAAAGGAGCGTGGTGAAGAAGAGGCAGCCCGAGTGGAACCAGGCTGAGCAGCATTCGTGCTTTGTTGATGTCGCTCTTCTCGGCATAATTCATGCTCATAGTGAAATCTAGGACATTATCTTCTGTTCCTTTCAGCCTCTGCAGCTCCAGATAGAGACAAATTTACAGTGTCACCGAGCAGGATGTGACGATAACGTGCTGCCTCTCCGTCTCTGTCCGGGGGAGAACGTCACCTTTGTAAATCTGCTCTCTGCATGTTGTCATCGCAGAAATAAGTGTTTTTATTCCGCGGTGACAACAAAGCGAGATGCTTGCAGGAAAAGTTACGGAGAATTGTCGGGTGCAACTGCAGAACTTAGCGTTCTCACATGCAGCCCTTCTGGATGATTCCAAGAAACTTTGGGTGCTTGTCTGAAAGCAGCTTTGATGAACCATATATATCTCAGTTAATTCATTTATATTCATGTGGTGCAACGTTTTCATCATGTGCCACCATGACAGAGATGACATGAATAATGTGATCTACTGGGAAGGGCTGAGGATTAAAAGAATAAATCACTGCACCTACAGCTTTTGTTGCCGGTTTGTCCCTGACCTGTGGTTGTGGGCTCTGTGTATGTGAACAGAAATAAAGGAACTGTATTTGGGCATTAGCTCATTTACACAGCGTTAATCAAGCACAAATGCAGCCAAGGCTTAAAAAAAACAACTGCTGCTTGCTTTGTCTCCATCTTGTGAAATAAAATAATTCACAAAACCCAAAAGGGCAAAAAAGGAGCCATAATAATACGTTGTTAATATTGTTTTCACTTATTTTCCTTCTGCAAAGCACATTTCTGTGAATATCATCCAAATGAGCAGAAAAAGCAGAAAATTAAATTACAAACTTAGATTTTTAGTTTTCCTAAATTAGTTGTTTTTGCACAATGACAATAAAAATTCTTGGATCTTCGATATTTTTTTATCACAGAGACAGTGAGTCTGATACATGTGAACTTCCTTCACACCGGTGTCAGCACTTTATCGTCTGTACTCGTGTGAAATTACCCCCTCACTGACTGATGCAGCCAAATAACAGATAATGATTATCCATCTGCCCTCAGACTTACCTCACACTTTCACCCCCACAGAGGTAATGACCACTCTATTACAACCCAGAGGTATAATTCGGTTAAACACCACGCCTTAGAAAATAACCCCAGAAGTCATTGTCCCCCGCAGTCCACCGTCAGAAGCTAATTGGCTAACAGGGGTCCATTTGCCTACCGGGTCCATTTCTCTCTTTTATTGTCGAAAGTCAAAGATCCCTCTTTGCCCCCCCCCCCCACTGTCTGGAAAGTTTGACCCATGTGGGCTGAATGGGGGACGGCGCCCCATCATCGCAACTCAGCGGAGCGTCCGAGATGGCCCCATCAAGACGTTTGAAAGCGTTCCGTCGTTTGTGACGGATCACAAACCCCCCCCATCTCCCTTCTCTCCCTCTGTGCTAACGCTACGTCAGTCGTCCAGATGTTCTGCCCGGAGGTTGTTCCCAGCCCTCTTTGACTTTGAGCTAAACTCCTCACCCGCGTTTCAAACGGCGACGCTGGGATGAGAGTAGGGGTGAGGAGGAAATACTCGTCAGAACAGAGGCACTCTTCAAAATGACATGCAGAGCCCCTTAGCTCCTGGAGTGCTTTGGTATAATTTGCTCTTTTTCTTTGAAAGGAGATTCTCATCAAAGACAGGCAGACAAATTAACAATGGCCTTGTCAACCGGAGGAGCACGAGCACACCCTTCTTTTTGATTCTTGTTTCTTATTTAATGCGGCGCAGCAGGGCGGTGGTGTTGTGAGCAAAGAAGTTTCCATCTTCAGCTCATCGTGCTACAATCAGGATTAATGTATTCCTCAGCTAGTGTGAAGGATCGAGAGGAAATTTATAAATTGTTTTTATCCCAAAATTAAAACTCATTGGATGGCAATAAAATCTAATAGGGATATTAAAGGTCCCCAGAGGAGGAACCTTAATGACTTTGGACAAAGTGTGTACTTTTGTTCAGTGTGGCACCGAATTTCAGTCAAAATGACTTTGAGGTTGTTATATATTCAGTTTTCTTCTCTTTCTCTGAGCGAAATGTGAGAAATCACATTTCTTCCAGTATAAACTGTTGTTCTCTGGTTTGGCGGCTGAGGCGACTGCCAACACGTTTCCCAAATGCATTTTCTACATTCTGTTGTGTTTCTCACCGGCAGGTCCACGTTCACGGGGAAGTGCACAGCAACACGTGCACGCTCACTTCAGCATATTCTTCCAAAGCTGGAGCGCGGCACGTGTTAATCTTAGCTCGCAGAGTCGTGCAGCATGTCAGAAGTGTGTCGTGCTCATAAAGGAATACACACACGTACACACACAAACACACACACTGAGTTATCACGGCAGGAACAGGCCCACTGTGACACGGCACGTTAAAACAGTGGAGGAGCAGACGTTATGTACAAATGAAGACTGGCCTAGTGTAGAGGCACAGGAACGCTCCCGTCGTCGGGTTGATGCCGGGCTGGAAAGAGCTTCATCATGGTTGCAGGACCGTGATGAAACAGGGTCGGTGTGAGATGTGTGCGATACGTTTGCAGCAGTTTGTCTTCCCCCCTCTCTATTTCTGTCTCCACGTGTCTTCGCTCGCTTGCCCACCGTGTCCCATTTCCAAACTCAATTCTTCTGCTTCTTCTTCACATCTTCTGCTAATTAGGAGATCAAAAAGAGGGGAAGCGACGCTAAACCGGTTCTCCTCCCCCGTTTGTCTCCCCCTCTCCCCCTCTCTCCAAGGTTATTTGTGCATCTCTCCTTGGCAGTGTTTGTGTGCAGCTTCTCCCGTCTATTATAAAGCCTTTAGTCCGATGTAGATTAATGGAAAATAATGAGGGGGAGCGTAAATATGTATATGTAATGATGTAACCCTGGAGCTGAGACATTAACTTGATTGATCGCTTTGTTGATCATCAGGAAATGAGTCAACAGCACTTCTGATGATTGACAGGGAGGAGGAAAAAAAACAATTCATTTAACTACAAACTAACTCTGCAGCAGAAAATGTGTTTTTTTTTTAGGAAGCGCAGTTGCGAGCAGATCATGTTTACTGTTCACGTGATGAGGTCATAGGGCCGGTGGTTTGAGACCGGAGGTTCACACGTGGTTGTGTTTGGCAGAGATGGATCGATAAGGTTAAAGATAGAAGCGCTTTCTTTTTTTTCATGTCAAAAATATAATCTCATCCTGTCACATGCTTGGAGATTTGAACAAAACCACAATCTTTCCCCGAAGAGCTTTCCCATCGCCCTGCGTCCCTGAACAGTTGTTTTGAGGAATCACATGAAATACTTGAGATATCAGTGAATATTTATCATGCTTATGTTGTTCAATATCAATATTTTCTTAATACTATGAAGAAACTACAGGAGTTTATGTGCAGGAGCGTATCAAGGGACTTGTATGGACAAAACATATTTGAATGAACGTCACAGTGGGTTGATTTATAATTAATTAACTGATCCAGAATCTAAAAGTTTCTGTTACACATTCCGCAGCGGGTTCTTTTGTCTCTGTGCTGCAGTGACCTGAGGCCCAGGCTTCACATTCACTGTGCAGCTGTGTAAGGTTCGATCATCGGTTATTCCAATTGAATAAAAATCGATTGCCCACTCTCTCTCTCTCTCTTTCCAGTGCTCACTCGCTTCCTCTCTCTCCTTCATCCCCCCCCCCCAAACCCCCACAAACATCCCAGAATTTGTCCTAATTAGCGTCCGCTGTTATTCTGGCCTTTTTGTGTTGGAAAGCAATCAGTGCAGCCCAGAGACAAGGAGTCGCCAGAGGAAAAGAGGAAAAAAAAGAAAAGACAGAACAACAAACACCGAGGCCAAAGACGTGGAAACATTAAGGGCACAAGAAGCTAACAGCTAGAGCACAGCCAGACTTCATGCACGTTTCCATTAATCTGAGTGTTCATCGAGCATGCTGCGTCCTCCTTTTAATTTGCTCAGCCCCTCGTTTTCTTAATTTCACGAACTCGTGGCTAAATAACCGTGCACTCGCTTTAATTACATGCACACTATACATTATTAAAGCATGCACGAGATCCCCCAGCATCCACCCTCTGTCTCTAATCAGTCAAATTCCATTATTATTATAAATACTTTACATTTAAGTCAATGTGTTTACTGTACATGTAAACAGCCACTTCCTCTATAAAAAGTAGTTTTTATTGTTTTTTGCGAGTTTTTTTAAATCTGGGCAAACTCTGTAATTAGTTTTGTTGTAACAAAACAATAAGTACTTCAATGTTTATCACCGCTAACGCACCGATGCTGGAAAAGTTTAATACGCATCATAACGTTAAAGCAGCACTCCACACAGAGGATTCTGATTGTATTCATTCCCATTGCAGACAAAAGCCAGATGTTAGTGGGTGTTTGGGGTTTTTCGACCAGTGGAAAAGGGGCTTTAGCGGCGAAGTCCATTTTAGAATTGAGTTCCCTCTTCGTGCTCGTGAAACAATGCATTTTTATTGTTTGTTATCGTAGCTCATTGACATCAGCGGCACCATTAACTGTGCTACAGCCACATCAGAGACATATTAAGTTACTGCCAATACAAACCCAACATTTCCTGCTGCCGCTTCACATTAAGACTCTTTTTTTCTCCAAAGCACTCGTAGGAAACGTAAAATAAATGAGTTGCTGAGGTTTCCATCGACTTATTGATCATCCAGTGCTTAAAACGCAAGAAACTGTTCAGCTCGTTTTGGCAATCGATCAGAGATCAATACAAGAAATATGCCGAATGAAAACCTCTAACAGAGAGGAGGGTTTTTTTAACAATCATTTGGGTTTCATGGTGTTTTTGTTGATAAATTATTCACACTGACATTTTCATACTTTTATGAGGCTGCAGACTTCCAAATATTTCAGAGAACCTAAGAGCTCTACCACGCTCCACCTGAGAGGAGGCTTTGTGATACATTATGAAGCAGCTCGTGTTGCAGCCTCACCTCCAAGCTTTCAGTTTAACTAGTTTCTCTGTCCCTGTCAGTCTTTGTTTTCTCTGGGGACGAGTGTTCAGCTATTTTTCTCACCCATCAGTCAGGTGTTTTTTCTCAGGTCATTCCCATCTGTCAATCAAACGGACAACCACCCATCATGCCTTGTGCCAGACTCCTCCTCGGTTTATACTCCCTGGATAATCAGTGCAGGTGCGCAGGATGTTGTGTTTTCACGCGCTGCCAAAACCTCTTCATCGCTACTGATTTCTCAGTGAGGAAGACCGGTCTGATGTGACTCAACGGACGTCACAGAACTTTGATTTATTCTCACTCTATCGTCTTTTTGTCGATTGTCGTTTTGTCGATTGTGTTTGCAGACGAGCGAGTGGATGATTCATTATTTTCAACAGTCAATGCAGCTTCTTTTAATTCTGACCGAGAGCCAAGGATTAGAAACAGGAACATAAATGTCTCCGTCCCAAAGAAGCTCAAATCATTTATTTGATGCACTGGTTTTGTGTGGAGGTAAACTGGGAATGTTAGAGGCTGTGAAATCCTCAGATCTAATGAATCCTTCGCTGGTCACCTTCATCTCTTAACGTTAGCATCCTCCATCCTCTCACTCCCAACGGGGTAATGGATGAAAAAGAAGAAGCCTGAGCGACCCTTTTTTACTTCTCGATCATGTCGCTGTGTCCCTCGTCCCTCACTCACGATGCCACCCTTTCATAAAGACACTTTCCCACGACTGACATTTGTCACCCTTTTTCTCTCAGTTTCATCACTTCCTCCATAAGAAATTGACTTAATTTCATTCATCCGTCTTTCGAGTTCCCGCTCCCCCCTTGGCTTTCGAGTATCATCCCCCTCTAATCCCTCAAGTCGCTCTATAACTCCTTTCATTTCCACCCGTCCTGGACAATGAGGTCGATGCAGGTACACTCATTAACACAAGAGAATGCCTTCCACATCTCCAGGGGAAAAAAACATACCAGCTTTTTCCTCTTTTCCTGCATATTTAATCTGAGTCTCACTTCTCTTCAGGCAGTTTGAGTTGAGGGATGTGGGGCTCTGA
The DNA here is from genome assembly GCF_024713975.1 of Paralichthys olivaceus. NCBI lineage: Eukaryota > Metazoa > Chordata > Actinopteri > Pleuronectiformes > Paralichthyidae > Paralichthys > Paralichthys olivaceus. The sequence continues at coordinate 4,373,010 of NC_091115.1, forward strand.
GGGTCTGTGATAAGGGGCTTCCATCAGCTCCACGCAGGGACGGGTTAGATAGGTGAATACTAAGCTGCGTACTGCGTGGTTATCTATCAACGCACACACAAACACTCACACACACACAGACACACACACAGGCCTAGTTTTCATGCATAAGTTCACACAAATGAGCTTAGATGCACACACACACACACACACACACACACAGACTGTATATTCCCACAGACATAGTATTTAATTAAAGTAGTTACTTTAATAAATGAATTAAACTTTTTTTTAAAGACATTTCTTGTTATTGTTATTATGGACAATTTAATTTCTCCGCACGATTTTGTGGACTTTTCGTGTTTTACATTTATTTCAGAAATTTGACAAAATTGGCCTTTGCAGCCATCGCTCCACTCAGTAATTCATAATGCCCAAGTGAAAACATGTTTTTTAGAGTTTTTGGCAAATTTGTGAGAAAATCAAATGAAAATGGGCAAAAATGTAATTTTATCCACAACTATGACACATAACCATTGAGGCAGAATTCAAAGGTAGAAAACACTTTATTAAAACCCCTCTCTCTCACGCACACCTTCTGAACTATACACTCCACTTCCCTGCCACTCAAAGGTATGTGTCACATGTTCTGCAGCCCACTCTCTCCATTCAGTCGTCATTAGCACCGGCACAAGGAGGCAGATTAATGTGGGAGGTTTTCCAGCAGGTGGGTAGAGGAAGAAAGGTTAACTCACAGAAGTGACGAATGAATCACTTCGAGCATCATTGTTTCATTACACTCCGCCGTTGTCTCCGCAATGATGTTTTGCGTCACTCAGAAATCGTCCTTTTCATTCTTAAACCCCCCCCCCCCCGTGGCATATGAATGCACTGCATATGTTTGAATGTGATTAAGTGTATGTAATTAAGCCGCAGCCAGATGGTCCTGTTGGTGGCTTGATGCTGCCGTATGGTTTATCGTATAGATTTTACCCTTATAATGCGTTTCCGTGTTGTGGCAGTGGAGTGAACGGGAACGCTTTGTGTCATTGAGGAAAGTGCATCATGTGAAACGACATTTCCTTTCAGCTCTCATCCTGTTCTCATCTTCTCTCCTGTTATTCCTGATTTGCCTTTGCTTCCCGTCTCGTCCCCCGAGGTGACGGTTAATACACAGGTGACTGAGGATCCAGACTCAAACCTGCGGTGTGTTTTCAACGAGCTCCCACACAGGACTCACGTTCCCTCAGATGTTTTCGCTGCTGCAGCTGCCTTGAAGTGTTTGTGATGTTTTGCGTTTTAATACGGCCGACGATTATTAGCCCTCCTCTTAGTTACTGCACGGGAGAGTTTGACCTTCACCGTGCAGAAGGATGTATGCACAGAGTTTGACACTAGAGGGCTTTCACGTTAATTACCATCACCTTAAATTAGAGCCCGACTGAGATGGATGATTTAGGGCCTGATACCAATATTGGGGAGTAAAGTATTAGAAGTCACGGAGAATGATCCACTCTCACCTGGACGTGTTTGTGACCATTAACCTGCTCTGTTCATCGTGTCACTGCTCACTCTCTCTCTCTCTTTCTCTCTCTCTCGTCTCTCTGTCTGCCAGTCCTCTCTCCATCCCTCAGGAGGGGGGGTGTCTCTTTGTATTTATTGTCATTAAGCTGCTTACTGTTTTCCCATCATCCAATCATCCCCGAGACTGTGCCACTGCCGTCTGATAGAGTGCTTATACATATATTATTCATTTGATGGACTCCCTCTAATCGCCTCACCAGTGGCAGAAATTAATCATTCCAGAAATCCCGTCATTTGCATTCTGTTCCGGGAGTTTTTTTTTTTTTTTCACGTGGAGCGATGGTGCGGACAAAACAGAGAGAAAACCGAGAGCAAAGGAGGGCGACTTCGCTCGCAGCCAAAAAAAATCAATGACGCTGGATATTCAACACTACTGTATGGTTTTTATAGTGGCCCATAAAAACCCCATTGGAAAAGTATATATGGCATGAGATGATTTCTCTGTGGGTCAAATTGGATTACGCCTAGTGTAAAATGAAGAGTGTGGCCTTTTCTCCCCACTTTCTCTCTCTTTCTCGCTCTCTCTTGCTCTCTCTTGCTCTCTCTCTCCACCATTGAACTCTATAGGAAGAGAAACCTAATTACATGGCTGAAAGTGGCCATAGTGAGCACTATTAAAAGGATCCAATTAAAGTTTATGCGACGCTGGCAGCAGCATTCTGGTGAGGGATTATTTGTGGAGGTGGAATTTGATCCGTCACACGGAAGGAGTCGTCCATTGGCCAAGCCACCGCGGGCGGATGGCGGCTGGCAGGTGGGAGGGGCCTCGGAGCGATGAGAGTAATTGGATCCCGAATCAACGGACACTTAAATCAAAGAGAGAGTAAAAGAAAGAGACGTGAGAGAAACAAAGAGAGAGAGGGAGGAAGAGCTACAGCAGAAGCAGAGGTTGAATGTATTTAAGAGACACTGAACTGTTGCTTAGCACTGTGATCTCACAGCAAGATGGTTTATGGCTTGAATCCCAATTTCTTTGTGTAGGGTTTGCATTTGTGTATTTACAGGTACAGTATGTTAGAATGGACAAAAATTGATAACGGACAGAGATGGTTTTAGTTCAACTCTGCTTTCAAACGTAACATTTTGTTGATGTAGCCTAACTTGACTGTAGGTGTGAAAGTGAGTGTGAATTGATGTTTGTCTCTATACACTGGTCCTGAGATACTCTGGCCACCCGTAGGCCTATATTGGTGTAGCCCGCCTTTCGGGGATGTCAGCTGGGTTTGGGCTCCAGGCCCGTCCGCAACCCCTCAAAGGACAAGTGTATAGATAATGGATGGATGAATGGATGGATGAACTGTTGCTGCAGAGGACGTCATGTGTTATTTGTTTCCAACAGGACTTAGAGAACGGATAAGCATGAAATTCGGTGCACAGATTGCGGTCAAGTGAAAACTGTAGTTGTTGGTATTTCTGCTTCAGGAGCAGCACAGACATGTGAGCCAAAGACAGTAAGAAATAGAAATTGGATTCCAAACTGATTCCAGTTTAATATAATGTGAGTATTTTCTGCAGACAGAGAAAGTTGGATGAGGAGGAGAGGGATGCAGCTCATGATGCATCCAACTCATGTCAATTTACAACTTTTAAATATCTTTCACATCAATGTTCAAGTCCTCATTACGACTAGAAAACTCTGTCAGCTCAGATCTTTCCCACTCAAAACAAAAATAACACGCCAGTGCCAGGACACTGATGTGTCACAGTGGCCAAAGTCCATCGTTAAAGATCATTAGATCTGATTTTAATGAACACTGTGCTGTTGTGCAAACACACGAGTCCTTCACGCTGAGTCGATCAGAGGCTGAATTGGTTTGAGGATAAAAAAAAATACTCCCCCATATGTAATGGACGTGTTTAATTCAGAGAAAAGAGAACTCTGTATCAAAGTAATTCTTGTCGACACTTCTTCTATAAACCTCGTCTTTGTTTGTTGAACTCACCACCACCACCTTAAACCTCCACCTTCAGTCCGAACACTGCCTTCATTATTATTTATGGGAACATTTCATGTAAACCATTTACTCCAAGTTTAGCTCGTTACTCTGGAACCTTCCAGGAACACGTTTTTCCTTTTTTCTCTCTCCGCCTTGAGCAAGTAACAGAAAGAAAGAAAGAATTCATGAATAATTTGAGGTCATTTAAAAAAAAAAGAAAAGAAAAAAAGCACCTTTTATTATTCATTGCTTTGCATCGGCTTGGATACTTCAAAATAAAATACTTCAGACGCGATTGAGTGGGTTTTAGTTTAGGCATGAAAAACTCCTGATGGCTGGGATGCAACACTGACAACGTTATCAGTGCTTTCCACAAAACACCAGAGGTTTTTTTTTTTTTATGCTGTAACATGTCAACACAAACGCTTTCAGGAAGAACGTCCAAGCGACTGAGATCATAATTGTTTCTTTTATTACAATGACGGAGCAGCTTCAGAACGAAACTGTGACAGCAGCACTGACATTAAACATGATGCTCAAATTAGAGACGAATGACGTGAATGGTTTTGAACACCCCCCTGGTGGCTGGCTGCAGTGTAGGTCACAAATTGCCCCTCTTCCATGTTAGTGGAAAGGACATGGATGGGGCCAAATTTAATAAAATCTAAAGTACACGTCAAATAAATCCCAAAGATGGTTTGGTAGGTTGATTTGTTCGATGATATAAAACAATGGGAGGAAACGTCATGATTGACAGCTGAGACTGACCTCCATACCACTGCTCCATCCCCCGACCGCCACTGAGCAGACGTGGCTCCGAATGCTGTCATCGGCAAAATAATGGCGGTGTTCGTTTCTGGGTTATTTTGGCTTCATGCTTGGATATTGGGATGAAGACTATGAGTTCTACGGCTTCATCCATCAATCGCTACAGCTCAGACTTTAGCTCTAAGTTATGTTATTCCTGCAACAATGCAGGATGTTTCAGCTTCATTTCTGTGGGAGGAAGTTGAGAGGGTCGTCCATCTTTATATACAACCTAGTGACTATAGCATATAAGCTTGTAAATAAAAGAAGGAAAGCAGCACAAACAGCCCGTGGCTCAGAGGGGAAGATGTTTATAATGGGGTCACCATAGAAAACACTGGCATGACAGTAGAGGACAGAGATGCTGAGCACTTTTACACACATCTCTCACACACTGAGGGCTGGAGGTCCAATAACAGGGAAGGGGCAGAGGTGGGAGTATGCGATAGCTTAGCTTGTGGTATTAAAGGGCCAAGAGGTCTCGCTATGAGATGATTATCACCGTGCAGAGTGTGATGATTATTCCAGCCTCTCTGACCCACTGGGTTCAAATCCCTTCGCTTGGTGGTGAGAGGTTTCAAGGAACACGGAAAATGGGCTCTCCTGTCGTCTGTGGCCGAGGACGCGGGGAGGGAGGGCTGTGGAGGTGGATGGAGAGCAGGGTTGAAACAGAGGGTTGATGGGATACATGTGTGCTTGTTGTTCTGGTGGAGCGGTCGGTCTGAGCCCTCGGGCTTTGCAGTCGTGACGGGGCGTTATGAATGAATGAACGCGGGACAGATTGTGTCACTGGCCGGTAATGTGCTGGGGCCAGTGTGGCCATGGCTGGGGGGGGGGGGGGGATTAGGCTGACACAGCAGCACGTTCACATCCCTGATCACTGCACACACACATCCTGGAAAACACCCACCACAGGGACACACATTCAAACGGATGACATCAGCTTTCCCTTAATCTCTCCATGTCTCTGCCGTAGCGTCCCCTTTCCTCCTCTGCTCTCGTCATACCTGCCCATTGTCGACTCTGTGTGTCCGTGAGAGGGCAGAAGTTCTCTGTGGAAAAGTGGAGTAGCTGCAGAGGAAATTAAACGGCCATCGTTGGTTTTCTTTGGAATTTTATCTCTAGATTAAAGTTGCTCGGTGTAAACGTTCGCTCGGCTGCTGCCTGTCAGGAATCTCCTCCTTTTTTTCTTTTTTCTTCTCCATTTCAACTCTCTCCTGCACTTCCTCTTCTTCTTCTCCTTCTTCTTCTGCAAACATGATGGCTTTGATTCCCGTGGAAGTCGAGATGCGGAGCAAAGCCAAAGGCGATCTCTTTCAGCAGAAATAGAGGGAGGCTTGAGATGTGATGAAAGGAGCCATTCACGTCTTCCCACGAGAGAGAGGAGCTCGCTTTGATTCTCAATGATAACAGATATCATGATGACATCCCAGTGTAGGGGTAGGTTGTGTTTCTTTTTACATGTTGTAGGTTTTTCTTGGCTGCGTGTGTGTGTGGGATCGGCCTACAAATACTCGATATGAGTAACATCCTGAACTGGACGCTGCCAAACTTCTAGGATTCATAACCACGTCTTGTTCCCGAGTGTGTTTGATCCAGCACTTAATCAATATGGAGAGCTCTTTGCTGATCTGTCACTGTCACTTTACCGCCGCTTTAAGTGTTTTCCTGCTTCAGAGGAGCACGTGCACCGAGCTGAGGAGCTTGATATTCACTCAGTATCAGCAGATGAAGATGAAGGTGTCACTTCTGACCAATAACAGGAGGAGGAGATGGTTTTTTATCCTCCTGTCTCATCATGAGGAGCACGGCTCTGACTCCTGATTATTTTTCATTACGCTCTGACTAATGCGCAGATATTTTCTCAGTTTAAAAATGAGGAGAAATATCCATCACAGTTTCATTAAGCTGCAGGTGAGGCCAACTCTGTTTTTGACGCCGAGGTCTTATCCCATTTTTACAGGGTTTATCATTATCAGATGCTACAACCTCACTCCTTTCAGTTTTGATGCAGGATTTCGAGGCTCCAGCTTCGCACTAGTGTGTGTTTGAATAAATTATGTTTCGAGCAGCATCTTCTTGATCTTCTTACACGAGCTTAAACTGTGACTTCTCAGACTATAAGTATATTTACACCCTCTAGATCTGATTATTCTTGATTTTCATAAATACTCTTTTCAAATGTGTGTGTAGTATTAATTCAGTTTTGAAAGTGCCTGTTGTGTGTTTTCAGGGGAGCACATGTCGTTATTGCTGCATTTATCAGGCAGCAAGTGTTGGCTACACTGCGAAACGTTTGCAAAGGAAAATATTCAAGATGTTTTGCAGTGAACAAAACTCCAGAGACTCTACTCGCAGGAAACATGAGTAAAAATGATTACTTAAATGTAAGAAGTAGTTCTCTTGTAATCTCCACTTTATCTTTGCTTGTTTGTCTCTTTAACGTCTCTTAAAATGAATTATTAAAAGGGTACCGTAGATGTGGTGGTGGAGATTGTAGCTTTAAAATGCCGATAGATCCCCACCAGAGTACATTACAGTTAAAACCCTGGACATAAAAAGTCCTCTAATAACATTTGGCTTTTGTCTTTAATGTGAAAGAGGACAATCAATTCCCAGGTCAATTGACTCTGTAGTAGTTGGGGGTGATTATATTTCATATCGGTTACAGCTCCATTTTGCAGTGATGTAAACTTGATTCACCCCAATATAATCACAGTGACGTCTTTCACCAGAGTGGACTTTAGGGATTAGAAGTTCAGCCCGCAACACAAGGCCTCTCTGACCACTAGAGGGCGTCCGAGAGCACTACCCACAAGAAAGCTTGAAATGTTTTCCTGTCGCAATAACGCAGCTACCACCAATAAAACTCAAGATTTACAGTAGGTGAGTGAATGATCGAGACTTTAGTCAGTAGTATAAGTGGTATTGAGGCAGTGGGGGCCTCACATCAAACACCTCTAAGGGCCCCATAAAAGCTTGGACCGGCCCTGCAGAGCAGACAAACACTGTAAACACGACTCCTGATAACGAGACAACAAGTCGTGTAGTGTGAACTCGTCCTAATGGAAAGTCAAACTCCTCCAGTGTGGAAGAATCCAATCGCTTTCTTTTAGAAGGTTTATACAAAGATATTAGTATTCGACCTGCAGCTTGTATGCAGGTGTTTTTTTGAACAGACCAGGAGATTAATCCTTTCTTCAATACCAGCCTCCATCGTAATACTCCCCACGCATCCCCCCCTTTTTCTCCACCTCTTTATCTCTTTATCAGCCCTCTCCACTCGTTCTCCCCTCCTCTCGTCTCCCATTGAGGGGGGGAGAATGCAGTCATCAATATCCCTGGCTGTGTTACAGGCGGTTCACCCAGCACCTCCTGGAGGGCAGAGCTATTAATGGAATTCAGGAGAGGACGTCAGAGGACCAACAGGCAGGGGCGTGTGGTTCAGTGCCTGGCTTTCTCCAATCTATGCCACATTACTGGCTGTCAATAAGCTAGAGAGCAGTGCAGTCGCTCTCGCTCAACTCGCCTGAACTCAGATGAACCTGAAATCTCATCAAATCGAAGAGATGGCACAGAAAATTACAGATCTTTGGTCAAAGACCAAGACTGAGGTTTTGTGTCTGTGCTTTGCTGGCGAAGCAAAACATTCACAGTCAATATGATTAAATTGCCAAGCGGTGAAATTAACTTTTCATCGTAAGCGCAGTGAAAACAGCAGGCTCCTTTCCAGCCTCCTCCTCTCCTGCTCAATAGACTTTATTACCCTTTAAATGATATGTAATCACAGCTGATTAAGATGCTGCTCCTGATCATCACTGAAAACTGTGAATAAGCGCATCGCCACACTTGCTGCTTGTCTGTGAAGGCAAAGTGCAGTGAAAGCAGCTTTCGTTGACGAGCTGCAGCCGTTCGCTGTCCTCCCATCAGTCCATTTGCCCACAGGCGGCAGGCCGGCGCTGAATGGAAAACTAATCCATCCCACTAATGCAGGGGCATTACGGCTGCCCGTCACTTCCTAATTGGCTAATGGCGAGATTAGGGTGGTTACAATAGGCCGTGCTGACACTGTCTTGGCCAGTCATAACAGAGGGTTTAGGGTGAAAAGACAAGACCTGCGTAACACGTCCGACCTGGACCTTTGTTCACAACACTGGGCCATTATAACAGGGATGTTGGAGGCTATAGTGGTTTCCATGTTCACCCTGATTAGCTTTAATATATATTCTTTTAAACTCCATGCAGGATCAGGTCTGACGCCCTGAGACACTGTTGTTATTAACATCTGTCCTGAGAGATCTGATCACAAGTGGTCAGCATTAGGTTTGTACCCATTCACGTTTCAGACTAAAGCCAGATGTTCGCAGGTGTCAGTAGGGGCCGAATGAATGAATGAATGTACAGCTCTGCTATGATTTTCTAATTTAAGAAAGGTATCAATCATTATGTGGTGGTCAGTGTTTATTGTGGCTACAGACAAAGAAGTGTGTGGACTCCGAGAAGCGTAATGATATGTTTGATTTTTACCCATAGCGGGTCAGAGGTCGTCAGCTAAGTGGGCTGTCCTTCATGTGTGGCCCAGGACGCATTTGTGTTCACGTGGCGAAAATAATTTGGCCACGTGCATCTTCCAGATGTGGTTCGATCATTAGATCATCTTGGACAGATGTTAATATCAGGTCTAAACATATGTTTAAGGGAATTTATTTTCTTGGTCCCTTTTCCTAACAAGACAAACATAAATCCACAGAGACGAGTTTGTGATTTCCAAACCCCTCGACTCAGCCGAGATTGTGCAGAAGGGACTGCAACTCAATAGCCAGATGAAATTGCTGTTACTCTGTGAGTGTGAAATTTGTCTGGAGTCCATGATGAAAGAAACTGGGGAAGATGAAAAGAGGAGAGGCTCCAGCAGAGATGATGCAGGAGACAGATGAACAGTGGTGCAGTCTGTCACCTCACTGTGGCTGCTACCTGAGACTACATACTCTCCTCAGGAACGAATAAAACAAGAGGCAAGAAGATGGACACATTCATTCAGTGATGCCAACAAGCTGCTTAAAGTTTATGTCCACCCAAAGCTACAGCAATAACAGTAAAATATATGCAGTGCTCTGGCTGTTTAATTAATTTAAGTGTACTCACCAGATGTAAGTACATGAGGAAAACACTCACCTGTTGCCAACACGTTGAAATCCTGTTTAGAAGTCTGATTTCTCTTTGTCATTCGACGTGTCAACATTCACTCTCATTCCTAACGAGCAAGTTAATTCACCCATAAAAATGGACCACGCGTCTCAACTTCCTACGTTAAAATATCCCGGATACGAGCGCTGCCATCTTATGTCTATGACATCATTTGAAGCCTGAGTCTGCACAGCAGGGATCAGGGGACGGCGCTGCGGTAGCGAGGTCCCGCCCGTATACACGCTTAACCAAAGTCAGTCTCAGCTGTCAATCACAATTCATCTGCGGACATGGAGGAGCCCTGGTTTATGACCTATACTAGGACATCCTGATTTTAAATATAACTTTTTTATGATGTAATTTTAATGAAACCAGACGTGTTCTGAGATACTAGAAAGCGAAGATGTTGTGTCTCATCAAACCTCAGGAGAGGTCACGATGACTTGAGGGACACCAGGCACATCCTGTCCCATTTCTTACCCCAGCTATCTCACCGGCTCCGTGATGAGTGCACAGTGGAATCTCTCTCCGCCTGCAGTGATCTCAGGTTCCATTAACACTCCGCTCATAGTTTTCACTGTGCAACGTGCAAATGTGAAGCCAAACACAGAGGTCACGCGTTAATACCGCGTGTTTTATTAACATTCGTAGCTTCGAGCGACTGTATGTTAATGTAATCTACGGGAGTACGTGTATGAAACCACTGCAGGTGTTAGCTGTGACCGGGGCGGACGCAAGTGCTGCTCAGCTGCACAAGTGAGGGTTGTACTTGTGGCCTGTGGTTGTGGAGTTGCATCCAGGCTGGAGGACGTACTGGAGAACAACAGGCTGCGGGCTACAAGAGCCTCGGCCCACGCTGCAGCTCAAGCTCTCTCATCCATTACATTCATGCAGTGCCTGTTCTAAACCTACCTGTTTGTAATGAGCTGCTCTCTTGGCCTGTGGTGATGCTCTGGAGCTACATCACAATTATTCCCCGTCATTAGTGAGTCGAGTTAGACAACATTGTGCTCATCCTACCTGGTCTGTCTGCAAAAAAGTTTAAAATAACTGCTGTTATTTTTCCTTTCGTTACATTTTACACAGATAAACAAAGATTTGTGGAATTAATAGATGCGAGATGTGATGCCTCTCTGTCATACACCCTGTGCTCACTTCCAACCACTTCCTCCTTTTCCTCTTCTCACATCCCGGTCACCAAACCTCAGATTCCCGCAAAGTTCCCAGTTGGTGACAAATGTCCTGTTACTTATCTGTTCACTATTCACTGCCACGATCTGTTTGTTTTCCTCGGTCGTCTTTGGAGTCTGCAGTAAAGTCTAGAGGTGGATTTATACTTGTGTTCGACAGTTCTGCCGCAGACGCCTGGAGCGCAGGAACTGATTCATAGTTCGGTGTCTGATTTCATCTGTTTATAGCACCACAGCTCCGTGTTTATAGCACCTCGTTCAGACAGATTTTCTTCCGTCCCGAAACAAGCCGGGGCCGATCACAACCATTTATCTGAAGAAGGGCGAGTTTGATGCGATGAGAGGAAGAGGAAGCTGCGCCGCTGAAGGCCAAAGTGGCTCCTGCTGGTGTGGAGAGATCTGTAGAATCAGCTTGTCACATGTTTCATTGGTTTTCCACCATCTTTTGTCATGATTCCGTCCCTGTGTTTAACTTTTGAAGGACCGTTGATTTATCTTTGGTTGATGGACTTTTCTGAAATTGTTTTTCCAGTTTTGTTTTTTCATATCTTTGTCGGATTCCCAAACCACTCCGCCTCCCAGATGCTCTCCTCCTTTAGTCTCACGAATAAAGCAGGAGCTTGGTGGTTAGACACGACGTCTGTTCACAAAGAACAACAGTAGCTATTTTTAGCGAGGAGCTTCCCACACTCCTGACTGGGCTTAAATCCAGAAACACACCTGAGGGGATTCGAGAATCCAGGCTCCTGTAAGACTGACACAATGATGGCTGCAGTATTTAACCTTAATGAGTGTCCCAACCCTCGCTGATCAAGGAATTGTAAATAAAGATGATTATGCGCACTTAAAATATCCTAACATCATTAGACTGGTGCCTGGGAAAGGTTGCTACACTTTGAGAATCTGTGCAGGATCGTGACCCACATACAGAGGATGGAAAATCGAGAATCAGCATTGTGGTGCCTTTAGATATTGTCACCCGAGAGAAGTCCCCACCAGAAGATGCTGCTAAATATAGTCCTGCAACATCAAAAGTCCTCTTTGAAATGTGTGTGTGTGTGTGTGTGTGTCTCTGCATGAATGTGTGTGCTGCTCTGTCAGTCGCTCTGCATGTGAGGGAGGCTAATCTGATGGGTACATAAGCTCCCATGCAGACAGACAAAATCAAGAAACTCTCCAGCGGAGGTGCGACACAAACATCCACACTGACACATCCACTCGTGCAGTTTTTTTTTTATTCCCCCCCAATCCTCCCTGCTGCTCATTTGCTTTTATAAGCTCGTACAAATGATTCTAACAGCAGGTTGCTAGTTTGGATGTTTCAGCTCTGAAGGTCGCCAACAGTAAATCTCTGCTCGGAGGTTTGTGCGTACAGCGTTCCACTTCGTTCCGTACAATAGCGATGTTTGACAACTTGATTTCCAGAGAAAGAAAATTAGCTTTCTGATTAAATGTTCTGTAAACAACCACAAAAAAGAATGCAAGTGCTGATCATCGAGCCTTTTGTGGGTTTAGCTTCTCCACTCGAGGACCAATTAATCGGCGTATTAACAAGACAACATTGGAAGAGCTTGGCAAGCGGCTTAATGCCCTCATTTGGATTCATTTTCTATCCATTACATTGTCTGATGGTGTCTGGAGGAAGTTGAAACCGTAAACTTGGACGAGGATTGGGATTTTTTTGCCGTGTACCCAAAAATACCTCATCTCAGGAACATTTATATAGGATTTTAAAAACATTATTAGTGGTTGTATTTATTGAGTGGAGAAAAGAAGTTATGTATCGAGGTCAGTTCAAGCAGACAAGTAAAGTCAATTCCTGTCAGGAGATGTGTTAAAAAAACCGAGGGAAAAATTAAAGTATGAAATTAAGGGAATAACTTAAGTAAATACGAAAGTAAAATCATTGCAAACATTTTCATCAGTCTCCTGTTAATATTCGCCTTTAGCTTGAACTACACTGGAGCCAATCTCTTCTCTTTTGTTCTCATATTTGAAGGGAACCAAGGAAAAGGAACAATTTCATCTTCTTTGCCCTTAAGTGTCCCCAGTTTTCCAAGTGGGTCGTCCTCACAGCAGCTCATTTCACTGATTCGTTCTGTTTGTGTAGTTACAAGTGTGATAATGTCTGATCGAAGCTCCGCTGCACAGCACAGAGGGCTGTTTCTGAACGGTTTGAGGTGCGTGGTTTGAAGCTCATGGCTGGAGAGCGTTGAGGGAAAGTGTTGAAAATGTTAAAGATCTGCTCCAAAATTTAAATGTATTCTTCCCTGACGCATAACAACACATCCACCAAGTTCCATTGTAATCCATCCAATAGTTTTTGTGTAATCCTGATAACAAACAAACACAGACGTGTTTGAGGTAAAAATCTGATTTTCCAGGTGACTGAGTGTGTTTACAAAGCAATAGAACTTTATTAATCCTAAAGGCAATTTAGATAAAAACAAGAAACCGACGTGACATGGCTTTCCACTGCTCCAAAATAAAAATGCACCGGACCACAACTCCGACACCATGGGCTCTGGACGTGAAGACAACTGTCAGTCCGAAACAAGAGAAGACACTTAAGTTGCGCTCGCCGCCTCTTTGCAAAGTGTTTAATGTCGGGCACTGAAACTTTTATGGGCATTTTTCCAGCCTCGTGCAGGGAGTGATGTCAGTTGGCTCACCACCTACCAGGGAGGATCATGGGCACAGTTGCTCCCCTGCTGACGTTAAAACGCACAGATGGATCCTTTAAACGCTGCGGTGAGGGTCTAACAAGTGTGTTTCACGGGGCTCATCTATTTCCTGTGAACAACCCTCGCTCAGATGTGAAAACCTCGGGGGTACAGTGTCTGCGTGGTGTCACAGCCGGGATCAGTTTGAACAAGTCTAATTAGCAGCAAGGAAGTATTTAGGAAATCATTTGTACCTCAGTGTTACGTTATAAACTCTTATTGTTTTAGTAACTGGAGGAGAGACGATGGCGGCGGCGGGGAACTTGACGTTTAATGCCGCTCTCACAGTTTAGAACATTTTTAATTCGCTCTTGTGCTGCAGTCAGATGTGGGGGAGTCCTCATCGGACCGTCAGCTCCATGCAAATGGATTTCTGCTGTTGGCGTCCAAATTGCATCAGCTTAACCCCTGAAATGGAAAAATCCTCCTCTCTTCTACCAAGAAAGCACGCTTCTCTAATATTTGGTCTCAGATGTGAAAGACAGAAAAGGACAAAAAGGAATGAAGAGGGCATTTAATGAGTCGAGCAGGGTGAACCTGATTTTAGATGTTTTCCTGATCACTTCTGAAACACAGACTGAGACGACTTGTTCTCAGTCCGCGGTGAGGAGGCGTCCACGGCTGCAGCTGCTCTAACTCCTCTTCTCTTATCTCCTGCAGGCACAACCAGGCAGCCCAAGGAAGGAGAGGTCCCGGGGGTGGATTATAATTTTGTGACCGTTGACCGGTTTGTGGAACTGGAGAAAAGCGGAGCCCTGCTAGAGAGCGGAACGTATGAAGGTAAGGATTGAGTGAAGTCACGCTTAACGACGTGTGTGTGTGAGATTGTGGTCATTTCCTCTTTAGCTTTAGACATTTCCCAGAACTTATAAAGACGCAGACAAACTTGGAAAGACATCATGTCCTGCCTCCCACGTTCACTACCCAGGCGCCACCTCTTGTTTGAATGTTCTGGGCATTTTCCTGCTGTCGTGAACGCGTCTCCCGCTGTTTGTCGTATGTGAACTCCAGAAAATGTCCTCACCCTATTTTCCCGGAGTCCTTGTCTCAAAGCGGCTTTGGTGATATTTCAAAGCGGTTTTTTTTGTGGAATTTTTGCATCAGTGCAGCACTCAAGGCATTTTTCTGTCTGTGTGTGTGTGTGACAGTGGTGTGAATGAGTGCTGAGACAGAGTTCATCTCACACACACACACACACACACACGTACCATCCATCTTTCAGCTTTGCGGAGACAAGAGCATCATCAGTCATGAAGGACTGAAAGGAATCTGTAAATTCTGAATGAAGAGAGTCCTGCACGCACACACACACTCACACAGACAAGCACATGCACACAGACACACACTCACATCCACGCAGTCCCATCTTCATGTGGACTCTCTCGGCTCAGTCCTTGAGTCTGAGCTGCAGTGGCTCTTCAGTCGTCTAATCAAAACAAACAGACAGACACTCGCTCTCCTCTCTCTCCCGTGGTCAGACAGACCCGCGGCTCGGATTTTAAAGCACTCCGAAAAAAGCAGCCGCAGCTCTCGGTTCGCCTGGCCACCTCCAGCTCTCAGGAGACCCCCTGCCATTATACAGATAACACACACTGGTGCAACTAACTTTCTCCTCTCCCACCTGACTCCAGGTCTCTGTTTGCTCGCCACCACTGCAGGAAGGAGGGGACATTTTTTGCAGATGGCCAATTTAACGGTCGGTTGCCAGGAGCAGTGTTAGATCCTCTCACTGATGGGAGCCGCTCTCCACGGCGGGAGGGGGGAAGAGTTTCTTCTGCGCCGTCGCTCTGCCATCTTTCAATGTTTTATATACTTTAATAATTTAATGGCCAATTAGATGTGGAGGGAAAAAAAGGAGAAGGGGTGAGATTTAGAAAGAGAGACTGTGGTCAGGATGAGCCGGCTGTCAGAGCAGCTGAGGTTTGAGTCGTTATCACAAAGAATAATGTAGGAAGAGCTCAGGTTCACTTCCCGCAACAAGTCTCCTAGAGAAAGTCAACGATGTCCTGACATCTCACCGCTACAGAGTCTGTGTTTTAAAAAGGTTTTCGAACGACGTTTTAAGACAAAGTGAACAGTGAAGTGGGAGGGCTGACGACATCTGCAAGTATTTTATAAGTTTCACATGCAGATAAATACAGGAACAATTGTCCTCCATCCTCTATTTTTGAAAATAAAAATCACTCTATCACTCTCACATGAACCCTGGAAGTCTAAAGTACTGCCCTCCACTTCACCTCCACCTTTCCGTGAGACTTTCCTTTCTTTTTCTCTTTCTCATGACAGTTATATCCACACGTGTACGAGACTCCAGGCTGAAATCTGCACAGCTCTTGCCACCACTTCAAAAGTGCAGGTTTCTGTGGAGCTGCAGGTTATTTAAGTTCACACGTGGAGCATAATTTCTTCTCGAAGGCAAATCTCCGGTTCGTTAAGGCTCCAGGATTTGTGTCTGCGGTCGGGGGTCTCTAATCCCGACAGTCCCTGTAATCTTTTTACAGCTTCTCTCCTCTATTTTTCATTGCAGCCTTCGTGTTTTCCAGATCGTGAACATGATGTTTCAGTAGGTCTTTCCAACGCAGAGGGAGACACCAGCTAATGTTTTTTTAAATCTTCTTGGCTATTCTTCTTGTTCCCCTGCAGTTAATGCTGCAGTTTGTCTCTAATGCTCAGACCCAGTGGGTTGAAATCATCTCTGCGGATTGTCACACGCGTCATCTTCTAATGTCTGATCATTCAGTCACGGCCACTTGACTGGAGCTTTAAAGCTCATCTAATAGCAAACCTTACGTGACCCGCTCCAGACCTAAACTGTGGCTGATGTCCTCCTCATGGAAACCGATCCTGTGCTGTGGCCAATCTTTGTCCCGACCACAAAGAACTTCAGCTGGCTCGGATTTAAGAAAAGCTCAGAGGCAAGTTGAGACAGATCTTTTTTCTTTTTCTATGGAAGGACATCTCTCAGACTTTGGGCCGACGTGATTCGACACCTCAACCCAGGACTTTAAGAATAACAGTCTAGTGTTCAGCTTTGACCACGACGTCTTCTGCAGTTAGTTCACTCGCTCTTTTCTTTACAAGTCTTGTCTTTCCTCCTCAAATCTCAGCAGAGTATATAACGTTTCTAGTCAAAGGTTCAGCATCAAACTCCCACTTAATTCTCTTACACATTTCTCTGGCAACATTACAGTTGAAGACACAAAATGAAGCCAAGACTTCGTAAGATACGAACCCTGTTTTTAGAAGTACAACAAAACTTTCCAGATCATAGACATTAATAATTGTGATAGAAAAAATACCTAAAAGGATAATTTTATGTGCTTTTAGATTAATTATGACCCATACTGCAGCCAGCCACCAGGGGGCAATTAATACACTGTGGCATCTTTGGGTAGCTGACATGACATCCCAGCTTTTTATACAATCTATGGTTTATCTCATGTCCCATCCGCTTCACCTATAGGAGGCGTCATGTCGTCCATCCTTATCTACAGTCTGTGTTTGTTCCCTAAAAGATTTCAACAGTGACCCATAAAGAAACGAGTGACGGTGACTAATGGAGGCTGTCGCAGGGACTCGGCTGCTGCCAGCAGACGCACCGAGAGATGGTGAAAATGTAAAATCTACACAGAAGACTGTGGAAGAGGCTGTTGACTCCAAGCCAAGAGGGGAAAACTGCAGCTTTGTTGGCTCTGACCAACGACCGAATCTTACACGGAGAATCAGCGATTATTCAAACAAAGCTGAGCAGGAATACGCATCCAGTGCATTGACTGATGTGCAGATGAGAGGACGGACGAGTCTGGCGACAGCAAATATCCCCGGACATGGTGGAATTAGTGCAGGAGGAGGCGTGAGCTTGTTCGGATCACTTATTACTGCATCTCCCAACTTGTCAGTGTTGTAAGACATGATGTGAGGTGGAGACCACAGCCTGTGTGTTCACGGATCAACTGTCTGACATGGAGCAGAATGTCAGGTGCACAGAACATGTTATTCTCCCTGTGGACGCTGCAGTGGTTTCATTTGGACACATCTCTCTTATCCTCTGCTCTGTCGGCTTCTCTCCTCATTTATTGTATTTGAACTTGTGCATTACGCCTTGCTTCATCGCTGTGTTTCACTTTTGGGGAGCGGTCATGTCAACATCTGGATGCTAATACACTGTTAGCATCCAAATGTTAGCATTTAACATGCTTGGTAAAATGATTGATCACAACAAAGTACAGTTTTTGCCAATGAGAATGTGATTTTGTCAATGTTTCACTCATTATGTCCTGAAAGGAAAGGTGAGAGGATTAAGTCTTTAAGATTCAATCCTCTGGAGATCACCAACATCTCGTCAGACCAGCAGACTGACACCCCCCCCCCCCCCCCCCCCCCCCCCCCCCCCCCCCCCCCCCCCACAGCCCTGATCGAGCACAGCATTAAATATAAGAGGTGTATTCAGTACATAAAAATAACTTTGGTTTTAAATGTCTCCCACGTCTCGCTCTGTTCCAGATAACTTTTACGGCACCCCGAAGCCTCCGGCCGAGCCCAGCGCTCTGCTGCTCAATGTAACGGACCAGCTGCTGCCGGGCGCCAGACCCAGCTCCGAGGGCAAGAGGAAGCGGAACAAGTCGGTCAGCAACATGGAGAAAGCCAGCATCGAGCCCCCCGAGGAGGAAGAGGAGGAGAGACCAGTCGTCAACGGAAACGGCATCGCTGTCACCCCAGGTCAGCTCCCGACATTGACCTCCACGGGGGCACAGGTCCGCTGTCAGGACGTCCAGGTTTAGAGTCAGGGTCAAAGCCCACGGCACCAGTCTCTTCTGGATCCGTCGCCTAGCAACAGAGAGAGTAACATTGATTTCACACACGTTTCCTGGAAAATAATTTTATGGCAGGTAATGACTTTTAATTGGTTACACGGATATCTGTATGTGCAGTGTAAATTATAATTCACTCTTCAGAGTCAGTGATTACCCCCCCGATCCAAACGGTTTATGATGAAAAAGCTTCAGCGCAGTCGGTCCGCTGGTATTTGATATCAGTCGCTGGGTATCATTATTAAACACAGATAGCCAGAGGGCTATAAACACATACAGCAGCAGCCTGCAGGCACTTTCAAAATCAGCTAACACCTTTTTGTGAAGTGTTTATTTTCCAAACCAGCGTTCCACTCCGTGTTCATTCTGAAAATAGGCAGAAGTGACATTAAACACGTAACGAGGCGAAACGTCTCGAGGTCGTACAACGGCAGCACTCGTCTGCTCGTTGTTTGTCCACATATGTCGGAACACACATACACATGCCCTCACACACAGAAACCCCTTTGAATGCATCCCATGATCACATGAAAGCAGAATAATAAAAGGGGCATTATGAGTTTGATTTTTGTGATTCCAAATCCAAAACCATGCTTCGGTCCTGTGACTTTCTAAGCTGGTTTTAGAGCCCGGGGACAGTTGAGTCTCTCACAGCACGGCAACAGTCACAACACCAGGAAAATTCAAACCGTTCAGTTACTGATCCCAATCAGTGCCCGCAGTTACTTCTGCTTTAAACATCGCCAGGCTTTTTTTTTAAGGGACTGTGCCGTTTTGAGAACAGAGGTTTGGTAAAAGGATGAGATTCTGGTTTTCTTATCGCAAGGAGCTCAAACAAGGTAGGATCTTTTTCAGATGAGACATTACTTCTCTGCAGAGGGGGTGAAAACGTGAATCTAAAGTGTAAATGCAAGTCTAAAATCTAACAGTAATGATGTCATTTACATGTGACAACAACTTCTGGTTTTCAAAGAGTCAAGAGATATTTTTTTATGTATGCCATAAATATTACAGTTAAAATAATAATGTAATGGTTATGAAATCATTTATATCATTATCATCTTTCTTTCTGTTCACAAAATGTTTTATGGGACAACAGTTATAAAAATACTAATTTAATCAGAGGAAATCAGATTTGAAAAGACGCCATAAATCATGAAAATGCAAGCAATAAATGCAGTTAATAAAATTAGCTTTTAGGAAATTGTTTAACTTTTGCATTATTTTGACATTGGCTATATTATTTAATAATAGTAATAATAATAATAATAAATAATTGCAAGATCCATATTTTTGTGGCATTAAATAGTATTTTTCAGAGCAAATGAATATTCATTTTTTTAAACTTTTTCGAAACTTGTCTCTCCAAAAAGTAGAAATGATCATAGAATTAGGAAAAATCTTGAAGTCAGGTTCCTTTTTCAGAAGCGTTTAAAGACCTAAAGACAAAGACCACATCATTTTAATTCATTAAACTTGATTAATGAAGAACTACTGAGTGTGTATAAGGATTTTAGGGCAGTGCAGTGTTTTATGAAGGGTTAAAAGTTCTGTAAAGTATTCTGGAACCTCCCCCGTGTACTTTTATGATCGTCATCTGCACTGAATGACGCAGACGACCCTGACTGAACATTTTTAACTGATTCCTATCGGCGGCCTCCAGATGCTTGATAACTTTGGGCTCCGGGCAGCTCAGGAAACCATGTTGGGTGTTGGAGTGCTGCTCTGAGCTCGGGAGGGGCGAGTCGCGTCTCTGTGGATGGACGGTGTGTGTTTGCTGACCAGGAGGGTTGAACGGGAATCGATAGAGCACAGCGGGCTCTGTGATCTAAGCAGATAGCTGCTGCCTCACTCTCTCCCTCCCATAGATTATCTCTCAATGTCCAACTCTTATTTGTCCCCTCTCTACTTCCCTCCACCGACTCTCTCTCCTTTGGGATGTGCACACACTTGCCGTTTCTTTCTCTTTCCTCTAAACACCCAATTTTTCTCACCCTTTAACGCGTTCGCACTGCGCCACAACTCAAACTGGGGCATCGCATCCTGCTCCTCTCTCCGTCTCTGTTGTCTCCTCTTCTTTATTCTTCTGTCTGTCTTGTTAACCTCAATCATTCCCTTTCTTCCCGTCACCTCTCTCATCACCTTATTCCAAAAACTCTATTCTGTTTTTTAATCCTGCCTCCTCCCTAGCCCTGACTTTCAATCAATCTCTTCTCCCACTCTCCCTGCGTCCATTCCTCCTCTCCTCAGCTCCCCAGTTATTGACGGCCCTCAGCTTCCTCTCCTCCCTGAGTGATAATGACTCATCCTGCCCTGTTGTCACCTCAGAGTCCAGCGAGCATGAGGACAAGAGCACAGACGCTTCAGGGGACATCGCCCCGCAGAACAACCCAGCGGAGGCGTCCACCGAGCCGCCCAAAGACGACGGACAGTCGCCAAAGATAACAGTACCCAAGCTAGAGGAGAACGACGAGCTCGGCCCCCTGCCAGACAACTGGGAGATGGCGTACACAGAGAAAGGAGAAGTCTACTTCATAGAGTAAGTGAAAAGTTGTCATATGATGAATCTGTTAAAGTGATTCAACCATTTCTGCATCAGTTATATTATCACAACACTATAAACTCAAGGTTTGGTTAAGATGGGGTTGGGTGATAAAAGGTAGAGTTGGTCTCTACTTTCTGAATTTGCAGGTTGATGAAACACATGGAACTTTACATCTGCTCGATGTTTTTTGCTTCTCACGTGGGAAGTTATATTTTATTAATAACATTCTTCTGTAATGTATTCATTGAACGCCTGAGTGACCAGATTTAAACCATTTAACATCTAAATACTCCTGTGTATATCTATGCTGACACACAGGGACCATTATTGATGCTCGGTGGTTTTCTGAGATTTTAAAGCCCCCAGAAATACCTTGTTCCACAGAACTGTGTTATACAAGTTGGATTCATTGACATTTTTAGCTTTTTACAGCTGCAGTAAAACCATTGAGGTGCGTGTTCATCACATGAGAGTTTTTGAGTTTCCCTGTGTGAGTTTGTGAAGTGGTGTGGAGGGAACCGTATGTGCACGTATGTGGACACAGGCTCAATACCATCAACTAACGTAGCCATGAGAGGAAATTATCTTGCCATCGCGAAAGTTTTTTATTGCATCGTGTAATCGTTTTAGTCATTAGGCGAATTTTTCTTGAACCCCGGCACACTCGAATGAATCATAAACTGCCAGGAGCTGCACGGCAGCGGCAGACGAGGATGGTGTTGTCATGCCGCCAAACACATGTTGCCTCTTCATGTCTAGGCAGACTTTAAATCCCCCCCCCCCCCGCCGCCGCAGACGAATCACCATATGTCTCCTCCCCTCAAACGCTGAACCTTCACGCTCCCTCATCCATCAAGCGGCGTATACGCAGCTAATGCAGTTAGCCCACTGAATTTGCAGCTTCGAGATTCTTCTTCTTTCTGAGCTTAAGGGGTGCCGTGCCAAAGTGAATGCGGTTGCCAGGAGGATGCTTGTCTTTGATTGGCCTCCATACGAGATAGATTTGTTTACCTACGGCCCCTTGAAGTGAGGCAGCTGAGGAGAGGAATAGGAGGAAGGGAGTGGGAGGTGGGAGAGAAAGAAAAGTGATAGTGATTAAAAATAGTCAAGACGGAAATAAGAGAAGGTGAGAGGGGGGACAAGAAAGAGGGAGACGTAGATTTAGATACTGTAAATATGGCGATAGAGGGAAGAAGAGTAGGAAAGGTAAAGATGGGAATGGATAAGAGGAGGGGAGGACGAGAAAAAGGAGAGAGCAGAACGAGAGGTTGTTGGAAAGCAGAGCCAAAGAGATTTGACCTTACCTTGAACTGCACTTTATTTGGCTCAGTATTTGGCGTGGGCCCTAATCTTTCACTTTTATCTACGTCTACTCTCTCAGTCTTTTTTCAGTCCTCTGTTTTTAGCTCCAGGGGAGGTAGAGTTGGATCGGCCACCAATCAAATCCTGACTAAAATATCTCAGCAGCGGACTGCCATAAAATTGTTTTCCAAACATTAATGGTCCCCGGAGGATGAATCCCAATGATTATGGTGTTTCCCCAATCCCCCTTTTCAACGCTCTTTCTCACACATTTCTCTTGTGTTGCTCTTATATATAACTAAGTAGAAGTTTAGGAAAATACGACGTCAAATGATTCCAAGGGACGTATATGAGGGGGGGTCCCCGGGAATATTGTCTGTCTTGTGAGGTTCCTTGGCTGAAAAAAAAGTTAGAACCTCTGCTTCTTACTTTATAAAACTATTAAATTTAGGTACCGACATTTTTTTTGAAGTATCAAAAGTATTGAGAAAGACACTAATTACGTGTAATTGTTGTCCTTTCAGCTAGTTTTTCTGCCCCCTAGTGGCCATAACATAAATCAGTGCAGCTTCGACACGTGTGCGGTTTTGTTTTCAGCATAGCTGTAGTATTTCGATGTGTTCAGGGTCATCGGTGCATCCCTGTATCTTCTGTGTTTGAAGCCAAGTTGCATGAAAAGTTTTCTTCAGCAAAGCAAAGACCTCTTCACTGCATCCTCTTCCTCCTCTGACCTATTTTTTTTTTTTTTTTTTTTTTTTTTTTACTGCAAGCGTTTTGCACACCTCCCCTGCCCTCCCACTCCACTGTGTTGTGAGGACGGGAAGCCATTGTGGCTCCAGAGCTTCAGACGAGCTGCACAGATACATCGAGTTTCTCTGGCACGTCCTCATATCTGATCTAGATCCAGCTCTCTGTCAGAGAGACTCTGGATGAATCTGCCAAACCCACAGCTGTTCCCCTCCATCACTGCCTCACTCCTCCCCCCTCCTCGCCCTCTCCGTCCCTTCCCCTCCCTTCTCCTCCACTCTGCCGCCTCTGCCTGCTAATGAGCGAC
This sequence comes from Paralichthys olivaceus, assembly GCF_024713975.1. Lineage (NCBI taxonomy): Eukaryota > Metazoa > Chordata > Actinopteri > Pleuronectiformes > Paralichthyidae > Paralichthys > Paralichthys olivaceus. Next base: position 4,396,129 of record NC_091115.1, read on the forward strand.
AGTAAGCAAATTAAAAGTATTGATTGCCATTTTGTAAACCCAAAGCTTTTTTTTTTTTTTCTATCCCCACACCTTTTTTTTTTAAGAGGCAGACACACGAGGGAGTCTCATCTTTCCTCTCTGAAATCATCCTCCAGCTGAATTAAGAATCCACCAACCTCCTTCTCTCTTTCTGCCAAGTCTCCTCTCTCTTGCCATCTATCGCACTCTCTCTCTCACTCCGGCTCTGTCGTCTCTCCACAGCCACAACACCAAGACAACATCGTGGCTGGACCCGAGGCTCGCCAAGAAGGCAAAGCCGCCCGAGGAATGCAAAGAGGACGGTGAGTACCGCGTCTCTATCTTCTAGCACCTCTCTGCTCCTCGCGTTCACTCCTTTTGATTCCTCGAGCCTCCCGCAGATTCTATTCTACAAGATTTGAGGCTCGTCTGTTGGTCTAAAGAGAAGGAGACAGCGAAGCCGGTTTCATCCGAGACTTCAGCTCATCGAAGGGAAGGTTTAGTGCCAGTGTAGCATTTCGGTTTATGAGGAGTTATGTGGTCGTGTCAACCAACGCCGGCCGCTGTGAGTAGTAAGTCCCATGATACGTGTTTAAAAGCACAGGTTCAGAGGCACTGGAAGTCACAAAGACTTCTTTATTCTCAACTGAGAGAGATGTGGACTGTCCTTCACCCGCCCACACACACACACACACACACACTCACACACACACTCACACACAAACGCACGCATAAGAGAAAGAACAGGGATGAATGTTAATGCAGCGGCTGTACATGTACACATCGATCTGTTTGGGCCTCACCCTCCCTCCCAACTTTCTCATTCGTCTTTTCTTCACGTGTCAAAGCGAGACGAGGATTTATGGTCTGAGTTATAGACGGGGAGGTGGTGGAGATGAGGAGGAGATCTGGAGTTAGAGATGGACACTGACAACAGTTGAAAAATTACTTTTTAAGTCTGTGTATGTGGTTTATGTTCATGGTGGGATGGGGATATTTTTACCTCCGATATATATTATTATTATTTTCATTGTTGTTTGTATGTTTGCCTGTTAGCAAGATTACACACATCTTTTTCTTGAAATATGGCAGTAGGGTGGATTATGGGTTAAGGGAGACCTCATTAGTCGATTCGAGTAAAGGGACGGATCCAGGAACTTTTTACAATTTCTTTAACATTGTGAGATAAGGTGTTTTTCCACATATCCACCAAATCAGGTAACAAATACTCCTCTCAGCTATGTCGGAGAATGGATATTTTTTCCTAAATTTGATAAAAGCAGTTTCTAGAAAACTTCTGTGTACGTGGCATCTGATTGCATGTATTTGCAATATGGTGATAAAGTGACCGATAAGCCTTGGTGGGGGGGGGGGGGGGTGCTCTCTGAGTGCCCTTCTAGTTGCGTGTATTCCAGGGCAACAAGGGTAGAGTTACTCTAAAAATACATCCAGTACTCAGACAGAGAGACGGTGCAGTCCTGGGCCAAACATCACACCTGCCTTGTTTTCCTGCTTCATGGGACTTGAGGGCTTTAACAAATATTGTTTCTATCATCTTTTATTTTCTATTCTTTTCTATTATCGTCTTGTTTGGTTTATAAAATGTGACAATAGTGAAAACGTCCGTCTCAAGTTCCCAGACTGAAACACGATCCTTTGAAACTGCTCATTCAGTCTGACCGGCAGTCCATCAGCTGTGAAATCAATATAAAACAAAGTCGCGTCTCCACTTTGGTTCAGGCTGAAATATCTCGTCAACTATCCGATAGTTTGTCATGAAATTTTGTGCAGATATTTGTGGTTCCCAGACGATGAATCCTCACAACTTTGCTGAAGCTCTGATTTACAACGTGTCCTTGAGGTTGTTGTTTGTTCTTTGATTAAAATATCTCAGCTGGTGAATAAGAGAGAGATCTGAGAGCATAACTATTTAATTTCAATTTGACAAAAGACCTGAAAAAAACTAATATACTCAGTGGTAGTTAGTGAATTTAACCACGCTAACACACATTTCCTCATGTTGTAACAAACTGAAGCCAAAATATTTTGCATACAGACGCTGCCCTCGACCAACCAGAGCCTCTCTGTTCAGATTCTACATTTGTCTGTGTATGTGTGTGGGTTTTCTCTGGATTTCTTTCTCTTGGTTCTCCGGCTTCCCTCCGCAGTCCAAAGACCTAATTTTAGTTCAACTGGAGACACTAAATTCTAAATTGCCTGTAGGTGTGAATCTGAGCATGAATTATTGTTTGTGTTTATTCCCACGATACATTTGCGTCCTGTCCAGAGTGTAGCCCACGTCTCGCCCCATGTCAGCTATTCTTGGCTCTATCCCCCCACGACCATCGGAGGATAAGCGGTATAGCTGCTGGGAGGATTGAAATATTCTGATAGAGTGAGAAAGGGATCATTGGTTTCCGGTCTGAATGCATCTGCACTGGTGGCATTAAAAAACCAGGCCTGCGTCGTGTTAACACTTTGCTCATTTTATCCTTCAAACAGAATTACCGTCCTGATCTTGTATTTTGCTCACAAGACTCCCCGTGCAGGCGCTGAACGTCCCCTTTCCCCTTCAGTCTTTACATCAAAGGGAGAAAGATCTCCGAGATGATGAGATGACACAGAAACAAAGACGGAGACACTTGTGAGGAAATGTTCAAAATGTGATTGCACTTTTATCTCCGGCTCATTCGATCCCATTTATCTACTGAGGACGCTCCAGCAGAGGAGGGGCTCCGGTGGTTGTGTGGGACTGTTATCGATGTCGTTGGGTGACTCATCCACTTAGTTGGTCCCGTCTGAAGGGACCATGGTGCGATGGGGTGGCTGCTGCTTTGTGAAGAGGTAGAAAAACCAGTTCTATGGGCTGGTCATGTTGGGCCAAGTTCGTGTGAGTCAGACAACATTTACATTTCCTCCCATTGGAACAAAATTAAGCCAAAATCCACAACATCACCAATCATTAGTCCGATCCAGCTGTCAATCATGATGTTTCACCTCATGTCTATAGCATCCAATCCAGAACAAACACCTGGTTCATAACAATTTTCCAAATTGACAGAACTTATCTATAAGAAAACATTTTATAATGTGTACTTTGACGTGTCCCATCCACTAACACAGAGGAGACAGGCTTTATGACCCATACTGCAGCCAGCCACCAGGGAGCGACCAAGGCACTTTGGCTTCACACAGAGGAGCTGTCATGTCGTCCATCTTTACATCACACTGTATTCCAGCTTCTTTGGTTTGTCGAGTTTCTCAGGATGATCTTTTTCACTGCCGGGTCTTAAATATCAGGGGAAATAGTCAATATTAGTGCAGAGTCTGGTCTTTTCTGGTCTTTTTAGCTCCCAGAAACTTTGCACTCTTTGAGAATGAAGGGGTTAGTGTAAGCAGCCAGAGGAGAGGTGTGTTGTTCACTTCAAACGTCTACAGCCTGGTGGCACCAGACGCCCCTGGGAGCTGAGCTCAGTTAGGGAGAGAAAAGCTGCCTCAGTAAATTCAGTATTGATTGGTTGAAAAAAAGGTGTGCGTTTTTATGTGTGTGTGTGTGTGTGTGTGTTTGTGTTCATTTTTGGACCTGCACCATGCTCTGATAAGCGCTAACAGGATCGCAGGGTGGGGTCTGCGAGCTGTGACGGAACAACAGGCTGAGAGGAGGAGGAGGAAGAAGAGGACAGCACTAAGTGGGAAACTCACACAGAAGAACAGATGTAGGGGAAGTGTTTGGATCCACAACGTCAACACAGTTCATATTATACTGGAAAACCTTTAAGGTTCTGATTTATTACAACTTGGGTCTGATGTTTGTTACTTTGGCAGCTCTACAGGTTTCAATCAGCTAATTGAGACTGAACAAGTGCTCAGATGATCAGAGAGGTTGTGAACAACGACTCATACTGATTACCTGACTTCTTTTTAACTGGAGGTTAAACCAGACTAGATAATTGGCTTTACCAATATATATTTTAAACATGTGATGGCATGTTTTGAATTTAAAATCTAAAAAAGTAAAGTTCTTTAATGTCAGAAGTAACTGGTAAACTCCTGCTTTGGTGTAACTAAAGGGGAGTAAAATGAAAAACAGCAGAGCCAACATACAGAATATTATAAACATGAAACGGTGTTAAAATGTTTACACCGCGGCTGAAGCTGAATTCTTTCTTGTGTTTAAAGTCGGTCGTGTACATGAAGGTGAAAAGCAGTTCTGTCAGAGAGATGTATGTTTGCTTTAACATGCTCGTTCCTGCTCCCGTGAAGACGGAGCAGCCGACTTCACAGACGCCTTGTCGTTACATAACTCGTATTTCTCACCTCCTCTCTCTACCTCCGTATCCATCTTTGTGCTTCCCTCCCTCCCTCCCTCCCTCCCGTCTTCCTGTCTCCTCTTTTTGTTTTGGCAGACGAAAAGAACGAGAACAGTCTCTCTACAGAACCTGGCTGTTGTTTCAAACACTCTCACCTTCTTAAAGTTTGTCGTTTTTTTTTCCCGTCCTGCCAAATGTTTGTCAGCAGGTAGCGAGAATGCCCCCCCTCCCCAACAAGCGGATTAAAAGCAGACAAAACAGCGAGATGTTGTTCGTCACTGTTTCAGATATTTCATCAGACAACAGTGTTTCCTATTCAGAGCAGCACATGCAACACACAGGATATGAATAAAGACAGATAGAGGAGGGAAAACTTTGAGAATGATGCTTCGCTTTGAAGGATCGTGATTATCATATATTATTGGACTTATGGTTGGTTTTTATGCCTCAACGCCAGGGATCGCCAGAGGAATTATGTCTGGGTGGTTTTCTGTGCCAGATCACTGTGATTTTCACAAACACGTTTTTTGGACTTGTGAACGCAACATCTCATGAACGACTCGAGGGAATTTCTTCAGTATTGGTAGAAACTTGCACTCGGACTCAAAGATAAACTGATTTAACTTTGGTGGTTGAAGGTCAACCCCTTGTGAACAGGTTACCTTATGAACAACTTGAGAGAGTCCTGTCAGATTTTGCACAAACGTTCACTTTGACACACGGAATAAAGAGACAGAAGCTAAAACCAAGTGTTTCAGGCAGAGGCTGAGCAGAGGAGCTGCAGCAATGGACAGTCAGACAGAACATTAGAGCCCCTGAACCTTTTCAAGTGATAACACACACTAATGCTTTTAACCTGAGTATGACAATATGTCTCCTTAAACTTTTTGTCATCGTTCACAGGCACAACTCTCTTGAGGGAAAATATTTTGTATTTTTTTTTACCCTCAGGGCGCCAGAAAAAATAAATTGAAAAGAAAGAGAAATGTCAGGTCGGCTGTTCGCTCTGTTTTCCTTTTAGCCGCTTCAGTGGCACCACAGAGGGAGACGTTGTCACTTTTGTCTGATGTGGGGAAGTTTTTTTATTTTTTAGGGGACAATGAATTTGAACATGCGCTCTTTCCACCGTGTGCTCGCAGTCCTACAGGTGAGTTATTACACGCGCCCTCCTTCACCTCGAAGCTCCTGCGGCAGTCGGGAGAGGAGAGGTGGGGAGGGGCGGTTGTAGCTGTCTGCGACGTGATTGATGGGTGTATTTTGAGAACATCCCCAGCAGAGCACGCCTGCAGCCTGGAGATTGGAAGGAGGATTCAAAAGACTGTGTGAGGCAGATGAACATGTGACCTGTACCTGGTGAATTAGCCGTCACTGTGTGTCTTGTATCAGCCTCCATGTATTTTTAACTGCACCCAAGTGAACTCATATACTATGAGTAGAACTGGGTGCTCGATCAATACTTGGATATTTATATTTCTGTCTTTGCGTCTGGGATAAAGTTAAGAATGAGTTTGGTGATATTCTATAATTTTCTTTTTTATCAACAAACCCCATGAATATAATATATTTATGAATATTTCCTGGTTATTGTTCTCCAGAAGCCATTTAAAAACCCATAAATGAACACTGGGTGATGTGTTACTTTTCTATCATGAACATGGGGCTGTATTTTATTTTTGAATTAATCCCCTGCACATCATCCTGCTGCAATGAATACTCACCAGAGCCCCTAATGTTTATCAGTCCACGGCCAAAGATAGTCCCAAAACCGATTCATTATTTACTCCAGTTTGATCAACATGTCTACAAACGTCTGTGTCTGTCTGTATCATTGATATAATTGAGCCTTTATTTAAAAATGAAAGCTACATTTGGGGCTTCTCCTATTTCCATATCAATTTAAATGACATGATTCTGAATTGTAATTAACTATATTATAAATATTATAATCTACCACACACATATTGAGCAGACAGTTGATTTTATCTGATCAACAATCCAAAGCTTGAGCTTCATTGGAAAACGTTTTTTGTTTTTTTTGTCAAATTAGCTTGAAAATGTATTAAAATCTAGTTCAACAATTAACAGGATCACAAAAAAGTTTTTTTTCTGTGGCTTCATTATTAAAATAATCAAAATTGTTTAGCTCTAATACAAATATTGTAGATTACATTAGTAGTAGCTTGTATCGTCGGGATCATCCATCATCGTATACAGTTTATAATTACGTTATTATGGTGAAATTGAATTTGGATTTTTTTTTTACACCACTGGTCCAATAAGCAAATCACATTTCTGTCTTTTTTTTAATTACGTATCAGTTTAGACTCTAATTGAGTAAAAAAAATAAAAAGTTGAATCTAATTAACGGCAATTACAATTTCATTTAATCAGAAGCATCTACAAACCTATTGCAAAACAAGCTTAGTTACATAATTATCATTAACATGGAACAAAAGAGTCTCCTAAACAAAACCGCTCCACTCCTGACCCCTGTGTGTGTGTGTGTGTGTGTGTGTGTGTGTGTGTGTACTGTAACTGTCAGCACAATAAAGACGAACTTCGGAGGCAAAAGACGACAGAGTGCCAGGTCATGGTTCAGTATGTTTCTGTGTCTCTGTCCCTGGAATGTCCTATACGAGCTTGTGAAGCCGTTTGATTTTTCATTTGTATTCTGCTGCTTAACGATCGTCTGCTCGCTCTGAGACACAGACCAGTGGGAGAGGGAATCTAAGGACATGGGTTTCTCCACAGAGCACGAGAGAATTAAACAGGAAAACAACGAAAAACAGTAGCTGGTTGAAACGCAGCCTAATTCACCAGCCGAGTCAAACTCTGCCCCTGCCAGCGAGTGACAAAATTAAGTGATTTGTTGTGAAAGCCAGTGTCACATTGACTTTTCCTGTCACAGTGGAGATGTATTGGCTTGTTAATCATCTTCTTAAAGACTTAAATCAAGAATCTTTTCCCAGCGGAGGGAAAACGTTCCCGTGATTAATGTGTGTCGGGCCTGTGATGTAAGAATGTAGCAGTCAGTCTCAGCTCATCCATCTACGTCAACTTTTGAGATTTCATCATAGTCTAAACAGATTCGGCCGCATGATTTATTGGCAGCTATTAGTGTGGCGGAACTTGTGCATTAGAGTGAGACTTGGACCGCAGTTTCCTGTCCGAACCGTCAGAGCTTGAGAGAAAAATAACCGAGCCTGTCCCAGATCCGACAGGTAGGCCGAGTCCGCTTTTTGCAGTTTGTCCTCAGGGATCTTTAATATTCGAGTAGGTACAGTAACATAATCCACATAATCGTCATGTCAAATTTACGACAAGTCTGACACAGATTTCGTTCAGCACGTCTCTCTGAGTGTGACATGCAATAAACGTTTCTGTGATCGTGCACAGGAGCCCTGAGTCAAGCCATCACCGTCAAATTCTTAAATTCTGCGACTTTTACTTCAGCTGAATTTATAGCTGTGCGATTTACCGCTCTCTTTTTATTTTGGCTCACACTTCCTTGTTTGAGTCGCAACATTTGTCAGCAGCCCAGTGACTTTCACACACGACGCAGACTCATTTAACAACCTCGTCGTCCCAACTCCCCCCATCCGGTGAGAGCGGGGCGGGTAAATTGCTCTTTTTGAGATTTTCTCTTCCAAGTCATGTTTACCCATCAACAGGCTCCACAAGGCTGTAAAAATATTGTGTCTGACGAGGCCAGCGGGCTCCACTCAAAGCTCTCAGTGTCCCTGTCTTTACAACTTCAGTTAATTGTGCTTTTGATTGTGAGAGACAAGACTGTGATTATCGGTAAGAAAAAAAATTATGAAATGTTTTCCCCGCTGATTCGAGAGAGTGCGGCGTTTGTGAATTATAGGTTGTAGTGGTTGAGTTCTTCAGCAGTGCTCTGAAAATACTAATCAGCCACAATCAATAAATTGAACCCTGTTTATGTAGTTGGTGCCTGAAAGAAATAATGAAACTGCCAAGAATATAAAGATTTTTAAGATGGAAGATTCAAACAAGGTTAGCGGAGGATTCTGTTGATTTTCACAGTGGAGCTGGAAGAATGGATTATTTTCAAATAAATGACTTTATTTTTCTGCAAACACGGAGGGGGATTGAATTCATGGGAGGTCTGTGTGTATTCATCATCACTGCGTTCTGTCCCTGCTACAGAACTTCATCATACGTATATCTAATACCTTATTTCACAAAGTCAGGTCTGCTTGTTTTATGATAACAGCTCAATTGTGAACGGATTAAATATGACAAATTATGAGCAAGGAAATAAATCCAGGCCTCATTTTCCAAAGATTTTTTTATGTTTTTCTCTTTCAATTTCAGCAACTTATGAAGGTTGTTTGAATTTCAGAAACTTAAGAAGTCACAAAAGGCATAAGATCCTTTTTTTCACAATCACCAAGGTTGGTTGGTTGGTTGGTTGGTTGGCTGGCTCGTTGGTTGGTTGGTTGGTTGGCTGGCTCGTTGGTTGGTTGGCTAGTTGGTTGGTTTGCTTCGTGTGACCAGAAGTGGTTTCATGAGGGATCCTTTGTGCCTTGGCTGAGCTGCTCTGAGTTCCATTCTAGTTGTGTCGGTATATACTGGTTTTCATTGTTTAGTGCCTGTAAGAGTTTTGACAGGAATTGATTACAGAATCCTGGGTGATTGATGAGCAGCTTTCCTTCTCTGAACATGTCTCCCAGTTGTGGAGCTTCTCACACACTCACAATATAAGAACAATCCCACCTTATCTGATTCACTATATCATCCCAATACAAAACTTTAAGTCAAGGTCGCTCAGAACATAATGAAAAACTGCCTCTAACTGACTGACTGCTGTAACAATATGAGTTTGTGTGGCTGCTGTAAAGATTCAGAGTCTGAGTTTAGAAAATGAAATACTGTGTGTTGAACAGATGTAGCCTTAAGTTAATTTTATCTCATTGTTTATTAAAATTGTGTGCGTGTGCGTGTGTGTGTGTGTGTGTGTGTGCGTGTGCGTGTGTATGTGTGAGACATTTCAGATAAGTAAGGTCAGTTTTGTAGCTTTGTTGTAGTTTCTTTGTCTGTGTTGACATTTCCACTTCTCTGCTTGAGTTTAGAATGCAGTCTGCGATCCTTAACCACATTTCAAGACAACAGCAAACAAAACTCTATTTGTTCAGAAGCCTAATTTGTTGTGCATTTCATCTCAGTTTGCTGCTAATTCCTGAAAGACGTTTCCATGAATCACTTTGACCCCGGCACAGAGCAGCATCCCGTTGAAGAGGACAAACCTTCAGAAGGCTGGAGGCTCTTGAAATGATTCGGTTCAGCTGGTTTTCTCCTCAAAGGACAGGAGAAAAGAAAGAAGAGAAAAAAGAAACAGGACATGAGTAAATCCCTGAGGTGTCACAGGGCTGTGTGGTTTGCCACCCAGACCAAATTAGAAATAGCAGAATAAAACATGCAGAAGCTTGTGAGCATGAAACTTCACTTCAAAAAGGGTCTTGTGTGAGACGCAGAATGAGAACATGAGATTGAGAGAATACTTAGGATGGAGGAAGCAGAGATGGAAGAAGTCAGGGGTAGCGGAGGGTGAGAGAATATGTGGAAGATGTCAGGATGCCTCCTGCTGGCAGTAAGTGGCCCTCCACCTGTGACTGCAGGACGAGAGATGGCAAACATTGTTCCACTCGCTTGTGGGCTCCATCATAAGAACGCCTGTCTGCAGATTTCACACCAGTTAGACATTTTCCTCCTGGACTCATGCGGCATGGCAGTTATGAGCACTGTCGGCTTTTTTACAGTATGCCGTACACACAAAACAAATACGCACATACACACACTCTCCTTGTCCCATGGAGGTAGCACTCCATCGCAGGCTGCTGACAGAGAGGTTATAAACGACGCTCAGTGGAGCCAAACAACAGAGAGCGAGCAAAAGAGGACAATCCTCCTAAGTTCAGCATTTATCAGCACGCTGCTCAGTGAAAGAAACATTACAGTGTATGTGTGTGGGCTGGGGGGGGGGGGCACTGCAGCCATGTCACCACAGGAACTCTTTAAAAGAATTTAATTCTGCAGAAGAGCGACCTCTGTGGCCACAACAGGAAAGTAATGTCTACGCAGGAATATCCAACGTTAGCTAACGTTAATTAACACGAGACACCAAAAGCACCATTGTTGCTGAATTCAAGAGATAATTACAATCTACCTCAACTAAGTTCAAAGAATCTTTGGATGTTTTGATCTTTTCACGAATCACATGAAAAGATTGATGCCACTTTCATGATTGTATATCAGAGTGAACATGTTTACTTCATAAAAAAAACTGGGAGGAAAAGAGGGAAAGTCAAGAAAACACGTTTAGTTTTTTGGTTTATTTCCAACTGAAGTTTAGATAATCTGGTTTATCTGTTGCCGTCTTCACAACGTGTCACCTGATGCTCTTATGTCTTCACGGGTCCGACCTTGTTGTAGCGACTCGGTATCGTGGGCGTTGTTTGCAGCTTGATTTGTTTGTCTTTTTCACTTCCCGTTAGTGAGAGCGGAGACAGTTCTGGCTTCTTCCTGTGGACATTTAAATAGAAAAGGCTTTGGCTGAGATTCATGACAGCCCTTTGATCTCGACACGTGTGTGTGTGTGTGTCTATGTGTTTGGGCATATGCAAAACGATGGCAAGGGTGCGTAAAGTACCGTAACGTGTGTGTATGTGCATGTGTGTAAAGGTGAGAACATGAAACGCTCTCTTTCATATTTAATGAGTGGAGATGGGGCTAAGGAACGTTGCAGTGTTCACAGGAGGTATTCCCGTGGGCTGTCAGCCTGCTCGCAGCACTCTTTTATATCACTCAACCCTGTGTGTGTGTGTGTGTGTGTGTGTGTGTGTGTGTGTGTGGTAAACATTTCAATGTGTGTGTGCATCCCACTGAAAGTTTAATCATTTGTTTTGAGGGGATGGGGGCAGGGGTTCAGAGAAGCATATGGCACGTGCATTAGCATTGCACCAGCATTGTTTTGATATGTCTGCTCTGTGGCTGCGAGGGATGGGAGCGTGCACAGCGCTAACTAGGCCAAGGAGTATTATTGAATCTATGCGGTGACCACACAGAACAGTATCAGTGGTGCACAGCTCTTCATTCGTTGTTTCTCTCGAGCTGCAGCTGCGCTCGGCCTCTACCGGACCGGGGGATTTTTCTGGAGGTGGTCTAGCGCTGCCTCTGCTTGTTTCCCTTTCTGATTAGGAAGCGTTTCCTCTGCTCTTATCTCCGCTCTCATCCTAATTAACTTTGCCTCGTCACTAATCAAAGCTCGTGTGATTCCAAGCCGAGCTGCACCGGAACACACTGTCCCCCGAGCTCCGTGCTACACTCACCTCGCATGCAGTTTTGACGAGAGCCTCTCACACTTGGTTTTTGAATGATCATGCTAATATGCTAAACACTGCATGTGGGCATTTGCTTTAAATGCTAATTGTTATGTCCTGAAAAGCAAACAGGAAGTCCTTCCAGACGTGTTTTTTTAGAGTTGCAGTGTCAGGGAGCTGTGGAAGGAGGAAAAAGAAGAAAAGGGGGAAATCCTGTCCAGTGTGACTGACGGAGGTTTGACGGCGGATCGTCTTTGATTAGCGGGAACAAAAGCTCGCGTTGCAGCATAGTCCGTGTGCAGAAAGAGGCTGAGAGGGCAGAAATAATATGACTTCCTGCATTCGTGCGGAAGTTTTGAAAAGTTTGAGACCACTTTTAAAATACCAAGTTAAAGCTCTTAATCTGAGCCGACTGGATCTGGTCAGTGTGTGTTGCTCGCATGGATTTGGACATTTATCCTCGCCTCTGGACGAAGGCTAATATCTTCAGTTACTTTTCCTGCCGTGACATTTTCAGAAAGAATTTTCATTTTGTCCAGTATAATTCATCTGCCTGCCCATAGCATGCTAACAGGCTGAACTCACGGTTTGGAGCATAGAACCACAGAGGTCAGTTCATTTTGAATGAAGATGCATTATACGTGCAGGAGGTTTAACACTTGTTTGATTTGAACATAGTGAGCAAAGTCTCTGTTGGAAAAGTTGTTGCAAATATAGTTATAAAAATGAATTTAAACATATTTTAATCTTCACGATAAATGTGCTATATTCATTTCTACAAACCCTCTCATTAGTAGCTGCCCTGTAGAGAGATTAGAAAAGAAAAAGTGCCGTAACATTTGTCACAGTGTAAAATGATCTGTTCTCGTGAGTTAACGCTTCTGTTTCTTGGACCTGTGGAAGTTTGTTGCCTCAAAGTTGAGGGACTTGTGGACTGAAGGAGTCGAGAATCAAACCACGAACCGTCTGATTCGTGGATTAGTTGTGGGATGTTGTGTAGTTGTGTGATAAGTTCCTTCGAGATTCTTGTGTGGAGGGTTTCCTGCGGCAGTTTAGTCAAAGTTTAGATGCGTATGTATTCAGTAAAAGTACTTCTTGTATTTAATAGAACTCAGAAAGTAGGAATGATGCATGTCTTGATAACAGCAGTTATCAATTTAAATGTTTTACTTTTTTCTGTTCACTGATTCTTCATGTTTCATGTATTTGTTCACATTAGATCATAGGAATCAAAGTTTGAATATTGATGCTTTGATGCGTCGTCCAAACTCTTCACTAATCAGCTGTGGTGTTTGATCCTTCTGTCATTTGTCACTAATTGACTGTGTTATTGGTCGTGGTATTAATACTTTAGCTTGTAGCATTTTGAGTCGATGGAGCGATACTGTGAAGGTTCGATACCCTGGGGATTTGTGCTCGCTCTAGTTCCTGCTGTTAATCTATGCAAAGTTCCCGCATCAAAACCCAATATTTACAGCGCGGAAGAAGATGCAGCACATGAATATTTCACCAGTTTAAATTCAGCCACCAGATCTTTTTTAAATATTTGGGGTTATTTTGCAAGTTTGTTTCTTGGAAGGGGGAAGCTTTTGATGCGGAGCTTTAAAGAGACAGTAGCCTCTTTAAATCAATCAAAGTGACACGCTGCTGAGAAAACACATCGCTGTGTTTTTATCTCGTGTCTTGTCACCATCAAATTTTTATAAAAGATGAGATTGAAGAATTATTCACAAGAGCGAACATGAGGCCCGCTCGGAAAACACGAGGCGAGCCTTCCAGTTAATGTGTTAGTGCTCCATGAAAACCCTGGTAATTACAGACAGTGAAGTGCTGCTGTAAACTAATTCTGCCGCCGCAATGTTTTCATGTGAGATCGATATGCTGCTGTAGGTGCTCTGAATAAACAAGTCCTTCATTAACGCTGTCTCACTCCTGTTGTGTTGGTTCTTTGTTTTTTTCACAGAGCTTCCATACGGCTGGGAGAAAATCGATGACCCCATTTACGGCAGCTACTATGTCGAGTAAGTCGGGTGCATCTTTAATATATAATGGCTTGCTTTTGATTTTTCAATGCTGCCCGCTGGTGCTGTGTTAATCATATTTTTTAAGGAACAGCCAGGCGCTGCAGCCAGGAAGTATTTGCTCGCTCTGTCTACCTGCTGACAGCTGAGAGGAGGGGGGGGGGGGGGCTGGACTTTAATTTGTCTGCCTGTCCCACATTTCTGTGTCAGAAATACTCACAGTGCAGATTAGCTCATCAGCGCCTCTGTTTGAACATTCTGCACGTGTGTTCACGCACGTCCAGGAACATGGATCCACAAATGCTGCAGAGCTGTTCTCAAGTGACATTTCTTTGGCTGGATGCTCTCAGCTCTGGGGCGCGGGGACGAGGATCTATTGTTAGATGGGTGGCGACAGCGTGGGACTGAATTTACTCTACTTTGCGTTAAAAAAAAACAAAAAACTTCAGGATGACACTTGACTATACACTGCTTTATGTACTGCACACACACACACACACACACACACACACACACACACACTCTCCCCCCCTCAAGACGCTCTAGTGTTGCATTGTGGTCACGTAAACATCCAGACCTTGAAATTATGTAACTATAGGTATAAATATAGTTGAGCTGCTCAGTGTGATACTGGGGGTTGTTCATTTAAAAAGGAGAATGCGTGTGTGTGTGTGTGTGTGTGTGTGTGTGTGTGTGTGTGTGTGTGAAATCTCAAAGAGTGGGGGGAAGTATCTAATGATGACTAATTATGTTACACAGCCAAATTACAGTACTTGTAGTGGACTATCTCCCCTCTTACAAACTAAATGAAGAGGGACGTTGAAGGAAATCACTGTTTCATGTGCAGGTTTCCTCTCAGTCACTGATTCGCACAATTCGGCTAACGAGACGGAAGAATCGGTCGTTTTCACTCAGCAAAGCCTTCCTGCAGCTTTGTTACATAATCTGGGGACCGTCCGTTTAATTAGTCATCACAGCGATAGCGGCGGAAGTGCCACTGTTTTCAGATCTGATCTCTGTCGGGGGGGGGGGGAGGGGGCCGAGTTCAATGCAGCGAGACCGTGTGAAATCTAACGTCTCTTCTCTTGTTGTTGCTTTTTTTCTTTTCTTCGTGTCATTAAAGTCATATAAACAGAAGGACCCAGTTTGAGAACCCAGTCCTGGAGGCCAAGAGGAGACTCCAGCAGCAGCAGCAGATGCAAAGCCAGGGTCTGTCCTCACTGCCCCTCCCCACCATCTACAGAGGTAAGACCCCCTCCCTGGTGTCTGAGCTGATTTCTCATGAGTTTCTCTGGATGAAGTCAAACCCACAATCTGTCTGAATGTTTTTTATATTCGGTTCTCAAGGTACTTATATCTGTATCTGAAAGTCTTAAAGCTTCAAATATGGATTTATCAAACAACCCTTCAGATGACTGTCCAGATCCTACAGTAGTAATATAAAGGCTCTCACAATCCTGCCGACAAACAACAACCAGACGAGGAGAAGATTTAACCTCCGTGGGGAAGGTTAACATTTGATGTGGTTTGGATTGAATGATTTATTTTGAATAACATTATGCAGAGAAATAAATCAGTTAGGCTACACAATGCATTTAAAAAAAACATGAGAATGAAAGTTATTTCAGTAGCTAGTAATCTTTCTCAACAAAGCAACAACTCATCATAGTGTGAACAGTTTCAAAACAAAATGCAACTCCACTTTCTTTTCCCTCTATCAAGAGAAAACTTGAGAACGATTGTTATGTTGATTGACAGAAACAGAACGGAGTGAAGCGTCTGTGTTTAGATATTAACACTCGTTGGTCGTTTGAATAAAACTCTTCCTGACTGAACATGTGGGATTCTGTGTGATTCACTGTTTTGTTTAATCACTGGTTTGTTGCTGCCTGATTCCAGTGCTCACTCTGCACCAGCAGTAGGATGCACTGCTAGAAAAACACTGTCTGGACTGGTGAAGAGGAGGTTTGTTTCCGTAGTAACGTAGTAGTCCAGAGTCGAGAGCCTGTCTCCGTGGTTACACTCTGTGTACATTCCATTGAGGCTCTCTCTCCTCCCTCTCCCTACCTCCATCCTCCTTCCTCCTCCTCCTTCTTTTCTCTCCAAAACGTCGATGCCAGTGGAGGATGCCAAACCCTGTGCCACCCTCCCCAGATCCGCCCTCACGCAGGTCGGCCCGGTGCCCGAGCGCTGCCACAGCCTGGGCGACCTCTCCCGCTCGCCAACTCTGTGTCGCAGGGCCGGCGTGTACGCTACATCCTCCTCCACCGACGTCTCCCCGCTCCGGCGCGTTCTGACTCGGCGGATGAATATGTGCCCCCACCAGCAGCAGCAGCAGCCACTTCACACCTCCGCCTGCGCTGTGGTGCTAGAGCAGCCTGTCTGTAGCCCCTTCTCCCTGTGGCACTTTGTCAGTAAGTAGGCCAAGAGAGAAGCAACGGAGGCTGACTGTCGCCCTCATGGCTGCTTGCGCTCCTGTGACTTACTGTAAGCATGCTAGCTTGTAAGCAAGCTTTCCCCTGAAGGCTGCTGAAGGATTTGTGTGAACCATGACATGTCTTATCGGCTGGCAGAGGCAGGCAGAGAGTGTAATCACTCAGTCGATGTGTCTGAACCAGTGACGGCAAACAAGGGATGTTAACTAGAACACTAGCCACGACTCTTTTCTGAGGTGAAACGATGGGAGACTTGTTAAAGTGTGACTAAGCTTGTTGGCTGAGATCCTCTCATTCTGCACAAGACGCTTCTCCTCCAGAGGTCCCCCCTCCCATACACCCACCCACCCACCCACCCAACCAGCTCTCCCTCCTCCAGTAATCTCCCAGTTCCTCCCTAACCCTCCCACGCATCTTCTCTTGGAGCCGATCCCTGATTGACAGCATGTCATGTGCCGAGTGTTGCTTCTTTTGGTTTCCTCGGGACGGGACTGAAGACCTGCACCCCTTCACACCCCAGCATGGGAGGAGAGGAACAGACGACTGCTTGGTGTTTTCAGGAGGGATTTTTTTTTTATTTGTACTTTGCACGGGAGCCAAATCTGTTGAAGCCCACATGCAGCTTCCAGCACCGCAGCCTCACCTCTGTCCAGAGTTATTTGTTTTGCAGTTGCGATCATCCCCTGCCAGTTTTCCTGTGGCTTCACCTACTGGATAAGCTTTACCCATGCCTCCACCCTGTGAGCACTGCCCCGCACCAAATCTGAGGTCCTTTCAACCTTTGCCATGAAGCCTGTGAAGTATTGATGTTTCCATGTGGTTATTGTGTTTCTCTCTTGTGCTCTTTATAGAGAAGCCGCTGTTCACGCGGGACCCCACTCAGCTGAAAGGCAGCTTCTTGTCCACGTCGCTCCAAAAGAGCAACATGGGCTTCGGCTTCACGATCATCGGAGGCGATGAGCCCGATGAATTCCTCCAGGTCAAGAGCGTCATCCCCGACGGGCCGGCCGCAGCTGACGGGAAGATGGCCACAGGTGAGCGACGGAAACACAAAGCAGGGAAGCTCACAAACAAAAAAAACAACTTTAAGATAAGATAATTTATCTGTGTGGCCCATATTCACAAATCATAATTTGTCCCATAGGGCTTAACAAGGTGCAACATCCTCTGTCGTCATGTTCGGATACTTTTATAAATATGACAAAAACTGTTTTATCGCAGTAAATGTCGGCATTAAAAATCCATACGCTTGAAAGTTTGACTCCTGCGCCTCGTCCACATATTAGTGCACATCCACAGAAGTGAGGTTAAGTGTTCAAACCTCCCACTTTACACATTTACCTTTTTTAATGCACGAGAGCCGACAATTCATCAAACCTGCGCAGCAGAGATGAATGCAGCTTCCTGTTCAAGATGAAATATCTACAAGTGCAGTCCCCCATTCAAACACAAATTATACAAGTAATGCTAATGTGGTTCGTGTGTGCGTGTGTGTGTACGCGTGTGTGTGTGTGCAGGTGTATCTTGCCAAGCTTGCACTGTACATCCATATATGTGTGTTTATGCGTGTGCACCAACTGCAGAGTTTTTGTTCCCCCATTAATCATGAAAGGGACTTTATGAGCACTGCTGGTTGAGGCCACATGGGGTTGGACTGCAGCACATGTGCACACACACGCACACACACACACACACACACTAGAACACACCAGCTTTTGTCAGGGGAATAGAAGAAGCAGGTTTTTTTCCGCTGTTATCAGCATGTGATTATGTTTCTATCTGTACACTCTAGAGCAAGCGCAGAGGTTTTATTGGTCATTTATCAAACATTACTGAAGATAGAACTCGGCTCCAAAATAAGCTCGAATTGTTCTATGACCTTGAAGTTGTGTTAATACACTTCTCTTGGAATATTGCATCATAAATGTGCTGCAACTGATTTATGCCTCCATATGGATAAAAGCCGTAGACGGAGGAATTAAATTTTCAGGTCCCACCGTACATACGTACGTCCAGTTCTTGTGGACGTAATGTCTCACGTCTTCTTGGACTCGTGGATGGACTGATTCGTGTTTGGTGATCAAAAGGTCAAAGTCTCTTTGCGGACATAATTTAAAGCAACACTATGTAACTTTTACTGAGCAACAGCGCCCTCTGCAGCCACATGTGGTGATTAATTCTGTTGGGCTCTGCGTCCAAGTGGTTTTCATGGAAAGAGAAAAAGCAAAGTCTGTCCATGTTTTGACTCACTGAACTGAAACACAACTGAATGGTGAAAATTACCCATGATCCCCTGGAAGTTTTATAATTGTGTGAGTGCAGGAGTCTAAAATAGATCTTGATGACTAATAAAGCTCGTCCTGACAATTAATTAAAAAAACATGTTGGCTCTCATCCCATCCTCCCTCTTTCTCTCTTTTATTTTCCTGTGTACTCTCCCCAGACTCAGAAATCCCTCACCTCCTGTCTCCTCACCGCCACTTCCTCTCCATCTCTGCCTCACCCACCCACCCTCCCTCCCTCCCTCCCTCTCTCCCTCATTTCCTCCCCAGACTGTGTGTCCTACTTCTGCAGTTGCGGAGCTCTAACGATCACACGAGCCCACACTTGGGGAAACCCAGTCCAGCGAAGGTGTGAAATTTCCAACTCCAGATAGATAATTTGCGTCGCCTCCTCCTGTGTGACGACCTCCGGGCTGTTTCTGCCATTATAGAAGTTTCTGATGTAGTTCATATTGCAGCTCTAACACACACAGACACACACACACACACACACACACAGTGCAGGCGTATTTTCAAAGAATTTATTGACTGCAGGATAAAGTTTTGTCCACAGATATAAAATGTGGGGTTCGTTATCTGGGATATTTTTGAGTCGTGTGTGCTCGACGTGAAGAGGTTTAATTTGGAAGCTAGAGGCAGTTAATGAAAAATCAAATGGGTTAGTGTGTTTAAAACGATTCAAAGTGCACCGATATTTCACAATTTTACTTATTCGGCTTCAATTTATTGAGTTTAATGTACTTTTTTTTTAAACACAACACAGAACAAAACACACAATTGAAATGACGAACAACAGAGAATGTGTAAATTGAATTATTTAAGTTGAGCCTGGTTCGAACTTACGGGGGAAAACTCAGCAAACGGTTTGAGTGTTTAACCTTCGAGCAGCAGATCCTGTTTCGACCATTTAAAGTAGTTGTATGATGCAGTTCTTCTTCTTGTGGGTATAAAGTTTTTTAGTGTGAATATGCTGAAACGTTAACATTTTCAATAACTCAAATATGAGCAGAATATTTATCCTTCATCACGTTGGTTCTTGACTTCAGACAGAAGTAAACAGAAGTATATTACTCCACACTATTATTCTGAGCAGTTTTATAAAATAACCTGTAACACCACAAATGAATGCTGTGAGTTAATGTCTTGTCGCCCTCAGAAGGCAACATCATCTCTGCTCTCTGTAGTGAGCTAGTGAACCGGACACGCTAAAGATCAGCCTTTAACAAATGCCGGCCCCCTGCTGAGAGTCTATCGTGGCCCCCGTCTTCTTGGCGGAGCCGCTGAGACCTTTACGTCCGCAGACTCTTGAACGCACCATTAGCTGGAGATGAATGTGTCATAAGGAATATGCAAGGATGGGACAATGAAAGATGAATTAGCTGCCGGGGCCTTGGTTTCCCGGCGGGCGCTGCGTTAAGGTCAGCGTGATTTAGAATACACAAAGGGACCAGCAGGAGCTTTTACAGTAGATGGAGGGGGGATGTATGGCGGCCATGAGTGTGAAGTTTTGTCTCTGCTCTCTCTGATGTGTTCGTTTCTCTCTGCTTTTATCCACCAGCCTGTTTGTGACCTGATGAAGGGTAATTATTACTGGACCTACAAAAGCCACAGTACTTCTGTAGCCATGTATCATTATCATCAGAATTATCCGAATAAATGTTTAAAAACTGCAAATGGACAGAAACCACCTCTTTGGGTCGGACTAACTTTTGGTCCACTGGTCTGTTATGTTGGTTCCGACTAAACTTGAAACTCCAGGACAAACAAAGTAAGTGACAGCGCCGTAAATCTTGGCTCATAGAACTTTAAGCTTTGCTGCTGCAGATGATGACGAACTGATCCGTCAGGTATGATCATGCACGGATGCCTGTGAGTTTAGATCTTTCTGTCTCTGTAAAAACAAAAAAACTCGGTGCCCTCCGTCTCTGTCCTCCCCCCCCTGCTCATAAAGAATGAGATATGGTCGTGGCCGGGGCGCTGTGAGGTCACGCCACCATCGTTTGTTTTCTGCCAGTGTGTTGCTCGACTATTGATTCTGACACCAGCACTCAAGGCAAATGTCGGCCCGGATTAATTAAAAGTCACGTCACGTCACGTCGCCTCGAGATGTGAGCTCGGCTCTGTCAGTGCCGGCGTTTGTCTGCATCACGGTTTACAGTGAGGGAGAGGGAGAGGGAAGACTTCGGTGAAATCTTACCTTCGGTTTACTGCCGTCACTCAGACGGGTCGGCAGCTCGGCTCCCGCTCAACAGTCAATCCAGCGAATCGATGTGAATTACTTTTAGTGACCCAGTCATTAGTGCTGTAATAGTCTCCTACTCACGTTTTAAGAGAATTGAACAGGACAGAGCTCGTGGTTAGCGCAGTGAGAGCCAATCACTAAAGCACATGCATTGCTTACTTATCTTGAAGGATCTTTGTTTTCCTCTGCAACACACACTCACGGTCTCCAGCCCTCGCTCTCTAAAGAGCACGACAATTATGCCTGCAATTAGAAAATAATTGTTTTCATTATCAACCCAGGTAATGCTGTTTGTAAGACTTTAATGTGGATCGTGCCTCGTGTTCCCACTCGCTGGGTGTTTTAAAAACCTGCATGGTGCCTGCACGAAACACTATATTTAGTCATCTGCCAGAGACGAAGATTAGCCTGGATGTGGAGCCTCTTTGTGTGGGAGCATTTAATTGTCAGCGATGTTTTATCTACAGTGCAGTGTGTTGGAGTAAGCAAATAAAAATCATTGTGTGTCGTGAAAGACAAACATTTTCAGCCTCTCGTCTTCTGCACTGTTTCACGTTTGAGAGGCCGATCAGCGTTTTTTTTAATCTGTGGTCTTGTTTGTCTATCGACATGTTGATGTGTCTGAGGGAGACGGTGCTGATTGAGATGTCTGATCTCGGCTCCACACAAAGCTCCACGATTTATACCTGACCGCCGCGTTTCTCTCTTCTTTTGTCTGCAGGTGATGTCATCGTCTACATCAACGACGTGTGCGTCCTGGGCACCACCCACGCCGACGTAGTTAAGCTCTTCCAGTCCGTGCCCATC
This sequence comes from Paralichthys olivaceus, assembly GCF_024713975.1. Taxonomy (NCBI): domain Eukaryota; kingdom Metazoa; phylum Chordata; class Actinopteri; order Pleuronectiformes; family Paralichthyidae; genus Paralichthys; species Paralichthys olivaceus. Next base: position 4,417,569 of record NC_091115.1, read on the forward strand.
GGCCAAAGCGTGACGCTCGTCTTGTGTCGCGGTTATCCTCTGCCCTACGACCCAGAGGAAGCTGCCAACACCAACAACAACACCACCACCACCATCATCTCCCCGCTGGGCATCATGGAGCAGCGGCCCATCATGGTGAACGGCAGGACGGGCTACGACAACTACCTGGAATATCTCTCCCGCACGGCTCGCTTCGTCACGGACCCCAGTCAGGATCAGGTCAACGCCCAGCAGCTCCTCCCGCCTCATCCAGGCGACACCCACTTGGACGGCTCCCTCCCCCCCACCACTGGCACCACGCCTCCCGACAGCATCTCCATGGCGTCGTCGGGGGCGACCCAGGGGGAGCTGCTGACCCTGACCATGGTGAAGGGAGTGGACGGCTTTGGCTTCACTATAGCCGACAGCGCCACGGGCCAGCGCGTTAAACAGGTGCTGGAGCCTCAGGGCTGCCCCGGCCTGTGCGAGGCGGATCTGATCGTGGAGATTAACAAGCAGCCGGTTCAGGGATTCACACACACGCAGGTGGTGGAGCTGCTCAAGGAGTGTGCCATCGGATCGGAGACCAGTCTGGTGGTGCAGAGAGGGGGAGCAGGTAAGACGACGGCCGCAGGTCGAGATGGCGTGGAGGAGTGAATCTCTGCCCATCTATTTCCTATTTGTCTTTCTCGCTGCGTCTCTTTCTGCCTTTTCATCTATTTCATCCTTATTACTGAGTGTGTGAGTGAGTGTGTGTGTGACCCAGCTCAAAGACCACAGAAACCCATTATAGTTCCGCAGAGCTCTACACTGGCTGACAAATGCACAGCTCCTCTCAAGTGCCCTTCCTACTCGTCTGTCGCCTCAGTCAAAAAGACGCAGCTCTGCTTTCTTCACCGAGTCTTTCTTTACAGCCTCTTTTTCATGTTTTTATCACGACAGTTTCATGCACGGGACGGACTTTACCTCACATTTTGTCCGCTACGAATAAAATCCCCGAAACGAGGGCACGTCAGAAACACCAGAGTTTTTACACCAAATACTGTCAGACTGCAAATGGCACAAAAGTGCTTTCAGCCCTGTGTTTTTCAGACTGTGGTCCTCTGACAATCATAATTATGCAGTGCACTCTGTCATGAGTCACACAGGGTTGTTATTTGCAGAATCCACAGGTAGACGACTGTTTTCTGCTCTGTGAGGCTGCGTGTGTGTGTGTGATTTCATTCGCTCTCGAAAACAAGCAGAAACCTTTTCAGAGTTTACCAGTCATGACTTTGACATTGAAAGACGAGATTCAGTGTCGCTTGTACGACTGAAACGACGAAACATAAGTTGTGCGTAAGCCTCCTGTGATCTGCCTGCAAACTGAGGTCGTCTCGTTTTTTTGAAACGCGGAGTGCATCTGCCAGCGCTGAGTCACTGAAGATTAAAAACGTTGGAGATTTTAATTAAATCTCAAATCAGCATCCCTACATCAACCACACAGATAAGAGCTGCGTCTCAGGGGCTGCATCCTTCAGAGGCTGCATTTGAAGACGGATTACATCACAGCGGCCTGACTAGACTGTCCGGTTTCGAAGGCTCCGACTAATGCGGCAGATAAATGCGTCCCCAAGAAACGAAGGCTCCAACAGGTGGATCCTTCTCTGGCCCAACCTATCCCAGGATTCATTGCGTTTTGTGGTACAGATGTTAAAACACCAAGGCGCATTAAAACTTTCTTGTCGTGTTCAACTTCATCCTCTGACAGTCTTACTTCGGTGCGGCCTTCCAAGGATGCAGCCTCTGAATTGAGTCACAGCTTATGTCCTTCTCTGAAGCAGTGATTTATTTGGGCGTTCTCTACGTGAACTCATGGGATGATTTGAGAAACCAGTGCTACTTTTGCTTCTCTTTGTGGAACCAATTTGTTGTTCTGCAGTTTGCCTCTTTGTGTTGTGTAATGTCACATACCAATCATGATGCCAGCCGCCCGGTGCCACAGACACCGCTGAGACTCGCCCACAAAGGTCAGCCGCGTCCTCTGAATGGATTTATTCCCATTTATTTCTTTATTAGTCTGCCCGTGTCTCCGTCAGCAAGCAGCGAGCCAACGAACCGGAAGAGAAGACACCGAGTGAACATGTTTGTGTCAGCGAGAAGAAAATGTAGATTTTCTTTCCTGCTCCACTATGAGAGAAAATAAATATTTTTATGGCCAGTACCTCTGTGAGATCATCAGCCATACGTACACACATGGGAAAGGTCAGAAGTTTTGTCCCACCGTCTCAAACATCACCAATCTGTCAACACACTCCCCACACACAAAACATAAAAAACACACAATCTCCCATCTGCGCCGGGAGCTAATGGCGAAGCCCTCCCGCCATCTGTCCGGGGTCTTCACTCACCGCAGAGCTTCAGAAGGTCGCAAACAAGCGCTCCCTTCTAAAAAATCTACCCGTTGGCCCGCGGAGGAAATGGCAACCTTATTTACGTGCTATATTTCATCTCATTATTCCAAATCTGGATGTGGCTCAGCTCCACTACACAACAATACGCCAGGTCGCTGTGTCACATCTGTTTGTGTTGATTTCCTGTGACGTGACAAGCTGCGGCTGCAGGAGGTGAAAAGAAAAAATGCATCAGAGCCGCCCAGGCTGCTCGTATAGTAGCAAGACTGCAAACATATGCAGAAAAGAGTAAGGCTGAGAAAACGTGCCAGAATATCCTGCGCGGGTTTCAGACGTCGTCGATAGCTCGAGAGAATTTTAGGGATTTAACCAGTGTCTGACTTTAAGCTCATTAAGATCAGAGACGTGTGAGCCTCCTGGGACGAAACAGTCACAATCAAGTCTTTGTAATTTCTGTTTTCTTCTTTTCTTACAAGTAATGACACGCGGGGCCGAGCAGAGAACCACAGATCTATATTTTTAGGTGGAAAAGCCGATGGTGATGTTATTTTTGTTACAAAATCTTGTGATGTTGGTTGTGTTGACGTTCAACTCTGCGTGACGGGTGGTAAAGCTGTTTAGCTGCTAACAGTAAACTTGCTCACAACTTAAAGACATTTAATACAACAGGTTGGAGATATGAAGAGCTAATAAGGCAAGTTTATCTTTAATTCTCATTTCAACAGCAGAGCAATTTAAAGTGCTTTAAGCAAAATAAGACGTATAAAAGCAACATGAGAAGCATTTTGCAAGAAGTTTAAAAGAATCAAACACAAAATTTCATCCCCCCAATGGACATTTCTCAATATTTTTCTCAACTTTTAGTCGACTCCTGACTTGGAACCTTAAAAATCCTTTTCTAATCTGCTGCTGATGAGAGTGGACAGTGTTCAGACTTTCTATGGATATTTATTGTCCACGAGCCACGGAGGAGCACACGATGATTCAGAGGCAGAGACGCACAATGCACACAACAGACAGAAGCAGTAACTAACACAGGAAGTGAGAGCCTCCCGTCAAGATGTCAAGTCGACCTTGTTTATGACTTTCATTTAGTTTAAATCGCCGCTGTCGCCTTTCAGCCGCGTGAGTCGCACATCCTCCCTCGAACCTCCTCTTCTCGCCAACAAATGTTTTCCACGCTCCTCAAATGGTACGCGGACAGGACGGAGGCTCCACTTCCCCTCAGGCTGTAATTCTACATAATTAGTTTCCTCGTAGTTCCTTGTATATGAAGACGCTAATGTCTTCTGGGGTTATGTGTAAAAATCTTTTTAGAAAGTGATATAGCGTCTGTATAGGAAACTTCTCCTCAAGACATTGATCATATTAAAAGATACTGAAGATACACGACAGAAATTTCCCTCATACTCAGCTTTCTATTAATTTGTGAAATAACTGACTGAATAATTTATGATGACTAATAATCCCAGTGAAATATGGAGCTCGGGAGGTTTATACCTTATGTCTGCTGCACACTGGAAGAGTTTCAAATCTTAACTGAATGAAAAACGTGGGAGACGACAGACACAAGGACAGAGGAAACAGATTTCTATTCTTTGAATCATTGGGAACTCACAGAAGAACTGAGTTGGTCGTTTGACCTTTGAGATCCCTGTAATTAACGGTTGTTATACACACGTCCACTTCAATACTGTTTTTAAATCGGTCACTGCGTCGAATCAAACAGGAAACTGTGGATCAGGGTGTCAGAGAAGCTTTCATTATCAAACTGTGAATGTGAGTGTGCATACTTCTACGACTTCTATGACACACTCAAGTAGTTAAGTGGAGGCGGAGCAGGCGTCATTTACGGCTTTATCATTGATATTTGACATATTTGTTGCTATGGCGACACACTACCTATAGTAAATTCAGGAGTGGAGTATAATCAAGTGTACAGAGTGAGAATTAAACACAGAGAGACTCGTCACGCTTGGCTCGGTTGTCATGGACACAGGAAGCAGTCGACGGCTGCAGCAGAGGGTGCTCGAAGGTTTTTACCATCAATTCATCATCGGCAGAATAATGTCGGTACCTGTGTCTCATCTCTTTACTGTAGGTTTATAATCATCATTAACCAAACACACAGGCAGATGGAAGCTGCTGCTGCCGCTCTCTGGTGACACGCCCACTGCGTTTTCCATTCTGCACCACACAGAGTAACATGGAGGTCCGCTCTGCTGCCGATCAGTGCGAAGAGAGCAGAGGCTTTACAGGTGGTTGTAGAAGACGATGGAGCTTTTCATTTATCTAAAGGCTGTTAGCAGAATGTAATATTTAATATTCTTCAGCAAAGTGAAATAGGAAGACAAAGCTCCTGATGGCGAGTGAATTCATTTTCTCACAATAATAATAACTGATTTATCAATGACCTGATATTCAGTTTAGTTCAGTTATTTCTGGTTGTTAATGAGGGTCAGTCACTTTAAATTACTTTGAACTTTAGTCAATAAAGTAGCAAAAGTAGCTGCTAAACCGGTGTTGCCAGATGTGCCATAATTATTTTATTTGTGCGATAATTTTGCCCTCGATCAATAAGGCACAAGTGTTTCTCTGAGCTAACTGGGTAACCCTGAGTAGCATGTATCTGTCGAGATGTTATTTCTTTGAAGGCCGAACTTTATCCTGAGCCAAATCTATTAGCTGGGGTCAAATGGCTGTTTTGTCCTACACATAATTACTTTTGGATGTTAATGTAATGATGTAGATCTTTTTTTTATAAAACACGTTTTTTTCCTTTGCTTGTGTCACGACTCCCAAAGAGCTCGCCATTAAACCCACGTCGTTAGAGCCAAGTTGACCGTCCCAAAATTGGAGCCATTTATGATCAAACTATCCAGTCAATTAAGCCGCATCTCCGTGACGACCCCACGCTCGTAATAAAGTTATAATATTAAGCATCCCTTAAATTTGACTTTGACTCTCGGGCCAAGGAAATGGGGACCCTGTCTCTCATTATCTGTAATTATTGTGTGTGTGTGTGTGTGTGTGGCAGACAGCCTCATTAGCAGCTATTTGACCATTAACAGTCTGTGTCGCCGCCGATCACCCCATCAGAGACGCAGAGCCGTAATTAGCACCAGAGACTTTCAGCTCGTTCACTTGCTCTCTCGCCCGTTTAGCTTCCACTAACACGCCGCCCTCTCCCCTCACCGCCGCCGTCCCACACACTCACACAAAATCTCCGAGCCACATGGTTTGATTCACACAGGTTTGTACGCACACCTACACGACAGCCAGGCACACTTGCCTCGTCTTATTCACACATATCCCGAGGCGGCCCTCTGAACACAAGCCTCCGCACACTTACATAAACTCCCCTCTCTTGTACTATCATGGGTAACGTGTGCATTATGAATCAGCCGTGCAGCTTGGCTGCTCACCTGAGATTGGTCACATGCACTGAGATGACCAGAGGCTTCTTTAGAAAACATGCGGACCTCAGAAGAAGGTCTGCTCTGCCGAGAAAAGAAAAGAAGAAGTTTGACTCACCGAGCCTCCTCCAGCCTCTCAGGGAATCGCTGTGTAACTAGACAGTGATTCATTGGATGTGTGTTTGTGTGTGTGAGAGAGAGAGATAGTATAGTTGGAAACAAAAGAGAGAGAGAAAAACGGAGGAGAAAGCAAAAGAGTGATGACTCTGGCACTCTGCCTGTGGACCGCAGACTGTCAGCCATGTTCACACGTCTGTCCCCACCAGCTCCAAATGCGGAGGAGCTGCCCGCCAGGGATCGATATCCCACCCCGTCGGCCCCAGGAAGGCGCCCGGGGGCCCGTGCATGAACGGGCAAGACGCTGAGATCAGATCGTTGCAGAAGAAGGAAACAGGATGTTGGTTTTGTTGTCTTGTTACCGTCAAAACTAGATCACAGGCGCTAAAGTTGGGCTCCCATCTCCTCCCGTGTGGGAGGACGAGAATTACTAACCTTGGTTGCCTCTTAAACAAATCAAGCGCTCCTATTATTTTTTTTAATGGGCTGGAGTGATTGCTCAGTGATTGCATAAGCGTGATTAAACAAATTGTGCAGTTTTTAGCTTTAATATCATGCAAATTAAACCGTGCAAATAATTAGTTTTTTTTCACACAGCTACAATGGGGCTGTATATTTTTTTAAACATCTGGCGAACATGGAACAGGCGTTTTTAATTGAGCTGCACAGTTTTCTGCTGTGGATCCTGTGTGGAGCTGCCAGTCTTCCTCTTGAGGTGCAGATGCATATTTATAAAGGTCTGAAAAATTCATGTGTGCTGCCATAAATTCTAGTGTTTGTCATGGCCTCATTTGAATAATTGAAGGTCTAGAAGTAGCCTCTCATTGTGAAATTAAAGAGATTTGGGTTTTTTTTGTTTCACTGAACAAATGCAGCATTGTGTGTGTCAAATGGTTGTATACGTGTGTGTGTGTGTGTGTGTGTGTGTGTGTGTGTGTGTGTGTGTGTGTGTGTGTGTGTGTGTGTGTGTGTGTGTGTGTGTGTGTGTTAGTTTTATGTGTTTTCTTCTCCCAGAACAGATCTTTTGTTCGTTTTGAATTTTTGGTCACAGTTGGCTTTTAGAAATTTGATGATGGGTAACCATGAACATTTCTATAATTCATTTAACCCTCATGTAACAGCTAGTAAACAGTAAGACACCCATCCCGAGGTGTCCAAGGGGGCGGGACTAGACGGTGACGCTGATCACGGAAAGCCTCTGTAGACCAGACTGTCTCATTTCAGTTCGGCCTTCATGGTCTATGTAGGCTGGGTAGACTGCGTCCTCAGAATTGAGACAGGGCTATTTTGTGTGACAGTTTTCTTACGGAGCCAACAAAGACGTGCACAAAATCAAATTACACAAAGCCTCTTTATCTAACTAGTGCAGAATGTGCCTGTTGGTCAGAGCTGATTTCTCAGCCTGTGTTAATCCAGCCTCATTGAGAGCATCAACCAAACAACTTCACACTTAACATTTGCTGCTGCTGCTGCTGCTCGGGCTGACGGCTCTGCTGCGGTCCAGTCGCTCTGATGTCTGGGTGAGAAAGTGCTGTCGCAGTTGAGTTCTGGATTTTTAAAACCCCAGCGTTTTAGTGCTGTAAATGTTCAGAACACTGCCCTCAGAGCATTGAAAAGTTTGAAGAACCACTCATCTAAAGAAACTTCACGGTCGAGTCATCGGCAGCACACTCCTCTGGTCTGAAGAGCATCAAATAAGCATTTGTCAGAGAAAATCTAAACGCAGGCTGCAAGATGTGCGAATAATATAAATAAATCCTGTTCGTGCTGCAGGGACACTGTAGGCAGTTGTCCACTTTACCAAATTGATGTCTTCTTTACTTGACTTTGACCTGTCTGACCTATTGTCCATTAAAATGTGTAGGAGATGTTTCCTGTTGAGGACAATACAATGTTTTCTGCGCTGTTTTGTTATCTGACCTTCAGAATTGAAAGCGAAAGCTGATTACCTGAGACATAAGTGGGCCGTGTGTGCGTCTATGGGCAAACAGCATTGTAGGGAAGCAGACTACTACTACTACTACTAATGATAATATATACTTATTTATATCTCGTGGTACATTAGGTGTATTGATCAGTGTTTGTGTCTCCGCTTGGTGCTTAACTTAACTATTCATGTTTATCTATGATAAATTGTTGATGTCCTTGGGTGTATAGAAAGACGCAAGTAACAGCTAAAGCAAAAAGGATGTAAAAGTGATTTGGTAAAAGGAAGTTTTGAGAGATTGTTTAATGATATTTCAACCAAATAGCAAATATAAGTTTTCACTCTTTTACTTTTGAGTTTTCTGCTCGTCCTCCCACATTACTCTTTTCCCTCAGTTGTCACATTGCAAAGTTTGTGTGTGTGTCAGGAGTCTGATCACAACGGCACCATTATTGCCGGAGAAACTGGAGGACTCTGCACCCTTGGAGCAGAAACACTCCCAGACTCAGAACTCTTTAATTGGACTTTTTCTGAACTCAAATTGAAAACGAGGCTCGACTGCAACCGATCTCATTCATCATTACCTGCAGCCGAATGGTGAAACACTGTGAAGATATTTTAAGTGGGATCATTTGCTCTCATTGTTGTGTTCTACTGGTCCTGCATGTATCGCACAGAAGACTAACTGTGGCATCAGGGCAGCTAAAGGGTACGAGTGTATTCGTCCTATCGTTATTCAAGAGAGCGGCCTTTCAGTTCTAGAGCTGAACTTATTGATTTCATGCTCACTTTTTGTAATGCTCTCACTCTAAATTAGGGATGCACCAATCGGATATTAGTAACGGATATTGACTAAATAGCTAGATCGGGTTTCGGACAATTGTACCTCGGTTGTACGGAGGTATTTCACGCATGCTACGTCAAACAGCTTCCAAGGCTTCTTGTCATATCTGCAAAGGAAATGTTGCAAAAGGTTTGTTTGTTGTTAACCCTCAAACCAGAGAGCAGACATTTCACGTGCACACAGAAGCAGCGTGAGAGCGAGGAGAAGAGCTGAAGCAGGAAATCTAAGTGCATGCAGGGTATATTCTGGATATCAGTCCATGTCTGAAGCTAAATGAAAGACCATGCTGTTGAATGAGGGAAAGAAAACTGGTTTGCGTAGATGCTCAGTGTGAGTTGGACATCACAGGGTTCATGAATGAGCTTTCAGTCTCTGGGCTTTCAGCACCACGGACAGCTCCTTTCTCTCTCTCTCTCTCTCTCTCTCTCTCTCCACCTCTCAGTCTTTCTGTCTGTCGCACGCCCCTTCTCCACTTTAGCCGTGGGGCAGAGTGACGCCCGCTCCCGACTAAGTGTTTGCTCCGCCTGAGTTAACAGTGACTCTACCCGGAGGATCCCTGCGGTCAGCGATGCCTGCTCCTGCCGCTCCCCTCTGTCTGCACGGCTCAGCTCAGGTTCCAGTACGAGGGCTGTTGTCACTGTCGGTATTTTAGCTTTTCACTCAAGTGGCCTCTTTGGGAATTAAAGAAAAGGTCCTCTCCGTCCTTTTCCCCTTATTGTACTTTCTTCCGTCTTGTTTGGGGGCTGATCAGATATCGCCCCCGTGCACTGAAACTGAAATTGGCATGGAGGCTTTATTTTAAGCTGTCATGATTGTTTTGATCTTTAAAAATTTAATTGGCTTATTCTGGCTGCAAGTCGCTAACAGTCTGAAAAACGCTGCCAGATTTCACTGTGTCAGTTGTTTGTCATTTCATTTCCATGTTGTCGCCATTTGACTGGTGAATCAGCGAGACGAATGTTGTAGCAGTGGGACTGGAGCCCGGCCAGGCCGAGACTGGGAAGGCTACGTCAAGTAGTCACTCCGTAATTTGATCCGTCCATGTGCAAATGCTTGTTCCCAGAGGGGAGATGATGGCAGCACGTGAAAGTGAAGAAGGAGAAGATGGAGCATGCTTGTGTTTTTTAAACACTCCATTAAATTTTACTACAGAAATACTGCCTGATCATGTTTCATTACTGTGTGTGTGTGTGTGAGTGTGTTTGTGTGGGTGTCAGCTGTTTGTGTCCAGGATGGAATTCTGGATGTTGTGCTTGTAAACAGCAGAAGTGACGTCCCTGTTTAAAGTTCACTGATAACTGAAAGTCAAATTGAGTCACTTCTTTAATGAAAACAGAAATAAATCCCAGGGCCGTTCCATTGTCACTAAACTTGGAATCATTTACCAAAAGCGTCGTCACCTTTAACATTTTTATTTTCCATAATTTATTTTCCCCATTTATTCCTGTATCTTTTAGCCTGATTGCTGTGTTTTAGCATTTTGATTAGTCACTGCTTGTAATTATACATAAAAGTTATATATAAAGTCACACTGACAATTAAAGCAGCTATTTTAATATTTTTATGTTCAGAACGGATCAGATAACTTCCATGTAACATTATGAGGCGACTTTTTAGCTCCTTATTTTGGTTTTACAGCTCATAACTTTATCAAACACCTAAATCCTTGAATTTGAATATAAATCTCACACTGTCACAAAAAGAAATCACACAGTTTATCACTTTTGAAAGATGAATCTGTTGCTGCTTCAAAGATCATATGTTTATTTGACTTTTTATCACATTTCAATATGAAGATACTTCACATTAGAGAACACTGAGGTCTTTCGTTAATCTCTCTCTGCCTTCACAATAAGTTTGTGCCTCGTATTATTCACCATCTTCAGCTTTGTGCTTTATTTCCTGTTTGAGTGAGAACTTCTCTTTCTTTATCATCTCAACCATTCCCACTGTTTTCATGTCTCTCTTATTTTTATTAGCTTTTTCTGCGATTCAGTTATCTGCAAAAATCCCTCGGAAAAAAAAGGCTCCATGGTTAAAATTAATAAACCTCACATTTCCTGATCTGTTTCTTCCATCTTTTCCTTTTTCAGTCTAAATCATATTTTTGTTCTCTCGACATTGCAGGTCACTATTCACCCTGGAAGACCCCTAAGCAGGTAACATGCATCAGCTTCCAAAATCTGGACCGTCCCCAGCTTTTGAAGCATCAATATAGATTTTAGTGGCAGCAGCTTTAATCACATCGACGCTTCTACTCTGTATAAAATTACTTTTCTGTCCCTCCTTCGTCGTACTAACTCTACTGATGATTCACTCCATGTCCGTGGCTTTTATAACAACCAGCCCTTGATATCTGTGCGTCCTTTATTGCTATGAGATGGCAGAAAGGTCAAGTAGCACACTCATAACACCACAAGACTCCTGATCCCGCTCGTCAGACTTAATTCATAGCCTGACTCGGTGCCATCAGGGTTATCCACACTCACCATGTTTGAATTATGCCACATCTATAGAGCTACTGTCTGTCTGTGATGTGAGAGCTGCACATAGTTGCTTTTATAACCTTCATTTCACAACATGTTTCACACTGAAAGCGTTTTATACCTTACATTTCCTTCCTGGTCATTTATCTTTCCTTTCACCTTTATTTCCCTTTATCACATTAAAGTAAAACCACTCTTGCAGCTTCCTGTGCCGCTACAAACACATTCCTGTAGTATCATGCTCTCCTGAGGCTCAGTAACAACTCTGCCCACCAAACACCCTCTTAGATCAGATTCACTCTTCACATTAGTTACACTCACACACCCACACATGAGTGTTTCTGCCCATCTTTCTTTGTTTCTCTTTGTGCAACTTTGTGTGTAATCCATTTCATGCCTGGACGTCCTGCCAGCGCTGCCCTGACCAGACCCTGACCCCGGATCCTGTTGTCCCCCATTCCAGATGTCACCAACAGCACAGAAACAAACCTCCATTGTGCAGCTTTAAAGTCGCCCCCTTGGAATCTCCTCATTGTTCATCATTTCTCCTCCCTCTCAATTTAATCAATCCCCTGCATCTCCCTCAGAATAATTGTATTTCTGAGCTCTGAGGGAAAAGCTTTGAACATCACAATGCAGCAGTCAGCGTGCAGAGCCTCCCCTCACTCTCTTTTTACCCCCTAGTGGTAATTTGTTGCCGCCCTGCCCCTTTCCCCGAGCTGCTCCCCCCGTACACACACACAGAGAGTTCAGCCTCAGTTTAATTGGATATCATTTGTTACAGGAAGACTTCCACAGCTAGGAGAAGGAAATATGGAGGAAACTCGACTAATAAGGGAAGAACAGGGAATTGATATAATTGTCATATCAATCTGCAGCCGAGTGCAGCCCAGAGCTACTCAGAGTTTCAGTTGCAAATGAGCTCATCAGCGTTTGTCTGTCAGATTCAGCCGATACTGTAGGTGACGCCTTCTTAACGTTGGAGCACATCTTTAAAATGTGACCCGCCTACAGATAAGCCGGAGAATTGGGTCCGGACTTTATCCGCAGTTTGTCTTTCACACATTAAACAAGTCGGGAGCTTCTTTGCACCGACGCGTTCACAACAGCAACAAATCCTCCGAAGGATTCAGGAAGTAACATATTAATTCCGCTGCGGAGATCACATGATTTTGTTTACAGCACATCGACACCGGCTCTTATCACTAGCTCTCCTGACATCCTCGTCTGGAGACCCCCCCCCCGCCTCTCGCTTGAGGTGAAACCAGCACAGGATCCCCTGCTGTGTTCTCACATCGGATCGCAGACTTTATGTGGACTTTGTTCTGTTATATCCAGGTGGAGAAAGTCCTAATCCGGAGGCTGCTTTCACACCTTCACCTCCTCCAGAGTTCGGTGCATGTCTGAACGCAGCTCTGGTGTGTACTTGTCTTTAAAAGTCGTAAACAAACAGACATAAAAGAGACAGAGAGAGTGTAAGAGAGATGAGGATGCAGTCGTCTAATCTCAGCCATAACAAGGTCTCCAGTCTCTGGCCCCGTGCAGACGTGCTTCACATCAATGGCTCGACTCAAACCATAACGAATGGGAGCACTTTTGATTCTGGCCCGGAGCTTTTATGGAGCCGATATTTATTCTCAGTACATCTTGAACCAGATGCCCTCGTAATTCTTGATATTAAAGTGTGCCATATGCAGCCGGTCTCTCGACTCAGTTTCAAACAGCTTATCGCTCCCTCCGGATCCATCTCTCACAGTTCCTGACGTGTCCCTGTGTCATCTCGTCGTGCCGTGACTCAAGCGCCGCGGCTTATCTGACACATCAAGGCTGACACTCTGACTGACTGGTGTTGTCAAAACTGATGCTGTCACCACAAATACATGACAGCATATTGATACATGTTGTGTTTTGGAAGCAAATTTGGCCAAAATACACGATATATCACCTCATGAGTCAATAAGATGTTAATTTAGCGAATATATTAAACTCCCCTCCAACATCCTTCTATGTTTTCTTCATCATTTCCTTGTTGATAAAATGTCAAAATAAAAGCTTTGATTTGTTCAGCTTGTTTCACCCACTAACCTCACTAACTGTCTGGCTTCCTGTCTGTCCAGCTAGAATTGACCGTTCACTAAACTCCGACCCGGCCAGTGATTGTCCAGTTGTAGCTCAGTGGCCATAACTGGGCATGACAGACCTGTCAAGTTTTGTGTTTCTCTACACGGGCGAAAACTTTCTAAAGAGTTCAGAATGTGGTGTCTTCTTCTTCAGCATCTTTTCTGAACCCAGAAAACGCAGGAGCAAGACCGTAAAGTCTGGATTAAACTGTTTACCTGCTTTAAAACAGGCTGCAAACATTGATTCAACATTGATTTGAAGGCAAAACACGTCTCTGGCTAATGAGGAGTTACAAGTTGTCCTTTAATAGTTTTGGAAATTTTATCGTCTAACAACATTAGCAAGATAGTGTCACATTAGCCAAACAGATTGATTTCAGCTTATCCTTAAATCCTGAAGAGTCCTAACTAGCTTAACTCTGAAAGTACAAAAACAATGGATCCTACACGGATCATGAGCTGATGAGAAGCTTCACTTGCTTTGTCAAACTTTTAATCTGATAAAATCGGTGGTTTTTGGTTTTAAATAAGCAGCATTGTCTCAAACCAGAACCTGATGTGTCCAAAATGAATTTCAGGTGTTAAATCATCAGAACTCTCGTTGTTTGAGAACAGAAAACTTGACCGGCACAGCAACAGAGGCTACGGGTTCAGCAAACGGTCAAATATCATTAAAGCAAACCCTCCTTCAGTTCTGTTTTCATGGTCATCAAGCTAACGGAGCATCGGGAGCGGGAGATACTGACCCCTCATGCTGCTGTGCTTTACAGGTGCTGGAGCAGTGGGAGTCCCAGCAGGGCCAGAGCAGCCCCGCTCAGACCAGCTTGTCGGCCCCCGTTATCCCCCACAGCGCCCCCTTCCCAACACACCATCTTCACAGGGCCTCGGTCCCAGACTCAGCCTCCGAGGCCTTGGCCCTGGCTAAACCAGACCCCTATGACCTTTATGAGAAGTCCAGGTCTATCTTTGAGAGTAGGCGTAAGTACCTGAGCTGATGCCGCAGGTGAAGCATTGTGGGTAAAAAAAAAAAACACACAGAAGAGAATAATCAAAAGTTCAAAATGTCTTTTATTTGTCTTTCTATCAGAGATCTGATTTTCATCACAAACATTTTAAATAATCATCAGATTAGCCCCATTAGCATTTGCGGCTACTTGTCCTTGTGTAATCTCTTTTGATCCTCGTCCATTAAACGCCCTGGAAAACCAACTCGCACACAAACAAAACAGCACATTCACCAACGGTCTCTTTATTGACTGGTGGGATCTTTATGTCGACGCACTGACATCCTGCCACTTCGCACCATAAACACAGGATGAGTAAACCCTCCTCTCGCCAGCTGAGCGTTTTATTTCTGGGACATAATGTTTCGGTGCCAGCGATATTACCTCCCATCCATTTGTTAAGAAAGACTTTTTTTTTTTTTCTTGGGAGGACATTATCATCAGGATGCATCATTACTCTTCCCACAACACTGCGGAAATTTTATCGGGGGGTTTTCTCTGCGTGTGTGTGTGTAGGTGCATGGCTGTTGTTAGGATTTTAGAAATACCGAGGTTATAAGTCAAACTCAGCACAATCTTTTACTCTTTTATCTGCTGATCTATAACATTGACTGTATGAAGATGGACAACGTGAGAGCCCCTGGTGGCTGGCTGGTGTAGGTCACAAACCCTGACATGTCGTGCAAACTCACTCTGATTATGTTGATTCAGACTGAAAGGAAACGGTTGCTGTAGAGATCTGCTCCTGTTTTGATTGAAAGCTCGACCTCGATGTGAGGTTATGTTCTCGACGTAATTTGTTGCCCTTCAAAACAAATCCATCAGAGTATTACCTTGACTTGATTACTACAATAACAGTGTTCCCTGTCATTAGTTTTGAATATTTGCCCGGGTTACATCCTGTTTTTACCAGCTCGATCTCTGTAGGAAGCACTGAATGTGGTTTCTGTGGTAACAGCTGCGTCACTGCGCCCGTCTGGAGTCATGATATCATTTTCTCCCATCATCCCTGCTGAGTCCCTGCAGAGCGCTCGCTGTGATTAAAACAGTTGGAATTGGAATCAATTTTTCATTCGCAGCCACTTGTCTTCGGTCGACTTCATTTTGCTACTTTGCAGATCATGTTGTTGTGTGAAGCCCCTGATTGCAGATTAGTGCTTGCATCCCACCTCACGCTGTAAATAAAGAAGCGGTATATTACACGCTGTAAGCACTTCCTGAAATTTATGGATGATGCTGAAATTCTGCGGTGACATTAATGCTGAGACGCTGCCTTTTCCGTCTTGTTCTAGTCTTTGTGGAAGTTTTTGTTCTCTTCGAATGCGTGTCCCTGTGTATGAGCAACATTTGTGCATCTGTTATTGTTTATTGGTGCTTTGTGCATTTTTTTTCTTCCTGTGTAGAACCCGGCCAACCGAGGACTGCTTTCCCTGTAGACTTGACAGGTAAAAATCTGATCCCTGCATGGACACTGCTGGAAAACAAACTCTACCCGTTGTAAGCTAACAGGATTTTGTTTGTCGTCTGCGGTTGTTTTACTTCAGGAGCGGAGTACCAGGACATCGAGGTCCACCTGCGCAGACAGAAATCTGGGTTTGGGTTCCGGGTGCTTGGCGGAGATGAGGCCGGGCAGCCTGTGAGTCCGGAGACGCGTGAGAAGGCTCGTATGGCGATGGGCGTGGAACCCTGTCATTTTCTCCTCTCTAACCCACTACACACACACTGTGTTCACCTAACCCCTGACCTCTGACCTCTGACCCCCCCCTCCCCGAGAGAGTGGTGGCTCTGGCTGCGTCTGTTGTCTGTCACAGTAACAAAACGATATAAGCTAATTATTTATCACTGTAACAACCAAGTTAACACCCACTGCATGTGACACTGAAACACTCAAGTCCAGCATCTAAACCCGTCGGGCCTCTACTTCCTATTTGTAACAGTTTACGTTTTTTTTTCCAATAGATCTTGATCGGGGCGATCATCGAGAAGAGTCCGGCAGATCTAGACGGGCGCTTACGGCCTGGTGATGAGCTGCTGTTCGTGGACGGGATCCCGGTGGTGGGGAAACCTCACAGATACGTCATTGACCTGATGCACGGGGCGGCACGAAACGGTCAGGTCAGCCTGGTCATCAGGAGGAGAGTACAGGCGGCAGGTGAGAAATCATGGATGGAGACAGGAGGGTTTAAGCTTTGGTGAGTTTGATAACCTCAAGTGGAGTGCGGTCATGTCTTGTCTTGATGTTTGTGCTTTCGTGTTACGCGGAGGAGACTGAGTGCTCAGTGAAGGGACTTCCCTGCAGCCCACCTCAAAGTGTTTGCAGCGGGCGACCAGCTCTAAATTTAGATTTCCCTCGCTTGCGCTTCAGGGCCTCCTGTGAACGCTTTTCCCAGGGAACAGTGAGTTCCAACATGACAACTTAAATAAAACTGTGATTTAAAATAAATCTGCGTGTTGTCGCTGGTGAGGTCAACATGTGGCATGAACGCTGGTGGTAGATATTTTTCTTTTCGTTCCCAAAATTCAATGAAAAGACCAAAACAAACAATGTGTGTTGCCATAAGCCTCAGTTAGATTCTTCATGGAGCTCAACCCACACTGCTGCACTGTGACATGATGCACGTGGGCTCTGCATCGTCCTGCTGCTGTAAATACACACTGCAGGTTTTTTATGAGATTTCTCAACCCTGCTCGGTCACTGAAAACATCTTTGGAAGGACACGGTTAATTCTTCACTCATCAGCTTTAAGAGTTGAACCACAGGCTGCTCACATCCCTGTTCGTCCCGTCTGGTTTCTCTCTCACCGCCACAGTTCAGTCCTGTAATGATTAATAAAACAGGATTTAATCAGAAAACTGAAGCAGTCATTTTGCATTCATTGAACTGAAGCCTCACCAAAAACTCTCCATCGCTCTTTCTTGTTTCTTCTACAAGCTCATTCGCCTTTGAGTCTGCACACTGGGATGACACTTCCTCCTGTGAACTCCAGCCCCCTGCATCCTCATTATTACCTCACACACACACACACACACACGCACACAAATGCATGCTCTGTTCTCACCAATCCACTTCTTCCCACTCTCTTTCGCCTTCTCTGTCAATTTCTGCTCACCAAAGGCTACTGTCTGACTCATGCCTGGCCTCTTCGTGGCCTTTACTTCCGTCCTAATTGTCTGGCTCCCACTGGCACTTTGCGAGGCGTCGGACTTCGCTCTCTGCTCTGAGCTCACACTTCCTCCTGCACCCAGCGCCCCACATTTCACAAATCATACTCTCTCTCTTTTTTTCCAGACTGTTTTCTCCCGTCATAAAATTACTGTTCATGTCAGTCATCGGTGTGAAGATGTCCTACGCGTCTTCATTTCATTAAACTGAATTTACAGTTTACATTTCCAACTGTTAAACTGCAGCAAATCGCAGCTCTGCCTCTCAGTGAGCCTTCAAAACAGCAACATGAGGTTTGATCTCGAAGCTGCTCTCACCCTGGATTGTCACGGTGCTGCATTTTAATGATGTGTTTTTTTATACCGAGGGGCGACTTTACTTTTTTTGTTGCGCTCTCCTGTGTTGTGTGTTTGCTTCTCGAGACGATGAGACTCAGCTCCAGCTCGTCCAGTTTTAGAGAATCTGAGAAGAAGTAAAAGCTCCCGCCTGTCAAATGAATTGTTTTCCTTGCACATTAAAAATTAGCTTTGGATTCTACTGAAGAAAAACCTATCTTACCACGTCTCCCTTCCTCTGGATGATTGCTGGGCCTGAGTTCTTATCCCACCTACCCCCCCCCTCCAGGTGAGCCCTGCCCGGAGAACGGCCGCAGCCCGGGCTCGGTCTCCACGCAGCACAGCTCCCCTCGCAGCGACTTCACGTACGGCAACAGCACCTGCACCAACCCGGCGCCCAACACCTGCACGGGCAACGTGGCATCTTCAGACGGGACGTCGACTCCCAACGCCCAACCCAGTGACGTCATCATCAACAGAAAGGAGAGCGAGGGCTTCGGCTTCGTCATCATCAGCTCGCTCAACCGGCCCGAGGCGGCCGCCGCTAACAGTGAGTCCTGTGATTGTTTCAGTGGGTTTTGATCAGTCATCATCTCTTCACTGTTTAACATCTGCCTCAAGGGCTAAACCTCACGTGAACCCTCTCAGACACATCTAAGATGACAAGCAGTCTATATATAGTGTCAGGATACATTTCAGTATGAGAAGAGGTCGCGACTCATTAAAAAGTGAAGCACCTCTATTTTATCTCCTGAATTATACACACCCGCCCACGACACGTCAGTCACACACATCTCTGCTGCTGCTGAGCATCAGTGCATCGCCCACACGCAGGAGAAAAAAAAAACCCAGGATGCCTTACATAAGCCTGGGGTGAATCGTAAAACCAGAGAGACAGAGACATATTCAGTCAGTCAGGGAGCGAGCGCTGTGTGAGCGCACACAAGTGTAATCCGCCAATCTGCTGCAGAGCGCGTCCTCACCTGCGGCGTTTGATTCCCCCCCCGACAGCTGTGCCCCACAAAATCGGCCGCATCATCGAGGGAAGCCCGGCCGACCGCTGCGGGAAGCTGAAGGTGGGAGACAGGATACTGGCGGTGAACAGCCAGTCCATCGTCAACATGCCCCACGCCGACATCGTCAAGCTGATCAAGGATGCAGGCCTCAGCGTCACCCTGAGGATCATACCGCAGGAAGGTGAGACAACACGTGCACACACACACACACACACACACACAGATACAGAGGAGGATCTGAAACTGCAGGACTTTGCGTTGACAGTGATTTATGAGAATAATTGAACTGACTCTGTTAAATCAAAGTTGGAACATAAGTTTTGCAAAATCTGATTCTTTTTAGATTAACTGACGGCTCACACTGATTCACGATTGGTTGAACGTATGTGTGGGTGGCACCTTGATACCATGGTTCCAAATGGCAGAGTTCAAATCCAGGATTTTTTGGCTTCACTTTTTTTAGAAGTGGGAGGAAGTGGAGACACGTAATCCATCTTTATTTACAGTCTATTATATAAACACATCCAAAGCAATGTTGGCTTTACAAAAAGTGCAAACTAACTTTTATTTGCTTGCAGGAAAACTTCTCGGAGTGACTTTATTATTTGCTTTGCTTTTTGCCAAAAAACTAAAACTGAACTAATCAGTATTTTATCTTAATGGTTCAAATGATCAAATGTAAAACATCGCTCATAGTGACAAACCCACAGTCCCGTGTTCTGCTGTTCCCCTTAGCTTCATATATGATTTTTTTTTTTTTAATTCTCATCCCAGAGATCAGCAACCCCCCATCGGCCCCCAGCTCAGAGAAGCAGAGCCCCATGGCCCAGCAGCACAGCCCTAAGACGCAGCCCAGCATCGTGGCCTCCGAGCCCAGCCCGGCAGCGACGGAACTCAACCCCTCCGTCAGCCAACCCAACCCCGTGCCCCATCAGAGCCCTGTGACCCAGCTGCCCGCCCCTCCACCGCAGACCTACACCCACGAGAGCAGGTGAGACGCAGGTTTGCACGGAGGCCGGGTTACAGAGCGTGACATCTCAAACAGTTCTAAAGAAACCTGTCTCATCCTGGTGCTGTGTTAAAGTGTCATGTTTTGATTTGCTGACACAGGGAAGCTTTTTTATAGACTCGCCCTCTATCTGTCTCTGGGGCAAAACACAGTTGAGGGAGTCACTTTCATCAC
Organism: Paralichthys olivaceus; assembly: GCF_024713975.1. Taxonomy (NCBI): domain Eukaryota; kingdom Metazoa; phylum Chordata; class Actinopteri; order Pleuronectiformes; family Paralichthyidae; genus Paralichthys; species Paralichthys olivaceus. The sequence continues at coordinate 4,437,552 of NC_091115.1, forward strand.
TCTGCCCCCATTCTCTCTCACCTTACTTCCCTTTTTTTTTGCTGCGGTTCTTTCCCCTCTTTCTCAAACTTGCGTCTTTTTCATTCTCCCTCTCTCACCAGTTTGTTGTATAACATCACTTAACTCTAAATTATTTAACACAGATTGCTTCTTTTATTGACATCAGAAAACTGAATACTTGAACAGACAGAAACCTTCTTTAAGATAAATGTATTTCACATGCACTTGTTACTTGTCCCATCTGCTAACATGGAGATGGCAGGGTTGATGATCTTTACTGTAGCAAAACCACCAGGGGGAGATCAAGATAAGTCTAGATTGATGGTTGTCAAACAAGCCAACACTAGAATTACCTCTGACAGTAATAGGAATCCTCACGGACGTTCCTCCTTCCCTTCATTGGTCTGTTAGTTACAGATCAGAAGTGAAGGCGAGGCAGGACGTCAAACCAGACATCCGACAGCCGCCGTTCACGGATTACCGACAGCCGCCGGTGGACTACCGGCACCCACCTGTGGCGGACTACCGGCAGCCGCCCACGTTGGACTACAGACACCCGCCGCTGCTCGACTACAGACAGCTCGCTGCGGACACCAGGCAGTTCATGCCTGATTACAGAATGCCGCCAGTTCAGGTGAGGATGTTGTGGTAAATGTGTTACTGGACTCTGCAGGTCCTCTCCTCTCTATGAAGCTCATAGTTCTAGTTTTACCCTTTAAGTTCAGTCTCTCTTTTCTCATCAGCGTTGTCAGCGCCCCCTGCTGGACAGACAGTGTAATCATTAATCGGTTTTTAAATTACCTCTAACGTATTTTCCGTCTTTCACTGTTAGGTGGTATTTCAACATTTATGCCAAAAGCTTCTGAGCTGAGCTGATATCTGCCGATGCGAACATTCTGCTGATGCGTCAGTCCGCCTCTGCTGTTGTCATAATTTATACAGCATTCAAATTTTAATCTTTGTTCCAAGTTCAAGGCTTTTCAACAAACTGTCATAGATTTTCATTGTGAATTCAAGTGCTCATATAAAAGTTATCATTGACTATTTCACACTGAGCTTATTTATCCATGACCTCATTGTTCGTATGTACGTGTCTCTCAGCTCGGTATCTTCTGTTGAGTGTAATCACATCTCACCCTCCTCTCAGCTCACACAGGACTTCGACTTCTTCACGGTGGAGCTGGACAAAAGTGTGAAGGGCTTCGGTTTCAGCATCCGTGGAGGGCGGGAGTACAAGATGGACCTGTTTGTCCTACGACTGGCAGAGGACGGACCGGCCATCCGCAACGGGAGGATGAGGGTGGGTGTTGATGACGTTACGTCTTTTTTAAGAAAGCCTCCACACCCTCCTTTTTTCGGAGGTTAAGCTGCTTTCGATCTTTGTGGATTACATGGCAGACGCTCACTGTAATTGTCTGATGTTATCAAAGCTGCGAGAGCAACTTCTCACTGCCTGTTAAGAAAATAATCTGCCAGAATAGCTCAGAGATGGTTTGTCCTTTTGTTGTTTTTCAGAAGTTTGTCTCCTCCCAGAAGTTCCTAAAACTCAGTGCGTTTAGTAACAGATAATATTCAGAAAGATAAAGAAAGATAACGTGTTTAAGTGGGACGACTTCAATTCTGCTTTGATGTTTGCATATCTGCACGATTCTCTCTCAAGACGAAGTTGCGAATGCGTTTGAAAGAACAGACACAAGTTTTCAGATTTTCTCAGGACGTACTAAAAAATTAAAAAGAAAAATCACACAAAGCACACAACTTTTAAATTCCCCTCATTTGCTCCATGTGCTTCACTGCCAGGAACATAAACTACAAATTCTACAGTAGCTTTTCTCTGTTTGTCGATGCCGATTTAATCCTGCAGCCGCTGTCGTCTTCTGCTTCCTTTTTCTCTTTACTTGTATGTTCCCCCATATTTACGTCTGCGGCTCCGATAGCCCAAGTCTGCTCTACATTCCTTATCTGTAATGAACCTGTAAGATAATGTGTGGGAAATGCCCCCAGGAGAGATATTAGGAGGAGGAGGAGGAGAAGGAGAAAATCTATCTTCAGCTTCACTTCAAATCAGAAAAGAAGCTGCCAAGACATCTGATCAGTGGTGAAAGAAACAGAAAATCCTAAATCCTACTCAAAGTAAAGTCAGAAGTATATTTATCAAAATGTATCCCATATATGTACATGACAATATTCAATTATTTAAGTTATCACTGATAATTATTATCGTTTGACTATTTTACAGGAATCAAAACAGGTATTTTTTTTCAGATTTGGAAAATACTGGTTTAATCTTTAAGGGAGACAAAGTCTGCTCATATTCATGTTCATGAATTTAATTTGAGTTATTGTTTATTTACTGTTTACATGCTCTGAAAAAACATAATGTAATATCTTGTAAAATATGCACTCGTATGTCATTCTGAAAAATCTAAATTTCAAAAGCAAATCTTTCAAATAGATAAATTGGAACGTCACTCAGCACAACTACGCCAAGGACCAACAATTCCTCCTGTAGCTTTTGCGAAATCCTGCTGTCTGGCAAATGCAGACAAAAATCTAAAAGTACTACGCAGAGGTACTATATTTGGTGTGGTTTTTTTTTTTAGTGTTTCAAAAGTTCAAGGTTGTACCTGAGTAAATGTACAGAGCTGCTCTCGATGAACGGCTCAGATACAGAATCTCAACGCTGAGTCTTGAGCAGATTCCAGAACAAGGTGCAGCGAGCACTTTGATCTCTCCTCCGACATCCCTCAACCCTGTGTGTGTGTGTGTGTGGGGGGGGATCAGTCTGTATTTAACTTAAGTACATGTGAGCCACTGGTTAGAAAGCACCTGACACGTCTGTCACTTTGGATCTGAGCGCTGCTCTGACACGTAGGTGCTGAAAGCCAAAAACCCACTTGTGATACAGTCGCTCTGACGCGTTGAGTTCAGTCCAAATCATTTCTCCTCAACAGGTTCTTCGTCACATCTTCAAAAAAAATTTAATTTGGCCCGAGCTGCCACAAAGTAATCAAAGCAGAGGAGCACTAACAAATTCTAACAAGCTTCAAGTGCCACATTGAATAGTTTAGGAAGATTGAGTGAAGTGATTGGTTGTTACACATCATCGTTGAGTAGATCTAATTACCCCTCTAAGCTTTAAGATCGGCATTCACAAGTCGTCCAGCCAACTTTATTAAAGATGAAAATGGAGTCCGCTCTCCTCGGCTGTTACGAGGTGAGGATTAACGAGCGACCCGTCTTCCCCCCCACCTCTGAACACACCACTGTAACGACACCTAATGACTCCCCCTGTCTTGACTCCAGTCCGCTCCTGACTTTCAAATTAGCCCGTCCATTACCGCGGGTGCTTCTCCATTTTCTTAGCGTAATTGGCCCGGAACGTTTGGTCCCTTTCCCCGTGAATCCTCCCCCCGTTAGTCAACCCCAAGGGGGGGAGTCACCTGTCAAGAGTCTGGAGGGAGGGATGACACTTGACTCGTCCTTCTGTACGTCGGGTAGAGTTTACAAAAAACATAGAAACACTCCAGCTCATGTTTTTACGTTTGCAGCTAACTGAGCTCTTGTGGTCATGTGTGCAGGATATTAGAATTCATCAGGGCGTCTTAATATGTTTCTTAGCAGCTCCTCGGAAAAGGATCCACCATAATTCCATCCAAATGACATGTCGGAATTACCGCTGAAGTTAATTATAACTGACGGCAGTTCATGACGAGTAATGCTTATTAATGCTCGCAGAGGCTCATGGGAAAGCAAATGAATTATAGATCCATATTGATCTTTATAAATCATTGACGTCCGCAATAAAAGAAGCTTGTTAATTTTCTATTTCGTACGTTCTGCTCCACTGTAATTGGTTCCTTCCTCGGTTCGCAAACAGCTTCATTAATTTGCTCATCTCACTGGTGGCCCTGTGTACTTCCCCGAGAGGCTCATGCAACAAGATGGCAGCTAATACAGATGTAATGTTATTAATTGGGTGTTTCTGTCAGTCACACCTTGCTCAAAGGAGTCAGGCGACAGTTTAAAGGACCAGTGGTGGTGGATTTAGGAGGAATGTGAAATAATATTCACAATGATGTTTCTATTAGATTATTATCACCTGAAACTTTCTACTTTCTACAGTAGCCCAGAGTGGACAAACCAAAGGGGCCTTGCAAACTGCGTCTTTATCCGTCTTATCCTGCCGGCTTTGTCAAACTGTTTCCACAAAGTTATAAAAACTAAAAATGTCTTTTCTCTCTGACAGAGGTTTAAAACTGTCCCCCGCTTACTCACATCCAGGTCGGGGATCAAATCATTGAGATCAATGGAGAGAGCACCCGCGACATGACGCACGCCAGAGCCATCGAGCTGATCAAGTCCGGAGGTCGGCGTGTTCGTCTTCTCCTAAAGAGAGGGACAGGGCAGGTCCCAGAGTACGGTTAGTACCAGAAACCTGAGGCAACTGTCTTTGTCCTGAGGATCATGTCTTTTAACTCTTAGACTATTCACTGTCTGTCTAATATCACTCTATAACAACATTATTCTAGCATGTAACTGATATAACTTCTCTTTATATGCTCATTGTATTCTGTATCTAATTATATGTCTTTTCTATCTGGACTAACACTAGTTTATCTTCTGTCCATTTCAGTGATCTATCACTAATTGATTGGTCTAGGTTGTTACTTCCCCTTCTATAGGAATGGTATCTTCCAGTCTCTCCATGTGCATGAAAAGTGACAAGCATGGCTCCCCCTATTTCTTCCTAATGGGCCACTCTAAAGACACGGTTTGTGACCATACCAATGTTTTACTCTGCACTTTAACCCTGGAGTTCTGTGCTGTGGTTTTGTTGTGTGTGTTGCTGTGTCGGTGTAAACACCTGTTCAAGATGCACTTTCATTTCAAAACAGTGTTTTATGACCTTGGACGCCTCTGACGGTTGAAGATTTTTGCCTTTCCGCTTTCGGATTTCTCTCCGAGCTGCAGGATGTTGTAAAAATCTCCTGTCTTGACTGGAAGATAAATCAGCAGCTACCTGCAGCCCCACAGATAGAGCAAATCGAGCGTTCGCCCTGAGTCAGCCGGAGGAGATGAACGTAAAATATCGGGGACGATTATTTACCCTGTGAAATTTCCGCGTAGCTCGAATTGAGCCTGGAAGGGGACGTTTATTTCTGTGACACTGCGAGTAATAAAACTCTAATGCGTCACTCACTCCTCTTGCATCCTCCCACTCATGGGAAAGCCATTTTAGGGAGGAACACGACGGCACTAGAGCCCAAAGTGACACATGTTCATGAGCGATTGGCTTCGGAGTCCTTAAGCACAGGAAACAAAGGGTGATGTCGTCTCCCCGCGTTTGCTCCTTTTTTCTCAACCTCCTTCCGGCGTGAGATTTAATTTCTCTGCGTGGACTGTTTCTGTTCTTTTTGCCTTGAGGAGGCTGTGAAATGTGCACGCGGGGAGTCTCACTGTGGTCATCCAGGAGACACAGCGCTCCATCATCACAAATCTTTTGTGATGTTTAGGCAGCCTCCGAGTACAAGCAGTATTTTTAACCCACACGCTCCATTCTGCTCTGTTCTGTTCCGTGTGGGCTTGATTCAGCATTTCATCACTCGTAGTTTACAGGCACTTTATTTGCATACTGGAAGGTTAAGCAAATCATCTATGGAGATTAATTAGGCCATTTAAAACATTAGCATAATAATGTTCAAGGGAGCGAGTAATTTTTGTTTCACGTTCTTGCGCTGCGCTTTCCAGGAACGACTAAAAGCGAAACAAAGAACAGTGTTTGCATAAAAGAACACGGCTGTGTGCATGTGCATGGCTGTGATCGCGTGTGCCTTGTCTTTGTGTTGCATTGTGTGAGGTTTTGTGTCTGTCTGGTGTGAGATCTGAACCTGAAGGGCGCATATTTATCAAAGTCCTTCTGTTTACACTAAACGCTGCTGTAAAGCCGACCTGGGAGAAGAACTTCGACACCACATCAAACTGACACGACAGCAAACTATTGAGTGACATAAAATAATTAATTACAGCCGCACACAGTGATACATTCTGTTGGGCTCCGTGGTCTCGCCCCCTCAATGAACTGAAACACAACTGAACCCTGGATATTACCCATGAGCCCCGGCTTCCTGAGCAGAGCTGATCTACAGTTCAGCTTTAGTTTTCAACTTAACAGACATACGGGGTGAGGATTCTCATTTTTCTTTAATCGTCTGTTTGATTACTGTGGTCGATTAAAGATGAAAGATATATTTATAATTAAATGAATCTTTACTTTAAGGCGATGACTCTCCTCTGGGTCAAACAACTCCAAAAAACACCAGATCATAAACTTCCCATAATGCAACTTTCATCTTTGTACCCGCCGAGTAAACATCTGTCTAACTCCAGGCCTGAAGTTTGTGATGCTGTCGATGTTACTTGATTCATTTCCTCAGACTTCAGAGGCTCTTTTAAAGCAACACTAGATATTACATATATATATTTCAGACATTACAGTATCTCTGTGATTTGTAATATTCTGTCATTCTCCTTTAACATATGGAATTAAAACCAAACAGCCTCTTTATGAGTGAAAACCTCAGAAACCGTAAAAAGAAAAGTTACTCTCAACTAACTGAAGACACATTCTAAGGTGAGTATTTTTAAATCTGTTTGCAAGAGGCCATAACCTGGTCTTTCATCACACCGGGGCACCGCGACATTCAGCTGCACACGACCTGCCCAGACACAAAGTTAGCGTGAAGCCGGTCGAGCGTGTTGGAGCATTTGGCAGATAAACACTCAGATGTTTCCCTCGGGAGTCGGTGAAGTGCAAACAGGGAGTAAAAGAGGAGCGAATATTGGAGTTGCGTTCATCAGGTCGACACAAACACGACTCCAGATGAATCAATGAGAACAGTTCAACAGCTTTTAATGAGGATATTTAGGTGTTAGGTTAAAGTTAGTGTCTGCTGAGCTGAAGTGACCCCAAAAAAATCAGTTCCTGCAGCTTTAAGGAGGCACAGACGTAACATGAAGGTAGCAGCTAATGTTTTATAAAGTCCAGCATGATCTAATGTCCCTCACTGTGCAGGACAGAAGCTCCTGTGTTCTTACAATGACCAGGTTCTCTTGTTTCTCCCCCTCAGTCCTGTATCTAATCTGCTCACTCGCTGCCATGAGAGCCTCTTTATAATTGGGCCTCGCGGCGCTGGTGTAGTTAGCCCTCGCCTCTGCCCTCTGCCCAGCCCACTGAAAGTGACTGATGGCCGGGACTCATCAGTGCAGAAGCGGAAGCTAACAGTCCGTGAGAGTGGACGAGCGAGCTGCAGATTCACTGCAGCTGGATACACTCCTCTTCAGGCCTCAGAGAGAGAGAGAGAGGGGCACTTGGCCCCTGAGGTTTTTCATTCTCACTAAAGCACCACCCTATTGGGCACATCATCCATTTCATTAAACCTGTTTTCGATTTTCCGCCAAGGTCTTAGATTGGCCGAGGCTTTAAAGAGAGCTATGGGAGGCAGATAGATGTTGTCTAAAAGTAGAGCCGCCCTGTGACACGCTCTGAAGTAGGTTGCTGTGCTGCGCTGATATTTACTTTAATGCTTTTAGCTTGTAGAATAGGAATGATTGCTGTGGTGATTATTTTGGTTTTGATTTAGTGTTTGTGTTTGGTTATGCAGTGGCGTGCATGCAAGCTTTCCAATTGAACTTGTGCATGTGTGTGTGTGTGTGTGTGTGTGTTTTTGTGTGGCTTTCGTATTATTGACTGAGTGTGTGTGTGTTCCAGACAATGCTGCCCCATGGGATGCTCACCCTTCAGCCTCCCCAAGCCTGTCGGAAGTAGCCCCTCCCATCGACAGCCTTTCCATGTCATCGCCTTCATCTCATCTGGCCCCGGCCCCCGACCCACCTCACCTGCTGCCTCTGGACGTCCCTCGAGACGCGGTGGCACGAGACGGCCGGACGGAGCGTTCGAAGAGCCCCCAGAAGGCCGAGCTGCTAAATCCAGATCCGATCGGCCAGGGGAGGAGAGCGGCTTCAACCGGCGGCAGCGGCAGAGCGAAGAAAGAGGGTGGCAGGTCCTCCCACAAGGGGCACAGGGTGCAGCCCACTACTGAGGGGGAAGGGGGCAGAGAGGGGCTGAGTGGGGAGCCCAAAGCTTCCAGGAGCACCAGGGGGAGGTCCAAGGAGAGACATACTGGGGATAACAGAGAATCTACCCACTCTCCCAGCTGCTCCAAGCTCCCACACACTAACGGGAACAGCAGAGAAGACGTGGAGCGTTACGGTGTTGGGTGGCAGCAGCAGGTGGAGGCAGAGCAGTGCAAGCCCAGGCCCAGGGAGCGCAGCCTGGGAGAGAGCCGGCCCGGCCTGCCCAACAAGAGCACCAGCAGCGGCAGCGTAGCAGGGAGGAAGGTCACGGTCTCTCCTGGGCCCTGGAAGATCCCTGGATCAGACAAGCTGCCCAGCACGCTGCGCACGGGCACGTCCACGCTGAGCAGATAACACCGCAGCTCCTGCAGGAGACAGTGGCCACACTCATCTGAGCTAATCCACCACATCTGGATGAATCCACCATCCTCACACCCTCCTGTGCTTCTTTATCCCCCCCCCACTTACTCCTGTTCTCCCATGAGTCGAAACCACGGGGCGGGCGGGCGGGGGGGGGGGGGGGGGGGGGCAGGGTGATCTGGACCACGTGTTTTTAGAAGTTTATTTATGATACTGTACTCTAAATTATTTTGAGAAATATTTTACACCCACCACCTTAAGAACTGGTAAATCATCCACTTTTAAAAATATATGGAAGAGCAAGTAGAATGTGTGTGAAGTGTGGCGAGGGGGGGGAAATCATTCTGGGGGGTGGGGGGGTACAGACTTTGAAAAACTCCTCCCTGAACGTAACTTGGGGACAAACATGCAAATATAAAACAACTTGACAGGAAGCAACTGTCGGGTGCCGTTGGATTTTTTTTATATCTCTTCACAGCGGAGTCTATTTTATGAAACAGAATGTGCAGAAGAAGGTTTGCCTGTTTTTGACGTGAGCGAATGGAACAAAGCGTGACAGCGGAGATGATACTCATCAACAGAACTTTGCCTTAACAGAGACTGTGTGGGCCTGAATCTGTCTTGAATACTCTATCAGATGATTATAGACATAGATATATTATAATGAATATGAATATGTGGGATCATTTTTGTAAATAAGATCATCTTTAAGCGAGCGGAACCTTACAGCTGAGCCGACGGAAATTACAGTCCTGGATTTTACGAGCAGACCAGCGAGACACGGACCAGAACTTTCACCACGTCGACGCCCCCCCCCCGCTTCTACAAGGCCTACACTTGGAAACAGTTCGGCGAGGGGGTCGTCTCCATCCGCCGTCTTCTCATTTCTGTGCTCAACGAACAAAGCAATCCACAGCGGTGGCGTCCGGTCGGATGCTGAGAGAAGTAGAGGCAGAGTGCCTTAGACTGACAGAGAGGTCATAAAGGTTCAACTCCCAAACACTTGAGAAGGTTCAACACAGGCTGCTATACCAACACCAACTACAGAGTATAAACAAGAAACTGTATTTTTTACATACGCGAGTGTTGAGGTGAAATACATCATTTACTTCATGTGTGGAAATGAGTCCATTACCAGAGAACTTAACGCCCCGTGTTTGTGCTCGCAGTTCATTTTGGGTCACTAGACTTTTCATTACTGATTTCTTAATGAGGTCTGACAACAGTCATTTCCATGAATTATCGTTTATACAACGTGGAATAATTAAATGTCAGCTCGTGCCAGAGCTCCGCACCCAAACCAAACAGAATCAGTACAATCTGATATTGAGTCATCCAAGAGTCCTGTCAAACAGGCCCTGATTTTAAAAATGAAACATTTCTATTTGGGCCGAGACGAGGCTGCACTTGTGTAATCATCACAATATGATGAGCTTTCAGTGACTGTGTCCACACTGTGTGTTATTCCCTGTACGTGTTAATTTTATTATCGTTCCGTTTTTATTTTTACACAATAACCTGACAATTGACCGCCTTCCATCGCTCGATTCTTTCGGGAAACAATGGCCGCTGGATTTCAGACTAACAGCTGAGCTGTCATTTCTTAGCAGCGAAGTTTTCTAAAATGACAACTTGTCGCCTGGAGGCTTCATCCGCTCCACAAGTTTTGGGGATGTGACGTCTCGTTCATCTTTGTGTCCAGTGTACGGCTGATTGGTTGGAGAGTATTTGAACAGCAGGACAAAACTGCACATTTAGACCATGCTACTTTAAGCATGCTCACAGGTAGTAAACCTTTCAAACCTGCTGTTTCTACCACTCACTGCTGCTAAGCTATGATTGAATCCCTGTGTGGGGGAGGGGGTTCAGTGAACAATGTACAAATCGTCTCCCGTCATCTGAATCTTTTTAACTGAAGTTTCCGAGCAGTCAAACAAGCCAACATTGAAGAGAAAATCATTTTATTGCATAATACCAGAGCAAATGTTTCCTCTCCTTCCTCTGCAGCGAGAAGGTCCAACAGCGTTCGGATAATGAGAGAGCGAAGGGAGAATAGTCATTATGTTTGCCACTGTAATCCGTAATTACACGAGGACTAAGCAGACTGACTTTAAAGCACAATCGCACACAGTAAGTTTGGGATATATGAATTATTATGTCACAGAAAATCATCAGCCAGGCACAGACGGCACCGCCCCCTCAGTCACAAAACAAGCCCCGACCCTGAGTTTTCCACTTTGTCAGACTAAAGGTAGAAATCGCTGCCTGTGAACTGTGTCCTCCTGGGCTGCTGCTTTATTTTCTGACCTCTGTTTTGAAGCAGAAAACAAACATACATGCATTTTTTTTTTTTTTTTTTGGCTCAGCCTTTGCACAAGTCACTGCTCTCTCCATCCGAGCCGTCTCCATTGAACCAAATTGTCGGTAGTTTGCTCTGGAAAGCTGAAAGAACAAGAAACGAAGTGTGTGTTGAGGGAAGAAAAAAAAAAACGGCACAGGCTGCACCATAAACTCTCAAACAGCTCAGCATCACTGTGTAGTGTAATGGCATCGTGTAAACCCCCGAACAAATATCTCTATAAATATGACTCTGTGTACTATTGACAGTCACAAAGAGTGTAAGTGGAGCAATTATTTTTATGAAATGCAACGCTATGGATATATTAACTTTTGCAAAAATCTTGTTTACCTGTAAGATATTCTGAAACGGTGTCAAAAATAAAAGAAAATCTTGACACAACATGGAAGATTCATTGAGGAGATGCTGCTGTGTGATTTATTACGGTTGCCTGGTTTCGGTAAAGCACATGTTACATGGGTAACACTTGACTTTAAAACCAAATACACTGTTTGTTATGTACAGAACTGTTTCCAGAGCATGAATATCCTCACACTGCTTCTTCTTCCTCTGCAGTGTCTCTGTTTGGCCACACAGGGGCGGTCTGATGGCGAAGTACAATACTGCAGAAAATACTTTCACAGACTCAGGTCCTGATTGTATATGTTACTCAAGTGTGTGTTTCCTGTAGATTTTTATATTTATATAATTACTGACCAGGTTCTTGTCAACTTCGAGGCTTGAATAAAAGATCTCAGGGCTTTAGAGCTTGTGTGCACATCAGCCAAGTCTCCACTAGAGGTCAGCATAGTCTAGGTTTATATTATCATGCATCTGCTTAGTTTCATAATTTTTTTTCAATTTATATAAAGTTATTAGTCAGACTCTTATAAAATTGTTCAGGGATTTTTATAAATTACACAACTTCACACATTCTGTAATAAAGGGGATAATACATTTGAAGCAGCTTTAGAAAGGTCACTAGTGTTCACACTTCCTCTTGTGGTTTTCTGGTAAATGCACATCCTGGGACCTCCTGTGACATCCTGTGACATCCTGTCCCCATGACACTACAGTTGGCATCTTTGTGCATTTAAGAGTAGATTTGACACCTCAGTATGAGCCCACTTCTTCTTTTTTTTCTGATTTTGTGAAGGAAACGTTGAATATACTCACAAGCTTAAAGAAGACATCCATGCACGTGTGGAGACGATGCAGGGTACAGCGAGACGAACGATAACACGCTCCCCTGCAGAGGTAGCGCAGGTCGGGTGCTTGTACTATCACTCCTGAGCTGTGTGTCTCGAGTCCAGGCCTCGACACACAGAGGAAGCAGTGCAGGGCTGAAGAACCACCTTTGACATGTTAATGAAACGGCACACGGTCTCTCACATTTTACAGATTGTTGGGCTCAAATGCTCAGAGATGGAGAGTTGAGATAAACAGTGTGTTATGTTTTGTGTAAGCTTCACAAAAGTCTGTTTACCAGTTTGACTCACAGCTCTCTCTCTCTCTCTCTCACACACACACACACTGTTGTAATTGGCAGTAGACATGACTCAGATTTTCTCGGCAGTATCTGATGGACTGCTTCACCTCCTCCGCTGACTTCTCTCCCTCACTGAAGAGCTTCATGTTATCAGCAAAACAACTGCACTGCTGAGGAAACACAAGATGAACTCACTGTGCTGCGAATTAACAAAGTACATTTACTTCATTTACTTAAGCATCTGTACTAAGTAGATTTATTTTCAGGTAATTTCATATATCCGTACCTTCTACTGCTATATCTGTGTTTTAATACAACAAGAAACAAACTATTTTTAATATATTTGTATGCCTGTAAGATTAGAATCCTGAAAAACATCCTCATCTGAAGGATTATAAATCATCGAGGCTCCTCGGATCATCCAGCTCCACTGATACTTTGTTTTCCTGTATGAAAGTTGATTCCCTCTAATCTCACCGTCGCCTCACTTGTGCACTTTCACGTGGGAAGAAGAACCCGAAGAAGCTGCGAGTGAAACTTCTGCTCCCTCGATGTTTGTTAGCAACACTGTCTGTGAGTTGCAGGAGAAAATAATCAACTCGTTTGGGAGCAGAGCAGGTTGTAGAAATCCCTGAGTATGCTCAGTTAAAAAGCTCCATGAAGGTGAATCATACTGACAGAGGAACAGCCGTGACTTTCTACTCTAAACATTTTCTGCAATCAGCGAAATATTACAAGCTGAGACACAGTGAAATCAATTTCTCCGAGGAAGATTACAAGTACAAGTACTACGTTGCACAACAAGGATTACCTGCAGAGGGGAATATTGAATCTGTTCACTTTAGATTTAACATTTGTAGAAATTCCTTAAAGCCAAAAGTCCTAGAACATGTGCTATCAGGCCACCTTGACCTTTGACCTCTGACCACCCAAACCTTATCAGTTGATCCATCACAGTGTTCTGAGATCATTTAGTTGCTGTAGCAACAACAGCAAAGTCTGTGCCCTTCAGCTGAGTCGAAACTCTGTTGGATTCATATTGAAGCTGTGAGATGTGGAGTAATGGCACCAACTGGAGCTTTAAAGTGTTCTCCAGGCAACCGGCTGGATCATAACCAGCACGGTGGTATTTGATGCCTGCCACTTGATATCTTTAATTATGCATGAGCAGGGAATTAAATGACCCCCCCTCCTGTGTGTTTATGCGGACGTCGATAGCACAGGTCTGTCCCGACAACAGGTTTCTGCTGCAGAGTGATGGATCATTAAGGTAAATAATTTAAAGACGTGGTTTGAGAGTATCTGGGTCATTAGATTGGTTTGAACTTGTCTTATTATATATGTCAACATTATTTCAGGTCACAATGAAGAGTGAGATCATTTACAGGCCATGGCTCCATAACAAATACAAATATGGCAATAACCCAAATCCTTTATATATATATATATATATATATATATATACAAATGTGTAAATGTAGAAACAGTGGATTCAAGATCATCTGATAGAATTCATGAGTGACACAAGTGTCTGACCCACAGAATGTCTGTGCACGGCCCTGCAAATGTATTTAATTAACTGTTTTAAAATAATATTAATTAATTATGATCAACTATACAAATTATGATTATGATCAATAATCAATGAAGCACTGAAGTGTGTGTGTTGTTGTGTTTTAACTTTCATCATCACTCTGTTAGAAATCAGTCCCAGAACAAAATGACTGCACGTGTTTCCTCCTTCACTCCTCAGATTTTTCAATGAAGTCTGGCGGCGCCCGCTTCTCACGCAGCAGAGCGGCGTGTTCCTGCGGGACGAGGGGAGGGCCTGCGGGGCCTGCGGTGGGGGGGGGACACGCCCTGCCCCCTCAGTGTGACCGGGTCCTGCCTCTGTCGTCCGCAGACACACGCTCACAGGCGGGCAGGCGGGCCGTGCATCAGCGGGGGGAAGAACCGGGCGTCTACTGACGGTGGAATCCCAGCAGCCAGAGCCCAGGGGCGGCCGGTGGGAGGAGGCAGAGAGTCCGCAGCTGCCGCACACTCAGCCTCTTTGACAACCGCGGGAGGAAGGAGCAGCCCGCACCGACTGATGTCCACGGTAAGGAGCGTTTTTTTTTATCCCCCTTTTCCTCCTGAAAACAGCGGCTGTGTCTGTGTGGGAATGCGGGGCTGAGCATGGCTCCGCGGAGGAGGCGGCGGGGCGTCGTGGCAGTGGCACGCCGCCTCTGGAGCATCTTCCTCTGGGTCTGCCGCGGGAGAGAGCATCCACGCGCCGGGGAGGAGAACACCCACCCGGTAACATGGATACAGGCGGCGGGGGTGGAGTGTTGATTTGTACCGTGTGTTCGTGTTGCGGTGGACGGTTGTGTTTTCACGTAGTTAGCGCAAAGCTGTAGCCGCCTCCGACGGCAGGCAGGGCGGCAGACAGCCGGACACGAGCCGCGGTCAGCGTGGAGGAGCCGCGGGGAGCTAGCAACAGTTAGCCGCTACACGTCCGGAGCTCGGCCTTCAAAACAAAAGCACATAACTAATACACATAATATTCCACCTATTTCAGCGTTATAACTAAAAACAATATGTTTTAGATATAAATCATGATGTGGTGTTTTTTAAGGAAGCGGTAACTTCTAATGCATGAGGAGAAACACTTCAAAACTCAATCATTTCATTAACTGTATTTAATATAAATGCAAACATTTTGTTTTATTCATTAATTAATAACGTTAGTTAATTAAAAAAACTGTATTTACTGCCAGTTTTTCTCAGAAGTCAGAATTGGGCTGCTTTTTTGTTTTACATTTTATATTTTTTAATTGATCATGTTTTGGAAGTGTTGGTTGAGCACCACGAATCTATAATGCGAGTAATAACTAGTTATTCCAGATCTATAAATAATAATATAATAATAATAAATATCTATATAAATAAAGTCCATTTACCATCCGACGTATCCTCCGGCAGCCTTTTTGTTTTATTGTGTAACGTGTTACAGGAAGTGGTGTGTTAACCATTTCTGTCTGTTCGTCATCAAACGGAACGTGTTAGCAGGAATTTATGAAAACGTCAAATTCGTAAATATTGTTGTGACGATCGAAGCGATAAATAATAGAAGAGAGAGTGTGTGTGTGTGTGTGTGTGTGTGTGTGTGTGTGTGTGTGTGTGTGTGTGTGTGTGTGTGTGTGTGGGGCCAGTCGTTTGAATCAGCTCCTGGCTGAGGATGAAGATGAGCCTCCTCATCATGAATGTGCCTCAGGGTCTGAGTTCACCTCCATTTTTATATAATCTCTATATTATTCATTCATTAATATTCCCACCAGCTCAGGTGCACATCAGACCACAGACCCTGAGATCTAATAGAAATTCCCTCAGTGTGTGTGGTGTTAACATTCCGCCACCTTCATATATTTAAACAGAAATGTTAAACCCCCATGATCCTCCTCATAACATTGCAAAATGTAAAACTTCATCACCCCGATATCTATAAAATCTCTGTGACTAAATCAGCACGATGTGCGACGGTGTGAAACCAAAGTGTGATGATTTGACACAGAATTAAAGTTGTGGTCACTCACACAGTCTCTTCCCCCAATAAGATCAAACTTCATCATGATCTGTGCCATTTTCAGTTCCACTGGTTTATTATATATATATATATATATTATATAATTGTATTCTCTGCCGGAAATGTTGCAAACAAGCTGAACAAAAACCAAAAAACGATTTTATCTTTTTCTCTCCTTTTTGTACTATCAGTGGAACGATCGTCACAGACCTGACCAACATTTGATTAACCACCGTTAACTGCTGCATGTTATTGAAACAGACATGCTTAGACTTTTATTGTTGTAGATCTACAATCATTTGGTCATTTAAGGTCATGAAACGAAATCAGTTTGCCTGATTTCATATCTTCAGAATTGTTTGAAGAGTTCAGAACTCAAAGATACTGTGTTTAATGTGCTGTGAGCTGAGAAGCAGCAGGTTAGTGATGAAAACCATTTATTAACTCCTCAAATTAGTTCCTTAGTCGTCTTCTATTGATTAACTATCTAATGGTTGCGGCTGTATTAAAGTGTCATCATTAATCTTGTCAGATCTGTACTAAACAGGTTAATGATGCTGAATATTTTCCTTTTGTTCACACAAACATGCATAATTCAAACACAACAAACCAACAGGGTCCCAACCCTGGTCAATATTAGACGTTTGTCTTTATTTATTATATTTACTCAGTCATGAAACTGCTCCCTTTGAAATATTTGAACACATGACGCCTCCGGCACATGTTGAATGAAACAAGCTCCATTGTGAAATGTGGGGATATTGCTTAATTTATTCTATATATAAAGTCTGTGACATATGGTGTGAGCAGATTTCCCTCCAGGTGTTTTGATGTACGATGATAAATACTGCTCGTCTATATCGCAGCTATAAAAGACCTGTGAGCTGATTTCTAAATCGGGATCACAAAAAGCTAATTATCATCACAGGACGACCTATATTTTGTTCTCAGTTCAGTGTAATATATTCATAGCTTTATTAAGTATGATCAGATGCTTCTAGTAAGACTTTTAAAATCATATACGTGGCTGCTCTCGAGGTGGATGATGCTTTATTTTTTAGAGATGTTAAAGTTTGACAAAGTTCTTTTTCCTTAAAAAAAAGATCTGGGCCGGACTGCTCTCTTCTTTCAATATCCTCTAGTAGAGCCTGACCGAAATATCAGTAAGCTGATGTGAAAATGTAAAAAGTATTTTACTCAGTGATATTGGCACCGGCCTTATCCTCTACTTTAATTTCCTCCTCTTGCAGCCCTCCTTAAATCTCTAGA
This sequence comes from Paralichthys olivaceus, assembly GCF_024713975.1. Lineage (NCBI taxonomy): Eukaryota > Metazoa > Chordata > Actinopteri > Pleuronectiformes > Paralichthyidae > Paralichthys > Paralichthys olivaceus. The sequence goes on from NC_091115.1 coordinate 4,454,706, forward strand.
ACTTAAGTAGACGTGTTTCTTTTCAGTCGTCCTCCTCCCGTGTGTTTCCAAACCACAGAGAGAAGTAACACAGTACATTAAGTTTCTTCTTCATCTTTGGTGTTGGGCTGTTACACAAGGCTGTGATACAAAGACTCTCTGAGACGAGGGGATTGCACTGGTTGAAACCTGCTGGTTTAGTGTCAGCGTTAGAGGAAGAATGTGTGTGGAAGGTTAAAAGTTTCTGACAATTCAGCTCTCGAGTCACCATGTTCACTTCGAAATGTTTTTCTTATCACCTACAGATATTCAATTAACCTGCATCAACTATAGTGGCACATTCAGGAGAGCACTTCTCTCAGCCAAGGTCAAATTATCCTACACTTTAAAATAAAAATATAAAAACAATCTAATCTGCATCCAGATCAAAATTTAAGTTTGGTGGAAGTTGGTTCAGTGTCTTGAGTTTCTTGTGGATTGAGTTGACGAATGACGAAATTGTTCCAGTTTTAATTAACTAGTATTTTCCAAGTTTCATGGAATCTATTGAATCGTTTTCAAGGTTTTTCACGCTGGTCACGGCTGTTAAACTTCATTCCATTCTACCATTTTTGAGATTTTAGATCTACATTGTGAGATAACATCACAACACAACACTGGATGCTTCACCTTTGCTCTAATTTGAATGTGTGGGAAGTTACAGAATGCTCTTCTGTGATTGTTTGTGCCGTCTCCTCACCTGGTCTTGCGAGTCCAACCTGCGTTACAGCTGCTGAATAGTGTCGGATACGATAAATGCTTTAATTTAAGAGTAAGAAACTGAATAGTTTAGTAAAACAAACAACAAACAGAAAAATGATGTAGGTGTTTATTTAAAAAAACTTAAACTGAATAAGATAAAAGTAGCACACACACTGTTTGTGCCATTCCTGCAGGGCCAGGCCTTATGAAGGAGTGGCGTCCCTGCACCTGTGGTCGACTGGTTCTCATGGGAACACCCAGATAGGTTTGAATCAGCATTTGGTGGATGGTAAGGATAGATGAGCTGGAGAAAGGGGCCACAGCCACAACACGGAGGGATTGTGTTGATCCCACATTCACCCTGAGGATAAACCTTTCAGAAATGACTTTCTTTTTTACTGTGGCTGAAATAATCACAACAATAATCTCAATAATAATCTCTCCATATGTGGTTCTCCTGAGCCCCCTGGCTTGTTGATAACCAGAGGGGAGATTATGCATTGTATGACGCTGAACCCCACATAGACTTGGGTTATCTGTTAACAGCTTGTCCACGGAAGCTAATGGAAAGGATGTTAGGTGTTATTTGTTATTTTTACATTTGTGTTTGAGAGCTGAATCTAAAGCTGCTTTCAAACAGGCACGGAACTAAAGTTGTATGTGGAAATGCAAATGTCCGAGTTAGTTGCTCCAGAACTTTTTTACTGCCGGCCCTCTTAGTAAAAAGTCCAGAAACAGACGTGAAACTGAAAAGATGTAGGAAATATCTCAGGAGGAAAAAGAGGAGCCACGCACCTACTAGACGTTAATGTACATGTCAACTTGGAAAGAAAACAGGATTTGAAAGCTACTGGTGGAGTCTTATAATCTTTATTATTGACCTTGTGGCTGCAGGGTTACTTTGCTGTCTGAGGACTAATTGAGGATTATTCATAAAGGAAACATCGGAAATTCCTCAAAGTAGGAATTACTCCAACGGTTTATTCAAACAGCCTACCAAACAAGGCACCCTCGTTCAAACAAGAGGAACAAGAGGAACAAGATTGTCTCAAGGTGAAGCACTGACAGGCTTGTCTGGACTGACAGGCTTGTCTGGACTGACAGGGCACTCACGCCCCTTAGCTGCTGTTAATGTGAAACTCGTTACATGTGTTTAGTGTTTTATTTTTAAGGGAGTAACAGAGAAAAACCTCTGGGGCTAATTTAGAGACATGTTCGTCTGGGACCCAACCTTGCTCTCCATATCTGGAAGTTGTTGGATGAATGCCTAGCCTCCCATACATCGACCTTGTGGCTGGCAGCCAAAGATACGCATAGTTTCCTCCATACGTCAGTCTCTGCACTCCCCGTGAACTGAGCCTGTCTAACATGGTATTTCCTCTTTCTTCTTGCCCCACCCGATGGCTCGAGCAGAAATGAGAGAACATGATCTTATTGCGATCATATCCTCCTGACAAACGACACAATGCAGCAGAAGTGGACGGGTGCACGAGAGATCAGAGGCAGCCTCTCCCAGGGCTGCTTCAAAGTGCAATGTGGAGCAGCTCGTTAAGTAAGAATGCAGGCGGGTCAGAGACAGTAAACCTGTTTGTGTTGTTTAGAGCCAATTAGCGACTTGTTTTTGAATGTATGGGCTGTTTTCCTTTCCAAGGTATTTCCTTTTGTTTTCTAATGCCTGCTTCATTTCTGATGTGAAGCAGAATTCGTCCAAACAGCGATGAGTCCGAAAATCGAAGGGTAACGTGAGTCTCTTTAATTCATCCATCAAGGAAACTATGCTTGATATTTGCCTCCTATGTCGACACCTGTCAGTTTAGTTTGCTATGGTAACAGCAGCCGGAGACGGGGCCAATTTACAAAGAATTCCTGCAGGTTAACGAGTTAAATATAAGATATTTTAAAAACCATACTGACGAATTTAGAGAGAGAATCATCATATTATCAATTATCTTCAAACATCTTCAACTTTAAATGAACGTTATGAATACTTCAAAACTACGTAAACATATTTAAGACATATAACGTAATATTTGTATGTATTTGAAAGGTTTAAGGCCCTCGAAATCTCAACCGCACCACAGTAAACATTTCAGCTCATTTTCAGCACCGCATCAGTTACTCTCGTCTGAAGGCGTGGCTCTAAAGTGGCCCCTGCATGAACCACATCTTCACTCCAGTACCAGGAAGAGAGCAGCCGTTCTCCTAATCTCTCCAACTCGTCTTGTATCCAATAGACAGCCAAAGCTGATTTCTACCTCTTTTCTCTGAAACACACTTAAGGACATCTGACACACACATCAACAACCACCCTGTCCTGGGACAGAAATACTTGTCTTTCATTCACAGAAATTGGAAATTGGCAACAATCATCGTTTGCCTCCGATAATATCATAATGTGATTGGAATGAGCTGTGTGTGTGTGTGTACGTGTGTGTGTTTGGTGTTCCCTTGTGTCAAATAAGATACGATTATGGTGTAGAGTTAAATCCTGTCGCGTTTTCTGGAGCCTAATCTGTCCACTTGAAGAGTAAATCTGAAATAATCTGTGGGTGTTCATGCCTCTCGTTCAACAACCATCAGTGTTGTGGTGTTTTCTACCTCGGCTGGATGGATGGATGGAGGGGTTGGTGGGTTGGATGGAGGGGTTGGTGGATGGATGGATGGAGGGGTTGGTGGGTTGGATGGGGGGGTTGGTGGATGGATGGATGGAGGGGTTGGTGGGTTGGATGGATGGAGGGGTTGGTGGGTTGGATGGTGGGTGGCTGGATGTGATACTCGAAATGCTCACCAATTGGTGCCAGAGCTGCTCTGTCATTAATTATGAACCTGACTGGCAGCAACAAAAGGTGAAGCTGTCGAGCATGTGTGTGAAGTACTCCATTATTCTAAGTGCAGTGTGTTCACTGTAATCTGCCTTTGCACCGGATACCTGATGAATTCACCTGGTCACAGATATTGGTTTCCATGCAGGCAGAGCGTGTGCTTGTTCAAAACATAAGAAGGTGTGTATCATGTCTCGGAGGTTTCCGTTTTTACACTAATGCGTGTTACAGATGTAATTAGAGCATGTGCACATCTTGGATTAAGAGCAAAGCAGTTATTAAGCAGTCGTTCACCCCCTGTGCTGAGTGATATAGCTTTTAATGTTCTAATATTCACAGTATAACTCTTTACATTGGAAATCTTTATTAAATGAATGTGAAAATGACGGCTTGTTTTATTGGGTCAGTCTTTATGCTGACCCACTCCCTCTGCCACGTCATTCAGGATGTGCATGAGAGCGTCCAGTGTTCCGGGACTCTGCCAATCACATTTTAATAATTTAACATCACTTGTGGACAGCAGTTTAATCAACATGTAATTAATTAGCATCAACCTGACCCATTAACTCCCTGTAATTTGGTGAAAACCGGATAAAACCCCGAATGAAGTTATTTGAGGAAAGGATCGGGCACTTTTTAATCCCAGAACTGTTTGTCCTGCGACGGTGACACGTCTTGTTTTCAGAGTGGAACCTACTCAGAGCACAGCTGTGGCCTGTGCCTCAGTGATAAGGGGTTGAAGCTGAAAGTGCCTCACCAATTAAGGCCTGTTGCAATCGTCACTGCATTTCTGCATATGTGAGCTTGTTGGGTTGCGGAAATCGAGGGTCTTTTGTCAGCCGCTGTGTTAATGGCTGCCTCGGATCGATCATAAAAGACCACTGAGCTCTCTGCAGCTGGCGTTTTCATGTCAGTCCAAGTGCTTCCACAGTGAAAATCAAACAAATCCCAAGGCTGTGTCCCAAAACACTCCCTCATTCACATCTTCCGACATAATAAACACTCAATCTATTCACTGTATAGTGAGTGAGGCATCGAGACTGTGGATTCTGAAGGATGAATCATCCTTTTGCACGAGCACTTAGAGGCGTGGCATTGCCAAATTCGCAATCAACATGTCTGTAGCAGGAAATGCATTTAGGGAAACAAATCGATCGTATTTCTGTTTTATTTTAAAACACAGGAAACAATTTTGACATGGTTAAAAAATGTGACTAGTCACTACACATGTGAAAATGTCATATTACAATCATCTTTATCCGTTTTGTTATTATTGGTGTTTGAGTCCATCTATTTGAGTAGATTCAATGTCCCCATGCACAACTTCCACAGTGTCCGTGAACTGTCACTTCCAATACAAATGAGTCTTAAGAAGATGGTGTGAGTTTGCACAGAGCCCAATAATTAACATAGCTAAAATATATATATATACTGCTGGAACACTTTTACAACTAGTTGGACAACTGTCTGAATTTAAAGTATTTCCACTTGGTTACGAACAAAGCTTCAGTTGAGTCAAGCTGCTGTTGTTTAACAATGCAAAAAAAAAGATTCGGGTCCATTTTAGGTAGAGGACAAAAACTAAACGTCTTCCTCCTCCACACTCTCTCCAGTGGCAGTGTTATAAAACAGAGCTTCCAGACGACAGCAGGCAGTGAAGTGTTTTGTAAAGGTGCTGGAACATTCAGTTCCCAAAAATTACCGGCTGCTTGATGATGGCTGATGTCTGCAGACACGTTGGGCACAAGTGCAGCGGTTGCGTTACTCGAAAGCTGTGTGCTGGGATTCGCACCACGATGACTACGCGGTGCAGGATCGTGAACTCTCGGCCCTGGCACGGCATTCAGATTACAATTGCCGGTCTGGGTCTGAGCCAGGCGTAAACTGACGCCGCAGCGCCAAGAGGCTCTGTCACTCAGAGGCGGCTGGTGTAATTACAGAATCCCTCTGCCATCACACGACAATGCACTGTTGCACGTGTATGCCAATACACAGAAACACAAGCTCACACACACACACCAGACCTCCTCTGGCCAGGCATCTGATAGCGAGCAGTGACCTTCATGTGTAGATTCTGGCTCATGTTTTCTACTTTTTAAAAATTATATTATATTAAAGAGACACAGCTTAAATCCTCGAACCCCCGGCCAACATAATTAATTCTAATTAGATTAGCCTTTAGCTTCCTCTGGAAGAAAAAATGGAAGAGAAGACCTGCTCGTATTTGTGCGGTAATGTAATCTCGGATAAGGGCTCTTAAAAGTGCTGTGCAATTACGTGGGTTTGTGTAAAGGGGCAGTGTCACCATCTCATGTACTGGAGCGGGGGAGTGGAGCTGGAAAAGATGTTTTAAGTGTTTCATCATCGAGGAAAGAGTGATGTGAGGTTTTTATTCAAAGGAAGGAATTCAGGGTTTGACTTGTCGACTTCAGTTCAGTCTACTGTTTTTTGTTTTTTTTTAATTCATCTGAACAGCTCAGCAACCACGAGCAGCCATGACAGGCCTGTCACGCTTTAGATTCCTCCACATATTAAAACGGGCACGATATTGAAAGAGTGTTGTAATTTCTTTGCCTTTCAAAAACTAAATCGGGTTTTAAGACAAAAATGATTAATGCTCAGACTTGTTTTGTTTGCTGAATATCAGAAATAATCTCTCTGCATACTCGCACCTTAGATCCTAGTTGCAGAAAATACTATACTACAAACTAAAATGGGGCCGGCAGCATTTTAAACGTTTCTGGAGCCTTTCCTGATAACCTTCGAAATGTATCACTGAAAGTAATATGAACAAGCTTGTGAGCCAATCAGGGTGGAGTTAGATTTGAATTGGTCCGATCTTTGCCTTATACTTGTAACAAAGTTGTCTGTCGTCTTGGTCAGTCGTCAAAATGAGTCAAACTTTTATCAGTGTCTCAAGTGTGACTAATTTTCTTTCTATGAGCTGATGTATGATGTTTCGTTATCTAATCTTTATCATCAATCATTTCCCACATCCACTCCCTCTTGATAAAGAGAAACGCACTTGTTCATTTTCTCTTTTCTTGTGAATGTCATAGACAAGAACCTGAAAATTACCAGGCAGCGACCAGAACCAGTCATGTCGTGAAGGAGTTATTGATGATTATACTGTGGGTGGATGATGACTGCATCTGTGAGACTCAGGACATGTTGGTTCTAGTGTTTGTTGTGGTTTTGTTTGAGTCTTGGCTCCTGGATGAGACTTGTTTGGCCCCAGAGTCTCTTCTGTCTCCTGGCTCGAGTGTGTTGGCAGTGGGAAGTAAAAACAACTGCCCCTAAGGGTTGTACTCTTACCTCTGCTTTTCAGGGTTTTTATTTACCCTGTTGGCAGTGTTGCTATTTGGTGACTTTAACTTTGTGCTGCTTGGCACTGGCAATCAAGTTGACTAATGCTTCCTTAATTATTGGCTGCACTTTTGCAGCGTTTTACTCTCTCTATATTTCCCACACTCCTCCCCTCCTGTCGGCTTTTGTCCATTTATAATGGCTTTAGCCGGCGTGCAGCTGTATAGTGCTCGATTTTTGCCTGTGTCTCCAGCAGCACTCAGCTGACCCACTAATGGAGGGGTGAGTGAGGAAGGGCCCGGAGGCAGCAGAAGGACCGCAGAGCTGCGGCTTAAAACAACCTGCCTCCGACAAACAGCGTGGACCTCCTGGGGAGAGGGAGGCTTTGAGGAAAAACACTGAAAACCCCTCAGTCAGAGAAAAGAAGAGGAGGAAACATGAAATCAGGCCAGAGTGCAGCAGTGTTGGCTGCAGACAACAGCAAACCTCTGCAGCTCAGCTCTGTCCTTAAAACCTTGATCGTCTCTAGATTTACCTTTGACATGACCCTGTTTGACTTTGGACAGGATTTTTGTATGAACAATATTTTCATGGTTTTTGATTAAAAAGTACTGTAAATGTTCAAAAATCACTGATACACAAACTACAGTGATTTCACCAAGTCTTACATTGACAAAAATATATATCAATAAAAATGATAAAAGTATTTTAATATTTATTGAAGGTCAACTTGTCGTCCTCAAATGTCAGAGTTGGGACAAAATATAAATGTTAAATTCACACAGTTTGGCGACAGTGGATGTTAGCATGATTATAGCCTTTTCGTGGTTGAATTTCACACTGTAATTCTAACCGGTGGGAATTTTACCGTGGTTAATCATCATCATAACCCGAGAAGCTGCTCCCTCAAGGTTTTAGTGCTCGTCTTTGCTGCCCGCTGCTGCTCTGACTTTTCCTTTCAAGTCATAATACAGACTTTAAAAAGGATGCTGCCTCATCCATCAGGGAGAGGACAAGGTTAATGCTCACAGAATTTACCCAAGCTTTATTCTGCCGGTCCTTGGCATTCGGTATGACTGACAAGTGCAAGTATTAATAAACCCTCAGATTTTCTTTATACTGCCAAGAAAAGAAAGTAATTTCTAGCATGAAGAGAATAAAGGGAAGCTAACATGCCCGCAGCCTCGGGAAGCAGAGGAGTGTTTTCATGCATGTCAGGACACTGCTCCGTGTCTGATGTTGCCCTGAATGATTCTTACTGAAAACCAGAGGTCGAGATTTCTCTTTCTGATTTCTTGAATATTGTGGTCATGGTTCAACTCATGGTTCCCATCTCTGCTTTTGACCCCGTCTTACTTTCTGCTTACCATAGAAAAAGTTTGAAATTGTATTCAGGTCTCAGTGTCCCTGTGTAGATTGGATCAGATTTGGTTATTTTTCCCTCAGGCTCCAAATTAAAATTCAGTTTCACAATATTTTAATCTAGGTGGATGCCAAAACTTTATGATTCCAGGCTCTAATCTGAATATCTTTTGCTGATATTATCCAATATTATCACTGTACCAGAATAACTGGTGTCATCACACGTTAGTATCAAAGGATTTCAAGCAATATCAGCCCAAATAATTAGGTTAAGAATTCAGTAAGGAGGCAGACAGTGTTCTCGAATAGAACACGGTGTAGCTTCTGTTTCCCATGGTGCCTTGTGGGAGATAAAGGCTCAACACCATCAGCCAGAGTGACAGGCAAAGAGGTGGAGTTGACTAACCCTGGAAGAATGCAGCCGCGTGTGTGTGTTTTAGTATCATGAATCTGGGTTATGTGCGTCCCTTCCAACACTTTTCCAGCTGCAGGAACATTTCCTTTGTCGGGTGTTAATCCGTAGTGACTCTTAGCCCCTCTGCCCTTGTCCTCGTGTCCACAGGGAATAACTGTGAAGCACAAGCTGGAATGTCAGGGGCCTCAGCAGAGGACCTTGACTTTGACCTTTTTTTATTTTAGCGTCTGTGCATACAGAGTAGTAAATCTGCACATGCATTGCCTTGTCTGTAAATTATACACATTGGAAGAGAGGTTTCTAAATGAGGACTAAGGTGATATGTCAGAATATGTGTGAAAGTGAATCTCAGTGGGCGTTAATGAAACTCTGGCTTTAGTTTCTTTGACTCGGTATTAAATCCAACACACACCCTCCTCTTTTTTTTTTCTTTGTAAAGGGAGCGTAATTCAATATTGCATGCACAGACGGCAGAATGGATATAAAGCAAGTAAATACAAGATTGTTTGTTATCTGGGCCACGTTTGGCTCAGGAGGATTTGGTTTCTGACTTTGCCTGGAATCCGCAGCCCAGGAGAGAGGATGAAAGAAACACGGTGGAAAGAAACAGATCGTGTGTACAAATCACTGCTCTGCTGAATCACTGAACGTGCTGATCGAGTGTCTGCCCTGACTAAATGTTGTGCTAATGTTGGCGAGTGCACTAATTTTCACATGTAGGCGTCCCATCAGCTCCTGCACTTTAGCAAGTTGTTTGGCAAACGTAAGATGTGACTGAACACGTCATGACTGTTCGCTTTGTTCGTCAAAGAGGATTATGCCAACCGGAGACACAGGGCCGTCATACATTGTGAAGACGCCTGTGTTGTATTCGTGCGTCGTTGTGGTTACACACAAATGAGCAGCAACATGGAGAGCATGGTTGTGAGACACACTGTGGTTTCTCATTCAGGCTGGAGGCTGCAGCGAAGGTCACGTGACGAAGATGAGAACAAAGTCTGAAATCGTAAATGTGCGACATTGAACTTAGGTCAACAAATAAAACTAAAGCCAAATAGTTAAAGCACAAACCGTATTGCTGTTATAAAAAATGTCAACATTGCTCCCATGATGTTTCTAACCGAAAACAAAATGGTCTTAAATGTTTTCTCTCTGTCGTTTCGCCAAAGTGAATCTGGAGTCAGATTATAAAATGTCCAAATGTTCAAAGAGTGCATTGTCTTATCTCTGCACCCCAACCATAAATGTACTTTATGGTTGGTTTATTATAGTTCCCACACTCTGAGCACTTATTTGAATATCATGTACATTTACATTTACTCCAAAGTCCAGTCATGATAATGTTTTAACACACTCATCTCCTCAAATTCTTATTAAAGCCTGTCGTAGATGGTGTGGGATCCAAACTAACGGCCTTCATTAATGGACAGGAAAATTAAATATGCTTGTTTTGTTGCTTCAGCTGTTGCTTCTGGACAGTGTGCGTCCGTGTCGGGGAACAGTTCATGAAGGCTGGCATCGGCACTGAATCACCAGCGGTCGAACCCTCAGTCAGGAGCCACATCAGCCTTTATCCAATGTCTTCGACGTAATCAGGACCACGTAGGACCTGGCCGTCTGCCACCGCTAAAGCAGCAGACGCAGCTTCTGATTTATTGTATTGAGTTGGCCCAGATAAGCAGACGCAGTCCATTACACCACCGCCATTAGACTCGCAATTGATCCAATTAAGGCGCCGCAGAATGAGGGCGGCCGGACGTCAAGGAACACGTCAAAAATCATTGCAGGAAAGACACGAAGGGCGAGTGTGGGCCACTTTATCTTGGGTTAATGTGTGTCGTTGCAGGGTAACACAGGTATTTAGAGCCAACCCTCATCATCATCCTTCATCATATAGAAATTATGTTTTGTGCTCATCACCACACACACACACACACACACACACACACACACACACACACACACACACACTCACACACTCACAGATGTCAAACCGCCCCTGAGTGTTGCCATCTCTCTGTCCCTGTGTGAATATTCATATAATTCATATAACAAGTTGCACGTTTCCTCATGAAGGTCAGAACATAACACAGCTGAGCCACGTTTTAAAATTAGTTGATGTGTGTGTGCGTGTGCGTGTGTGTGTGCGTTGGCATCAGACTGAAGTAATTAAAAGGCTGCACATTCATGCATAACATTTCTCTTTTTTTTCTTCTGACATTGAGTCACATCACTGTGATTCACGGTTTACATTCGGTTTTTCCGACCGGAGCTTTCACGAGTTACTTCCTGATTCATTTTGTATTCACGTGCTCCCCCCTCCATCTGCAGGAGCTGCCTGAAGGCCAGGACCTCGACGGGGTAGAAGAGCAGACAACAGAGGGAACGACCAGACTGACAGACATCTGCAGCGGCGCAGCGGGCAGCAGCATGGCGTCCATAGCGGAATACTACGCCGGCAAGAACGTTCTGATCACGGGGGCCACGGGCTTCATGGGAAAAGTGCTGGTGGAGAAGCTGCTGAGGTCGTGCCCCGAGGTCAACGCCCTCTACATCCTGGTCAGACCCAAAGCCGGGCAGTCCATGCAGCAGAGGGTCAGCGACATGATGAAGTGCAAAGTAAGTCATTTTCCCCCACAGGAGAATTACACTGTGAAGACGTTTCACAGACACTCAGAATTTATAAATAGGAATTTAAAGACACAGTTGATTTGTCGTTATATTTGATTCTTGTGGTTTTGTCTGTATGATTGAAAAAGGAGAGTTGACTTTTAAAGCTGGAATCGTTTATCCAGTAATTAAAAAATTAAAAAAACAACAAAAATAATGGATTTAATTAAATTATTGAGCAAAAGCAACTTAAACGTGAAAGGAGCTTTTTTTAAATACATTTTTAAAGACGTGGTAATGGATCAGTACATTCACTTGTAACTTAACTCCAGATGATTAAGGAGAATATTTATGCTGCTCGCACCAGCAACAACAAGAACAAACAACTTCCTTCAGGAATGGGACGCTGAGGGCTGCCCTTTTCTTCACAGACACTCAGAATAGAATCTCACATCGTCAATGAAAGCATCCGACTATTTTTGTGTTGTTGATTAAAGAAGAACACAGAATAACAACATGAATGAAATGTACTGGAGGAGCAGAAGGAAGGCGATGATGATATTATACTTATTTGTGCTAAAGTTGCAGATTGCCGTAGATAAAACACTCACGTCTTCACCAAACTGTGCAGTGATTATGGTTCAGTTATCATTTAAAACACGTGAGTCACTTAATGCAGCAGCACAAAGAGAGATGTGTTAAATCATCGCAGCGGCATGAAATAACCAGATGACGCTCGGCGCTCAGACTCGTGGGCTGTTCATTCAAATCATCGCTCAGAACCATTGTTCGAAAGGCTTTTGTGGTTTCCAGTGTGTTTACAGAGCCGCGGAAATTTGCTTGCGAATTATAGCAGCGGCTGCTGTTGCCATGGTGACACAAACTTAATGACCCCTCGGTAGATTCCGACAGTTCATCTCAGGGCTTCGGAGCGAGAGGCGCAAGAGAGTCGGAGAGCAAAACATGTACGAGTCTGAGTGACAGTACTGAAAGGATGAGTGACCTGCAGGGTTGTAGCAGCAGCAGCAGGAGGAGGAGGAGGTGAGGATGAGGAGGTCGGACAATGAAGAAGGGAAGAAATAAAGGAGGTGGATGGGGGGGATATAAGCTGAGGTAAGCGAGGTAACGGGGGATGAGCTCTAAATATGTGATGTCAGCTGTATCAGGCGGAGCAGCAAAGCATGACTCATCAAAAAAACGACGTCGGTCTGATGAGGAGCGACGTATCGACACCAGAGCGAGTTATTGATGTTCAGAAACAGCAGCAGCGAACTCGTGCTCCTGCTCTTCGGGTGCTGTTGGCCTCAAACTGTCAGGTGCACCTAAGAAAATCTCACTTTCTCTGTGTCTCCCCCTCTTCTCTCTCCGATCTATTTTTACTGCTCTCGTTGAACTCGGTGCCTCGTTCATCACTCTGCTCACCACTGCGGAGCAGCAGTGTCGGGGATGCGACCCTTGAATTTAGCCTTTTCGTGTCTTTTCACATCTGTCGACATTCTCTGCTCCTCCTTCACTGTGTAATTAATCCTCTCTTTTGCGTGTTCGTCTTTCTTCTGTGGCCTCAAGGGGAAGAAATAAAAGTGAGAATAAAAACTTTTTTTGATCACCTACATCTGTAGTTTCTAACATGTCGACAGTCCTGTAGATACAGAAGGCTCCTTTACTGGAGGAAAAGAGAGGGAACTTTAATGACATTATGATTTCAAGTGCTCAATAAAAGGTATAGAATTAATCAAATTAAATGTACTTCATAATAAAAAATTATCTCTCCTGTTGCATAAAGGGAAAAATTCTATTACACCTCATGTATTTGTGTCAATCGACTGATAATTGCAGGATCATTTTAACCCAATAACAACATTCTAACCTGGATTAGAGCAGTGATTCTTAATCCCACTCAAAATAGGATGAGAGCAGCTCTGTGTCTCTACAGTGTTTGTGGGAATAATATCAATAAACCACAATATTTCAGAACTCATGTTGCACAAGCGAATACTTCTGTCCTACGTATTTAACCCCCTTCACATTCACTCATATTGACGTACGATTTTTCTGCTGCTAGCCTTCACAGTATTTCCCCTCTCAGCAAATTTCCATTGGATTTGGCATCGCTCTAATAGTGTCTGCTATCAGGGCACCGCTTGATGCTCTGCCAAGTACAGACTCACTCATGCTCGGGGCCCCGTTCAGAAGTGATGTCATTAAATTTCCACGACCAGGCCTCAAGTGCCAATTGGTATTCATGCGGGTCCTGGGATCAGTATTATACTATTCACAATCGGGATAATTCATGAAGGAGAACAGTGGTTTTGGTCTCTCGAGGATCCTCTCCTGTCATCCTTCAAGCCCGACCCGTATCTTTCTTACCACCTGTTGCTAGGTAACAGCCGAGAGATCTATCCCATGGAGCTGCCCCGAGCAAGAAAAGGACAAACCGATAGGAATCTCATTGTCTGTGCATCTTTGGCGGCTCTTACTTTGACATTTAAGCAGCGTCCACCTGTCTTTCCATCTGTCCGTCTGTGCGGAGGCTACCTCGCTTCAGTGGAAACGTTTCGACGCCAGCAGCCCCGGCTGCGGTGCCAGGAACTGAATGGCATGTCAGATCTTTTGATACAAGTAGGCTTCTGGGTCCACAGGGTTTCTCTCCTGCTCTGTGGCAGGATTCTCCCACCCACGAGTGGACCGTTGATCCCTGCAACAGTCTTAACGTTTCATCTCCGAGGCCGTGCAGCATCTTCGTACCGCAGGACCGGCTCCGCAGCTGTGAGCTATGGGTTCAGATGTCGGCTGGAGAGAGGTGGGAGGTGGAATGCTCTGGTGGGAAGGACGGGGATGTGTGGAATTTAGCCTTCAAGGCAGGATCGTGATCAGAGGAGGGTTTATGTGTGTTTACTGTGGAATGACTATTGATTCCTGCTGTAGAGGATGTGCAGTGATCAGTGTGGCACTTTGTGCGTCTGTGCATCATGTTTAACGTCGGGCGAAGGCTCTTAAATAAATCTCGCTGCAAAAACCATTCGATGATTGGAGGTAGATGAAGCCATAACTCATTTATCTGTTACAACACAGACAAAATGCAACATATCGTATAGTAAAGCAAATAAATATATTAAGCACTTGGGATTAAAAGATTAATAAATGAGACTCTGAGTTTTTGTGTTCGGAAGATTCTAGAGGCAATGTCTGTCATTTTTTTATTTATGGAGAACAAACAATGAAGAGGCAAAAGTGATTAAAAACATATTCATCTCAATAAAAATGCCCAATATCTAATAAAAAAACAATATTTGGTGGATATTTGGTTTTGTTTTATAGCATTTTCAATTTAATTTACTTACAAATATACCTCATTTCCGATGTGGACCTCAGAGGAAAGATTCAGATCAGGACGTGGACTGTAATAAAATAAAACAAATGACTAAGAATGGTAATAAAAAAGATGAATACACCAAAAGTAAAAAAAAAAAAAGAAGAAACCAAAAAGGCCACAGAGTCTGAAACATCTTCTCAAACACTTTCAACCGTCTCCTCACAACATTCCCTGATTGTCGCCCGTTGCCCGTCTGTGAGTTTGGCAGAATGTTTGCTCGCCATAGTTGTTCAAACATGTTGTCTAATGGGCTCGGAGCAGAGCAGGCGAGATATTGAACCAGTGGTTTATTGAGCAGATGCTGTCTTGTTGCTTTGGCAAATCAGACTCGCCTCCACTTTCACAATTGCCTCTTGATTCAGATGACGGAGAAGTGATGTGCCAGGGTTGTTTGCGTGATGTTCTTCCACTCTGTCTAATTTTCCCCAGTAGGCCTGATGTTGACGTCTTCTCACAATGTCAGAGAGCAGAGAGATGTCTGGTGGTTACTGTGTTCCTGACACTGACCCACCTCACTGACGTCCTGTGCATCAGACTCACAAAGAGCTTCATGCCTTAAATACCAGAGCTCAGCTGAAGCTGCGTCACGGCTGATGTGAGGAAACGAGCCTCACCTTTATCTGTCATGTTCATGGAGTTAAAACAATGAAGGCGTGTTTGGGAATGTGTATAATAAAAAAAGTCTGGAATCTTCGTCAGGCAGGTTCAACAGTCTCCTTACATTCAATTAAGCCGCACCAAGTTTCACACACTCATAGATATGAGTCATCTAAATACGTCAGAATCTTTTCATCGAGATCCAGAACGATCGCCCTGGAAATTGGTGAAAATATGGTTTAAAGCTCATGTTTGTCGGAGGTTAATGCAGCTACTGAATTATTGATGACGGTGCATTTCAGACACATGGATGCACGGGAACATACAGTTCAAAGAGTTTTAAATATGTACAAGAACAGTTGCACTCGCTCACCTTCTCATTCACTCTCAGGCTTCAGCTGAAACAGCTGCTAAACAATCCTGAACTGACGCATTGCTCCTCCTCTTTCAGCATTAAAGACCATATTATCTATTCATCAGCCCCCTGCTCCGTGGTTTCCAGTCATTTGCCCATTAAAACAATCTGATCCATCATAACTACATGGTTGTATTTCTTCTTGTTTGCATCCAGAGCCAGGCGATCTTTTAGGATTTATTGATTCATGCTGGCACCTCTGTGTCGTTCCACTTGTGGAGTTGATGAAATTGCTGCCTGAATTGTTAATACCAGCTGTCAGACGCACCTGGAGACTATACGACTCAATCCTGAAGGAAGAGCAGACGTTTCTTCTGGTGTTTTTCTGCTTTAGGGCTCAAAAGATAAATCCTGGATTTAACATTTGGCATCACATCGTAGGTGCACCGAGCTTTGATAAGAAGGCAACTTTTAGGGATGAGTGGGGTGACTCTGCATTTGCTGTGTCTGGTACTGCACAGCGACTCCACGGGGAGAGGTTATTGCTGCCGGACTGACACGCTGCAGAGCATTTGCTTCTTATCTGTGGTTGGTTATCATGCGATGCAGCAAGCAAACAGACTGAGGGCCGACCAGTAGCCCTACAACTCGTCCCCGGAGACGGGGGCAAGGGGGGAACCGATGCCTCTGGGAGTAATTAGGCCGCAAATTAACTCCAGTTTATGAAACAGATTAGCAGTTTAAAACGTAGCTGGTGAAGTCATTAAGTCAGGGCAGATATTTTCACACTGAGTCTCTACATCGGGTGTAGAGTCGGTCAGATGTCTGCAAGTGTCCTCGAGTTTCTGTAGCATCGGTTCCCTCTGAGACCTGAAGGGCAGCACAACTTTTATTTGGCATTTTGGTATTGGATAATCGATACCGTGGAAATGGCTCGGGGGAAGCAAAGAAAGTCGACAAACAGATCTTAATGAAGTATAAAAAATAGTTTCAGGTTTTTCTTGTCCCTGGATGATCATTTGCCCTTTAGTTGATAAAGGTTTGTGTTTATGTGGGTGTCAAGATTCACTAAATCCTGCTTTTCTCATAAAAAATGGGGAAGAAGTTTGGGAGAAGCTTCGGAATCAGGTGGCAGGACAGACGAGATGATCAGAGAGGCTCGTGTTCATCAAGATTACAACCTGCCGCAGCTCCGTCTTCAGATAAACTCTGATACCAATCTGATGCAGAAAATCAGCCTGAGTGACGCAAGTCAGACTCGCTTTTTCTCTTGTCACAATGACAATCGATATTATGGTCAATGGAAAGTCTCACACCTGAGCCGGGTGGTGAACGGCACGATAAGGAAAGTAACACGATTCGAATTGGCCGTCGTCTTCCTAGTTATCCAACTATGTTCAGGGGAGACAAACTATGGCCTGATGACCAAAAACTTGAGTCCGCTTTGCTCTGATGTTACGTCCACACTCGTGTTATCACACCATCCAAAGGTTTGCACATAGCTGCACACTTGACTCTGTAAGGATTTAACTTGATTTATAAGCAAAACAATATAGATCTGAAAAACGGGTAGAACTTGTTCAAGGACGAAGCATGTTAGAGTTAAATTTATAGTTTGTCATCATCTTAAATGGTGATAAAAATGTCAATGTTGTATTTACAGCTTGTTTCTGTCATCGTAGATTTAGGCCCAAGATTTTAAAACGGCTCAGTTGCACTGACTTTCCAGTCTTGTCATGTTTAATGAGAACACAAGGCTCTGCCACTCACACCATAAACCCAGCCTCATTTCTGTCCTTTCGCTCTTGGAGGGTTATAAAATTGTCCTTGGCTCGGCTTTGACGTTACCGTCTGAAAGACTGGAGCGCGATGCCACCAACATACCGACAGCCAAGCAGAGACACTCCATTTACCGTCACTGTAAACCTTAGTCTGCTCATATTGATTGGTTGGGATTGAGTTGTGTACAGTGACAGCCCAGAGCCAAGCATGAGAGGACGCTCCATTTTCATTATCTTGCTTTGATGATGCTTTGTCCCCTAAACTCTGAAGAAGCTTTGATTTAGAGCTGAATAAAGAACGTCTCTGTTTAAGTGGACCATTAATGAAATGTAACACCATTAGTAGATTGTTTACCTTTAAGGAGACATATTGTGCTTTAGAAGTTTCTTACCTCGGCAACCTAACATTTTCAATCTCATTTATCATTTTTGTAAAAGCCCAAAGGGATCGCAGATTGTCTCATTGTAAAAAACATTTTGTCAAGTCATTGCTTTGGACTACAGCCTGATGCTGCTTCCTCTAAATTTAGTTGAAAGGCCTAAATGAGATTCTGCATTTTCCTGATTTCTAGTTCCGACTGTGAGGGTTTTTTTGCTCAGCAGCGGTGTCGAGATGTGTAGTGACATGCGCTGGTTAAATCTGTTCCTATGCCTCTGGGAGCCTCTGAGGGAGGCAAGGACAGGGATGGATTGGAGACAGGGTGAGGAGAAGAGGAGATGAACCCTTTTTCTCCTTAATATGCTGAGAGCCCTGGGGGTTAGTCACGTCTGTCCTTCTTCACAGCTTCCCATGAGACGTCTCGCTTTTTGACTTCTCTCTAGACTTTGCATTCCATCCTTAGCACGGAGGGCTTTGTCTTTTTGACGGGATGGGAAAGAGAACATGGCTGGTGTCTGAAAAATAAAAATTATCCACGTCCTGCATTGTGTCCTACGTGTTTACAGCGCTGGAGGACTTTTGGACACTGCATTGTCTTTTTATAAAAACAATTTTCTTGCTTCTTTTGTGAGTATTCCTGCTCACATCCTATTATTTGACTAATTTAGACAGTGCGTGTCAGGAAATGGAGGTCAACGCTGAGGGTGCAGCTGTTAATTGCTTCTGTCTGACACACTTTGGCAAACCTTCCCTAGCTACAGTAAATTTTCCGGCCTGTTCATCTCTGATTGGTTGTGTCTGGCTTCCTCTGCCAATGTGACAACCATCACTGCTGCGGATGGAAGCGACGTCTCAGACTCTTACGGATATTTGAAATTATCAGGAAGAGAGAACAATTTTGTTTGGTTTCCTAAACTTTTTGGCCTCCTGTGTACTTCCTGCTCTTTCTGTCACCATCATCAGTTTGGTCCGGGGGGGAAAGGTCTGCGTGAAGGTGGCTGTGATTAGAGAGTAGCCCAGTTAAAGGGCAGTTAGTGAGAAGGGAGGCTGTTTAAATGACATCTCGGGTTGCTTGGCTGAAAGGAAAGTGCCATTAGTGTTGGGTTTCTGTGAAAGTCGGCGGAGGCGATGCTTCAAGCACTCATGAGGGACGATTTATTGCTGTCAGCTTCTCAAAAATGTCAGCGTCCAGTGCAGAGAAAGGACAAGTGGTGAACACATGTCTTAGATACCATTACACTTTAAGCGAAGGAAAGTCACTGAGGAGAAGACGACCTTGATTCTTGCTTGTTCATGAACACGACTTTGTTTGTCTCGACTAAAGATATAAGACAGAAACGCTTGTGGCTGCGCGGCAGCAGCAGCAGCAGTGGGGATGTTTCGCTCGTCGCAGAGCGTTGAGGAAACACAAACTGGTGGACCATTGTCTCCCTGTACAAGGCGATTTGCTCGTGGGCCGGAGAAGGGTGCAGTGGTAAATGCGAGCGGTGGAAGGCTGGCACAAGACCGCTTATCATCCAAAGAGCCTTTTTAACAAAACAATGCCACAATCCCACAATGCCATTCTCTGCCTGTGTCCAGAACAAAGAGCCCTCTGAAGCCCACGTTGTACAGCCTCATTCACCCCTCTGACCCCTCTGCACTTTCTCCCCTCTGGGTCATTCTGTAGCTTAACTTTGGATCATTGCTGCTTCATAAATGTTTTTTTGTTTTTTTTGTGAACACATGTCCTAGTTAGAAGTCGTGCTGCTGTTTTTCTGTGACTAGTGGAAATAGTTGAGGGAGAATGCAGTTTTTATCTTTCAAGTGCACAGTCAGCGATAGCACCGCGTGCAGTGAATGAGGGGTGTGTTTCTTTGTGTAACACTAAGCAGAGTTATGCACAGACTACAGTTGCAGAGCTGATAAGAGTGAAGTGAGCAGCTGGCAAAGAAATGAGAAACCAACGTGTGGCCCCTCTCACCACTGAGCTGCTTTTACAGATGGTTTACAGGCAAAATGTGGCTGTTAGTCACACTCTGTTTGCTGTTTATGTTCCTCACGCACCTAAAGCCGTGAATTAATTCAGTTAACATCGATGATGATGATGATATATTATTGCACTCCTTCAGTTTGTGAAACAGGATCCACTCAACATTAACTGACTTTAAATATTTCTACAAGTCTCATTGTACAATTATCATGAAGACCATTTGCTGCTTTGACAGCTGTTTACTCCCTGTGCAAAATAGACATGTTTCTGTTTTTAGATAGTAAGTGAATCTGCCTACTTGGGCATTGTGACCTTCTCGATGTGGTTCTTCCTGTAGGTGTAGTGACGCCTTTGAAATATTGTGCAAACTGCATGCACCAGCAACAGCTCCACTGACTAAGTTAACACAGACTCCGTTATTCTGATTATTTACCTTTTTCTGGACCTTATTCCATTCCTGTTCCTGTTGCCTGATTACCTCTGCCATGGTTGACCATTTTAGGGGTTTTATGCAAAAGAAATCCTTTTTGTTTTTCCATCTTGTTTGATATAATGCAACCTAATTTGATTTTCGGTCATGATTCAGGTTAAGGTAATCAGAACATGTTTTCATAGTTAATATCAGAATAAAGTAAAACATTGAAAAGATGAAGCTTATTAAGCAGCAGTATTTTGGAGGGAACTGTAACTTTCCAATCAAACAACTGCTAAAAACCTTTTCTCTAAAAGTTTGAGTAAGAACTCAACTTATTGTGGTTTACAACATCCTCCCCAGTCAAACCAACCCTTCTTCTTTCCTCTCTGCTTCTCCCGGTGTTGAATTGCTTAAGTGGTTTTGGTTTCGACAGCACTCTCAAACCTCATGAATGACAAACAGAGTGATGCGTATCAGTGGCTGTTCCTCCGAGACCAGGGAGCATTAATGAAAACACTGTCTTTGCTATTCTGGGAGTTTTAAGACACGGTTGATCCCCAAAAGCCCTCGTCAGTGACATCTTAGAAGAAACTCTTTTTAACTGACGCTGCTCTGTGAGGATTATCACGCTGCACTTACACCTGATGTGTCAATGACAGATAAAGTGGGTCAGCGGCCACATTAACGCAGAAGAGTTCACGCTGGCTCTCGAACTTTCTTGAAGACGTCCTCAGCAGACTACCCAAACACTTGTGTTGGGTTTGGGCTGCAGACAGAATCTGGTTGGTTTGTTTTTGCTGCCATGCTCCACACCCTGAAGGGGAAGTTGAACTGAGGTTGTGAAATGACATCAGCGACTCAGTGAATCATAGCGAAGAGAGAACACTTTGTGCAGAATATGACTGCTCCCCAAAAGTGAATCCAAAGCGTCTTGATCGCCCCCTGGTGTAACACTGTAGACTGTTTACAAAGATGACATGGCGTTAAGATGGAGGCTGAACTATTAAGTCAAAAAAACACAAACTTAGGTTTTTTCAAGTGCTTTTAATCAGGAACATTTTCAGAACATCCAGACGAGGGGTGGTATCTATTGGTATGAGCATGAGGGAGGCAGCCATGACGTAAACATTCTGCTGCGGAATACAAACACGTTCATCACCAAAAGCTCTCGAATCTCGTTGTCTTTCCAAGTTGACGTCTTTGTCTTCTTGATGAACGGCTCCTCTTTTCCATCCTGAGATATTTGTATTATTCTTGTTTTGTGTCCGTCGCTAGCTGTGGATGTTTCGGTCATTTTGCTGCTGTATTCTCACAAAGTGCTCACACATCTGGAGCCATTTGCATTCTCGCACAGAGGTGAATGTCTGGACTTCAGTGCATATCTGAGAGAAACTTGTGACTACAACTGGAAAAATGTTTGTCTCTTCTTCTTCTGCGGCCGCTCTCTGCAGACTGCAGGTCTGTCTCACTGCCAGAGAGCATTATTTTTTGCATTACATAATAAAAGCAGTTCTACGCTATGATGCAGAAAATGTTGCATGCATAACCCCCCCCTGCCGAACGGGAATGGCTCTGGGTTATGACTTGACATACTGTACATCAGGGTTTGTGCCTAATATGGGCAGCCTGGTGCGTTTGGAAAAGAGAGGAAGAGCATAGCAAAGCAAAAGACAGATGGGGACACAGAACATGAATATAAACAGATGTTTGAAGCTGTTTAATTCAACGTCCGTCCTCTTCAGTGAGAGCGCTCTGCTTACTGGGACATCTGACACACACACACACACACACACACAGAGCGGTAATTTCATAACAGAGACAGCCCGCACGTTGATGCCAATCCCTTTGCTTCCCCTCACCCTCATTTTCTTCTCATGCCATCTCCTACCATCCATCTGCACAGTGTCTTTCTGCACAGCTGCCAGAGATGTCAGCCATGCCGGCGGAATAAAAACCAGGCGCCATTCTTTGCGGCTCCTGATTGGACTGCGCGGAGGGGAGGCATGACGCAACATGACATCTCCCTGACTTTCTCTGCTGCCTTTGGTTAGCGTCTCCTGATGCAACACTATGGGGTTTCATGCCGAGTCCTGCAGTGGACTGTGACGCAGCGCTCGGAGCTCAGCAGGGTGCACCGGGGTGTCTGGCAGCAAGGGCGCCGAGTGAGACATGAGCTGGTAAATGTAGACGAGAGGTCGCCTACTCTGCGTCCATGTTGGAATGTCTGCAGCCCTCAGTGAGCAAACAGGTGGAATAATATCACGCAAGCTGGGCTTTGTGTCGGGTCACACGTGCTTCATTGTGACCTGGATATTTAATGCAGAAGAAGTGACGTGTACACACCAGTCGTGAGGAGATTTTGAGGAATGAACAACGAGTGTGCAAACATTTCTTTAACTAAGTTAAATATTTGCTTATTTCTTTTTACTACACATTAGTATATGTTGGTTGTGGGGTGTTGTTTGGACAAAATGAGCAGTTGGAAGACGTCACCTCGTGTCTGAAATGAATGAATAATGAGGTAGATAAGTTATAAAAGGTCAAATGATAACCTTCTTAGCGGAGTGAATCATTTCAGCTCTGCAGTCAGCCGTTGGTGTTCATTGTGGAGGTCAGAGGTCATGATTCTCATGTCTGTGAACTCTCTATTAAGAATTATTCTCCTGTGCTGTTATTGTTCATAAAACAAAACAGAACTCGCTCCCCGGATCTGAAACACGTGGTCGTGTTATTACAACTTTAAAGATGATAGTTGCCAGAGGGGATCTGGCAAAGTTACACGTGTGCTGTGTTTGCTGACTTGAAATCATTTACATTCCTCCTCCAGTGCTGAGCTGTCACTGCTCCAGTCGGTTTGTACGGTTGAGCCTCCAGCTCTTCTGCGATACGGACATAATTAGAAGTGGCACGTAGGTTTGCTGCTTTATTTATCACGCATTACTCAAATGCTGCTTGTGAGTAAATTGGCTTGTGAACATTGTGTTTCTCTGTGTGTGCGTTTCTCGTTTGGCAGCTTTTCGACCGCGTGCGGGAGGACAACCCCGACTTCCATGAGAAAATCATCCCCATCAGCAGCGAGCTGGTGCAGCCGGGCCTCGCCATCAGCCCGGTGGACGTGGAGAAGCTCACCGCCTGCATCAACGTCGTCTTCCACTGCGCCGCCACCATCCGCTTCGACGAGCCGCTCAAGTGAGGGTCACACACATTTGATGCATGAACACAAACCCCCACGGCTAAGCTTTGCCATTCCTCCTTCATACAAACAAAACACACATCACTCCTTTCTGTCCGCACTGTTCATCCTCTAAAACCATTTGTATTCCATCTCTGTGCCACTTGCCGCTTTTTTCCTATTTCACTAAACCAAATAATTTACCAAAGAGCTGGATAACGTCCCGTCTTGCTGCATAAACGTTCCTTCTAGCAGGAACTTCCTGTCAATAGACGTCACTCCAGAGGATACGCAGCTCTCTGAACCGGCTGAACTGTTTTATTTGTCTGAAGCAAAGAGGAAACAGAAGAGTTTAAACAGCAGTAAAGTGAGGATGTGGAGAAATCTGCCTCCTGTAATATCATCTCTTCTCTCACTGTTAAATCTGTCAAACAACAGATGGCTTCTCTTTATTTTTGTAAACAACACAGAGCATGAATAGCTTGTGTGATCAACCCTGAAGATTTGAATCATGTCTTTGTATGTTTTTTGTGTCCAACACTTCACTTTATGATCAAAAACCTGCAAAATTCATGTTGATATCTGAACCAGGACCGTGCTCTAGGTCTGAATGAACATAATATTTCATTTAAAGAGCTTTTCAAGAAAAGGAAAAAAATCAAACTCACTAAATAAGAACAGATTTTTATCTGGAATAAAATAATGGCGAGTGATTCCATGATAGTATTGAACAACCTGTTCTCATCAATAGGCGCATGTGTCTGACCACAGATGTAGGAATTTGACGATGGAAAATAAAAAGAAGCCTTTTAATAATTTCCATCCAATAAACAAACAGAATTCCACAGAATTAGTGGAAAGAGTTAGAAGCTAATTCGTGCGCATGTTGTATTTGATTGTTTTTGTATAATGTTGAATTTATCTTTTGAAGAAATACGTCGAGGGATTCGTGTTGGTACAAATGAAGAGAGGCGGGACTCATTGCAGTTTGAGTGACAGCTCAGTCAGAATAAAGCTGCTGCACGGCTTCATATTGGTCCTCTCTCTTTCTCTCACTCTCTCGATCTCTCTCTCCCTCACCCCCCTCTCTGACTCGTGCTCGCTCTTTCTCTCTCACTTAACCCTCAATATTTATCTAAGTGACCTTCACCTCCCTCTTTCTTTCTGTTCACCCCTCTTCCTCTCTTCATCCAGCGCTCCCTCCCCTCTTCTCTCTCTCTCTCTCTCTCTCTCTCTCTCTCTCTCTCTCTCTCTCTCTCTCTCTCTCTCTATCTTGCCATTCTCTGGGAGTCATTACTCAGGTGTGCGGAGGCCGGCAGCTTTGTAAGCACAGCAGAGACATAAATCACACCACTGCAGCGTCTCTGTTTAAGGTTCACGACTCTTCAGGCTTTTCAGTCCGACACCTCGGCTTCTCTTCATCCTTTTTTTATCCGCACTTAAAGGATAATTCCTGTTTATCAGAACCTGGATATGATTTAAACGTTGTGACAATCAGTGCTATCTTGAGTATTTACATTGCAGCTCAGTAAGGTCACCTCTGAAATGTCCCTCCCGTGGTGCTGAGAGGAATAGATAATGAATAAAAAACTAGAAATATAAGACCCAAGCTGTGACACAGTAAATCAGAAATGAACAGTTCGACACTCGACTTGTTACATCTGACTCATCAGAACAGCACAGAGACAAGGCTGATGACTCAGATGCAGGAAGCGTTGGAGCGCAGTGGTGCGTCCGCCATTTCCTAGCGGCCCGCTGACGTGAAACCCAGCATATGGTCCCAGAAGGTGGCGAGCAGACGCCACGCCAACACACACAGCCCATCCCCTAATAACCAACTTCACTCGCCGCCGTTAACGAGCTGGCACCACCTGAGCACATCTGATTCATGCTAGTGGACCCGTCGCCCACGACCGAGAGGCACCGTCCATCTGCGGCTCCCTCACACACACACACACACACACACACCGCCCACGCAGAACCAGAGTGTGTCCTGCGGAGTCTGGTTTAACTGACCCTGGGTTTTTCTTTCTGTTGCCTTAAGGCCAGTTCTCATCAATGCAACTGACTTGTACTTACCATCTGCAGAGTGTTACTGGGCAATTCAAATGTATTAAGACTGATAAATAGTTTTGGTGTAGTTTCTAGTTCTACTTCCGCCAAGGAGGTTATTTTTGGTTATAGGATATTTCTCAGTGTGTGCACATTGGTGCAGATCTTAACACTTCATCACACGGGGTCACACGTTCAGCCTTTTCGTTTATTGATGCAGTCAACGGAGAAATTAGGAAACGCTCGGTTTGATTCACCAACTCCAATCCCACAGAATGATCAGGTCAGATATTTGTGTCGGTCAAGATCACAGGTACACCACCGGAAATCAAACTTGAGACATGTCAAACAGAGTGTTCGGAGGTGTGAGGGATTTGAAAACTGTTGATTGTGCAGCTCTGTGCTCTCCAGTGATGGTTAAAATGATGAGACCGACACATTTATGAAAAGAGCAGATGTTTACTCTTTTTTTTGTTGTTGTTGTCCTCTCTCCCTCCTTTCACGCCTCAACGTCCCCTCGTGTCGCTCTGCTCTGGGTCATAATCATGTTCAGCAAATTCAGATTTGAATGAGACACTTGGTCGACAGGAAACGCAAATCTTCTCGCATTCTTGCAAATGCTCAGATTGAGATAGCAGCAGTCTCACACACACACACACACAAACACACACACTCACCATTCAAAAGCATTTCCCCTACACACACATTTTATCTCACGCCCACATTCAAACCTTTCAACACACTCTGACTCACTTGCTCACCCATTCCTCCCCCTCACACACACACACACTCTCACTATTTAACACTGTATCTGCCCTCTCTCCCGGCAGACACGCCCTGCAGCTGAATGTAATCGCCACGCAGCAGCTCCTCAGCCTGGCCCAACAGATGCACCACCTCGAGGCCTTCATTCACATCTCCACCGCCTATGCAAACTGCAACCGCAAGCACATCGATGAGGTCATCTACCCGCCGCCCGTCGAACCCAAGAAACTGATCGAGTCTCTCGAGTGAGTGGATGAAAGGCCGGTTCCCGCGCATCCAGGACATGGAGCCAATTTCAGTTTGGTTGCATTCACACCGCGGGGAATCTAAATCAAATATTTATGAAGAGACAGGTTGTATCGACCCTCAGGAAATAAGTCAAAGATGAAGCTGATGTTCATGGACAGTAAAGCTGCACAACAGTTACTTAGCAAACACTAGTGTTTATAAGTAATTCATGACATGGGGTTAAAATCATAATAAGATGAAATACAGATATATGTGTGTCAGTGCCTGCCTGCGTCATGTCTCTGACTGTGTATTGAATTCGTCAGGTGGATGGATGACAACATGGTGCGTGACATCACGCCGCGCCTCATCGGCGACCGGCCCAACACCTACACCTACACCAAAGCCCTGGCCGAGTACGTGGTGCAGCAGGAGCAGGACAAGCTCAACATCGGCATCATCAGACCCTCCATAGTGGGAGCCAGCTGGCAGGAGCCGTTCTCTGTGAGTCCACCAGGATATTTATTCTCCCGCTGAAATCAATCGCTTTTCCGTATCGCACTGTGACCTCAGATCAGGCTCATTCTGCCACTGTTCATCAACATGTTTGACACCTGACGATTTCTATATCCCTCGCTCGTTAAGTGTCCTCCTGTGGCAGTAAAACCACTGGACACGAGATATTGATCGACCTGATCCTGCGCGGGTCAATTCCCCGCCCCCCTCTGGGTTTTTATCTTAAGTGGCCCAGGATTGAAGTAAATTGGTTAATGTCACGGCTGAAGGACGATTCAACAGAGTCGGCTCAGAGAAGTGGGAGAAGTAAAGGTGGAGCAGAAGAAGTAGGGAAGTTTATGTGACGTTTGATATGTCTTTTCCACCAGGACAGATTCAGTGCAGAGCCAGCTCAGAACTGACTTCTTTTGGGAACCGGGTGTTACGTAGTCCAGACTCCATTCCAGTGTGAACTAATCTAATGCACCAATTAGTGGTTTTCCAACCGCTGACAAACTTAGAAGAAGGAGAAGGTTACGTAGTGGAAGTTGAAGTCATTTCCACTGGAAAGGAATCAACCCTGCAGGGTGCAACTGCTTTTCCTGCTTCGTTTAAAAATAAATGTTCACGTCATTACATTTTTCACTGGAAAGTTTCAGAAAGCATCTGGCTGAGGCTCCTGTCACTCACGTTTTCTCAGTGGAAGAGACTTCCCGTACTTGAGGTTGATTGAGGTCATCCGTTTTACTTTACTCTCATCAGCATCTCGTGGTGCCATTAATTTTTTTCTGCTGCAAAAATAAAAAGCCAGAAAAACACAGGAAAGGGACTCGTTTGTCTGGTGTCAGTAAACGTGGGCGTTGTGTTTGTGCACAGGGACTCCTTCAGTCGTGAGCTGGCACTGGCAGCGAATGTTGTGTGTTGAACGTGCCTCGGCTGCTCAGTCGCTGCTGTAATGGAGCGAAGATTTGGGGCAGCTTATCTGTATTTGTGGTCTAAACTATGACAATAACAACATAAAGGTTCAAAGATGCGTCTCAGTCTTCAGCCTGGCATGAAGCCATCGACAGATAGTGGCGCTAAAAACACCTCCAGCTTCAGCAGCCTGCTCATCTCGTTCTTTTTATCTGCACCAGAGAATATTGTCAGACTCATGACAAGAATCAGCCTTGACCACATAATGGCTCTCCAGTCCCACATGTTGGAAGCTGCTGCAGTCTATAACCAGCGGTCTCATCCATTTTTAATGGAGTCTAATTGAAGTCGACAATCAGTGCTGCCCAGCCCCTCCTGTGTTCCCACCACAGGAAGTAACATAAGCCTGAGCAGCTGTTTCAGCACACGGAAACATGCACACACTGAATGTTAAGGATGTATAAAGTTAATGTCATGAAAGTCTCGGAGGATTCACACGTGTCTCTGCTGCTGCTGCTCCTCAGGGTTGGATCGACAACTTCAACGGGCCGAGCGGAGTCTTTATAGCTGTAAGTATGAAACGTCGCTCACGTTTAAACACAAAGACGAGTTTTTCAATCTCGCTAAGACACTTCTGGTCTCGTATCAGGCCGGTAAGGGAATCCTGCGCACCATGAGAGCCAACAATGATGCGGTGGCTGATCTGATCCCTGTGGACGTGGTCGTCAACCTCACTCTGGCTGCCGGCTGGTACACTGCTGTACACAGGTCAGTTAACTGAGGCACAGATTCGTCCTGAAAGACCTGAACCTCGTTACATCTCAAAACTAGAAAGACACTCACTTTAGTCCAGTGTTTAGTTTTCCCCATGATGAGTTAACTGACTCAAAATTACTGCGATGCTCCTTTTTATAAAGACAAAATAAGCATAATTAACCTTTTTCTGAAAATGTATATTGTGCAATTTATGTTACGGTGGATGTTGTATTTATACTTTACAATCTAAACACTTCATTCAAAGGTTGACTCAAAAATAAAACGTTAAAAAGTTGTTTGAATTTTTGGATCTTATAATGTTAGACCAAAGTAGAAGAACACGGATAGTTTGAAATATACTGTTTGTCTTGTTTTGAGGACGGCAGCTGTGATTAGTCTGTGTCTTCTAATACAAATAACTATGTACTGCTGGAAAACCATTCATGGTCTTCAGTCTTACATCTACTTGAGCAGCAAGTTAAGCAGCAGGTTTAAACATAATATAAAATATATATAGGCACAGAAAACAAGA
This sequence comes from Paralichthys olivaceus, assembly GCF_024713975.1. Classification (NCBI taxonomy): domain Eukaryota; kingdom Metazoa; phylum Chordata; class Actinopteri; order Pleuronectiformes; family Paralichthyidae; genus Paralichthys; species Paralichthys olivaceus. The sequence continues at coordinate 4,483,728 of NC_091115.1, forward strand.
TGTTGAATGAGAGAAAATCTTTTTGATCAGAAGAGAAACGGGTCAGAATGTATGAAATCTGCACAGAAACATGATTCCTACATCATCTCCCTCGAAAACCTTCCACTCTATCCTGTCTGTCTGGGTAGATCCACAGCTTATCTCCCATATTCATGTAAAACAGCGCGATACTGCTGATGCAGAGACGAAGCAGAGTGAAGAACTTTGGGCTTGAGACCCAAGTTACATAAAATACACCCAATACCATAAAAGACTGTTGTCACGCGTGTAAAAATGTACATATATACAACATTGTTGTGTTATGTAAGTGTTGTCCTATGTATCTGACAACTTGTACTTATTTTTTAGAAGGACATCAGAAAAACAGAACAATCAAAGTTAAGTATTAAAGCCACATTGGTATGTTTAACTTCAAAGTGAGTCATCCCTCAGTTCCCCAGCCTCTATGTGTTTCCACAATCTTGGTTTTGAATTTATGATCAACCTTTAGTTTCATAACCTTCAAAGTCTGTTTGCTCTGTGTTGTAAGTAAATGTAGACTAATGTGTTTTCATCGACCTCGCTCTCCCACCTTGCAGACCTAAAACAGCTCTGGTGTACAACTGCACGACCGGCGGCATCAACCCGTTCCACTGGGGAGAGATCGGTACGTAGTCTTGCTCCAAGGCAACAGAACGCCGTCACTGCAGGCGGATGTTTATGGGCCCGCCGGCGTCCCACAATGTTGTTGTGCGGGTCGGCTCTCATCATCACAAATCAATACTCCAGTGTTGTGACATAATGTGCTGGTGATACAGTTGTGGTGTTTGGTGTCAGGGGTCTTGTGGTGAGTGACTGCCCCCAGCTGGCAGGAGACGAGAGATGGATTTAACACGGGTCATAAATAAAGACATGTTTCTTATAGTGAGGTGGTTCTGTGTATTTGAGCTTATATCTGGGAACTGAGACTAAATGGGCTTTAAATATTTGCACGCACGCACACAGATGGATGGATGGATGGATGGATGGATCATAACTGTTTATCCTGAGGTGGGGATGTGAGCGATGGAAGAGTGAAACTCAGTTTCCCTCCCAGCGGTCGTCACGTACAGTGGGATTAGAGGCTTTGGATATCAGGCTGGCATGATGACAGGGGACCCTCTCTTTCCTCTCAGATTAGCAAACATGTTCCGTTTGCAGAGGAAATTGCTCCCAGATGGCTGCGAGCGGGATTAGGTCTCATCGCCACGACTCCCCAGTTACGAAAGAGGAACTGTGGACTCTAATCTGACCGAATGAGAGCGAGCAATGAAGCTAATCTAAAGCGAGCGGATCAGAGGAGACGGAAAAACACAAACAGAATTAGTTTTTCTTCTCTTAATGTGAAATTAAAATGATGAGTAAAGAAGGAGCCTCAAGTTCCGTGTCACTCGCAAGGAATTGTGGGTACTCTAGCCCAGTTTTTTTTTTTAATATATATATAAATATAAACCACTGCTTTAGTGGACGTCTGCGGGCGGCTCAAGGTTAGCGGCGATCCTCCCAACCAGGCTGCAAGGAGCCGGACCACAGCTGGCTGTCACCTCGGATCTGGTCACGTCGGCCCCTGCAGCCGCCACCACGTATCTGTTACCATGGAAACAGCCAGTTGCGAGGCCTAGTTTGCGTGCCGTGTGTGATGTAATGTGTAGTCACATGGCCGCTCTCGGAATCTGTGGATGACTGATGCTGGATTCTGGGAGGAGGAGGGGGGAGCTCAGTGTTCAGTGGGGGGGGGAGTTGATCCTGGAAGTAATGATCCCACAGAAGCTGCAATCTGTGTGTTTGTGTGTCGAGAACTTCCCTGATGTGAATTTGCTTTAAAAGAAGAAAAACTGAGCTGAGCCCCAGAATGTGACTGGATTCAAGTCACAGAGCTGAACATCCCATCATTTGAAAAAGAATATTAAATCTGTTGCATGATATATTTTAGCAATTAGTCCTTTATTGACAAAGTCTCACAGTGAAATGGGGAGAGAAGATAAGAGAAGGTCAGTGGTTTGATTCCCGGCTCCTCCAGTCTGCATTCTAAAGTGTCCTGGGAAACCCCAGATTTAATCTCAGTCAATCCATCAATGTGTTTGGTTTATATTTCAATCAGAATAACAAAAGTAAAGAGCATGAATCATTTCCTGTTACTTAGTTTATGACGGAAACCTGTGAAAAATCATTATTATCAAAGTCTTAAAGAACAAGAACAGGTTGTCACATTTTAGAAAGACTTTTCACAAGATGATCATCTCATCCATTCTTTTCTTTTTTATTCTGCAGAGCACCACGTGATGTCATCCTTCAAGAGGAACCCTCTGGAGCAGGCTTTCCGCAGGCCCAACGCCAACATCACCTCCAACTACCTGATCAACCAGTACTGGATCCTGGTCAGCCACAAGTTCCCCGCCCTCATCTACGACCTCTTCCTGCGACTCACTGGACAGAAGCCGCAGTAAGACTCAAAAAAAACGCCTGTTGTGCTTAAAACCAAAAGAAAAGTTTCAGCTGTGTCGTAACTTCTGACCTTCTCTCTCGCTGCAGGATGATGCGCATCTTCAATCGTCTGCACAAGGCCATCGGCCTGTTAGAGTATTTCAGCAGCCAGGACTGGGAGTGGAACTCGGAGAACATGAGCATGTTGATGAGCCAGCTAACCCCAGAGGACAAGAAGGTACGTTTATCCACAGAGCTTGTAAAGTCAGAACAGGTACCGGTTAGTTGTCAAAGTGTATTTGATCATAATTCATTCTCTGATTGGTCATAACGAATAATTAATAATCATTTTAATAGAATTTTTGACAAAAGGACTTTACTTCAAATTATCTAAGTTCTTGATTCACAGAAATCATTTTGCTTCTTCTGTTTAATTCTGATGACACTGAGTATAGGATCAACTGTTACAGCATTAGGAAGCCCAGTGCTCCATCTAGTGACTGAAAGTGGAATTCCACTTTAATCTCTTGGTTTCAGTCTCTGTTTCATTGGTTCTGTTGTTTCTTGCAGAAATTTAACTTTGACGTGCGTCAGCTGAACTGGCCTGAGTACATTGAGAATTACTGCATCGGCACCAAGAAGTACGTCCTGAACGAAGACATGTCCGACATTCCTGCTGCTCGGCAGCATCTGAGGAAGTAAGTCAACTTTCAGGTACCTTGAAGTGCTCGGTGTGAAATTCAAGTTATTATTTGTGATCCATCATGTTTTTATATTTTCAGTTTAACTAGAATAAAAAATGTTACTGTAGAACTCATGTTATGTTTAACGCGTCTTTTTAAAACCTCACACTATTTTCTGTCTCTCTCTTGATTTCCCAGACTGAGGAACATCCGCTACACCTTCAACACTCTGCTGGTCGTCTTCATCTGGAGGGTGTTTATCGCCCGCTCGCAGATGGCCCGAAACATCTGGTACTTTGTGGTCAGCCTCTGTTTCAAGTTCCTCTCCTACTTCCGTGCGTCCAGCACCTTAACCAACTGAGTCTTCCTCGCCGCCTCGAGCCAGAGACGACGGGCGGCCCCCTCGCCTTTAGAAATCAGCAGGACACAACATCTGAGACTCAGACACGGTTCCTTCAGTGTGGATTATCGAGGCTCTCTACATTTGGGGGCTGCGGTGGAGTGAAGCACTCAGGATGGTGAAAAGAGGTCTACTAGCCATGAATTATTTCTTTAGTTTGGAAAGCCGTCACGAAACCCCGTCCAGAAAAAAGTTTGAACCCTCTTCTTCTCAAAGTGGCCAATTATATATGCAACAATAAGCCTCCGTGTGATTTCCACTTTCTTCTCCACGACATAGGTTCCATCCTCTTGAATCTCGGTACATTGCCTTTTGCCTTGTGGTGATTTTTTTTTTTTCATACTTGAAATATAGCAGTGCTTCAATGGAGGACGATTTCTACAAGATTATTTTGGTTCTCGGTTTTTTACTGTGGGAAAATCCACTTCCTCTCTTTATTGATCCGCAGGTGATTTGGATCTGTATGTCATGCATTATGTGTATCTACTGCCTTTTTAAGATTACACACACACTCACACACAAAACGGACTAGTGTTACCCGTCTCAAGGCCAATCCACACATTACTGAGACCAGTATTAAAGCTAAAATCCACACACACACTCAGACAACTGCACCACTAGATACGAAACATACAGATCTGCCGTCTTTCCTGCTGTTGAGGTCGTCACTTAATTTACTATCACACGATACCGTCAGTACGTCTCAGAACACTCATCCACTTTTTGCCTGTTTGTACAGAAGTTTGTACTGAAACTAAGTTTACTACTTTTACATCTTTATACTTGCGTCAAAGGCTAGTCTGATTCGTGGTAGACCTTGGCAGTGTATTATATATAAATAAGAGTACATCAGAGTTGAGTTTATTTGTATAGCCCAGTTTGACATATTGTACAGTGTTACCCACTGTTTCCAACTGAGCGCAGCGTTTCTAAAACAAACAGATGAAGGAAAAATATAGGTAATTACCGAGCGATGCTTCAAAACCCCAGAAGCTCATTCAACAACCATCACTGCTGTGCTGAAGGTATTTCCACAAAAATAAGGGAACACTTAATCGTCAGATAAACTTCAGGAAATTCAATCTGTCCATTTAGTGGGAATGGTTTTACACGTCGAGGCTTCGGACGGTCGCTCTCTTCTTATTCATTCTTCTCTAGTTTTGTGTTCTGCTAGTGTCCTTGTCACCACTGGTAGCATGAGGTGACACCTGCAGCCCAATCAGGTTGCACAGATAGTCCAGCTCCTCCAGGATGACACATCCATACGTGCAGATGTGTGATTTAAGTGTTCCCTTAATTTGTTTGAGCAGAGTATATAGAAGCTGTCTAAGTTATGAAAGCTTGTTGAATCCTGCTGCAAGCTGGAGCTTTTTCCATTTCAGCTTCATCGATGTGTAAGAAAAGAAGGATGTTTGTAACAGGATGCAGTCTGGAGCCACAGTTGTTACTGATTGAATTATAGACTGTCATCCGCATAGAGGGGAAACATGATGCAAAATTAATATACAAAACAAAAGTAGTGGACCCAGTATGGAGCCTTGAGGGACACCATACCCTAACTGATGGATGGGCTGCTATTCTTAAGTAAGACAAACACGATGCTTGATGTCTGGACCTAAATCACTAGAGTGACAGATTATATAACCCCCCCCCCCCCCCCCCCCGGATTACAACCTCGACCCCTGTTTGGAAAATCTGTAAATAGTCGAACTTGCATATTATTCTTATAGATTACCAAAAAATTGTATTTGACTTTTGATTTTTTTTTTTTTTTGCGTGGGGAGTGACTTCACAGGATTCTACCACTGAGCTTCCGACAGAGTCTACCAGAAGTGTTCAAGTGTTGACGGGATGATTTTTAATAACAACACTGTGCAAGGTTGTACATGTTGACTCTTGACTGAGTACAAATACATAAGTTATGAAACTTTATGGGAGAAAAAGGGATAAAACTAAATAAATGTTTATGCAAACATGTATGTGGGGTAACCGTGGTTTACTGTCCTTAATTTCAGAGGACAGTGAACCAAAATGTCTGCAGCAACACCTGTATGAACTGGTTTCGTCAGAATTGTTGTCACAGAGCTACAGGGCTATTGTAACGGTGTCGTTGTCATGGAGTTCTGATCTTCTGCGTGTCCTGTGTGTTTGCAGAGCGTCAGGAAACCGGAGTGCAGGAACTAGTTTACTGTATGTTAACAAATCAGCAACACATAATCAATAACGTCATGTTCTTCTTTCTGGTGTCATTTGCAACATGTCTGACAAAACTTTATTTCCTGCTCAGACGACACGTCGTTCAAGTCTGCTTGGCAAAACTGAAATAAACAAGAGGAGAAAAAGAAAAAGTGTGATGCAGTCAATGAAAGTCGTCTTCTACCTCAACACGTCTTTTCTTTTCACAAATGCGACAATTATTCAAGTTTAATAATTGTAATAAAGTGTCTTGATTCTCAAGCTATTAAAACTACTAGTAGGCCCTTCACAATAATCTCACTCTCTGTAGTTAAAATAGCAGTTGTGACCAAAACCTGTTCAACCTGAGAAACTGGATTTACGTCTAAAACTATTCTGCGTTTATTTGTGTAAAGACGATAATATGTTGCAGCCAGAGTCTTCCTGAACATTTTAAATCCTATCAAAGCTCTATATTTTATTAAAGATGGAATTGAGACCAATTCTCAAGTGCAATTTTTCTGATTAATGATTTCATAATTCATATTTTTCCACAATCATTATCCTCTTAAAACGCTACTGGCATCATTTCATGTTTCAGTTCCAACTCTTTCCGGAGATTTTCTGAAATAAAATCACTAGAACTGTTAGATTTATCGTTTATTTCAACTTTAGCAGTGTTGGGATGATGATGTGTATTTTGTGCCGCTGCAGGAAATGAAAATATAAAAGCTGACAACATTTTTAATGAAGCACCATCACAGTGTGGAAATAATGTTGAAAACACATGTAGCCTGCAGTCTGAGTGGACACGTTTCTATAAAGTGCAATGATCTGAGGTGGATTTGTGCAATTATTCATAAAAACAGAAGGATTTAGCTTTTTCAATACACAATGTGAAATAAAAAATCACAAGTTCTTACAAACTGAACAACAACAAACAACGAGACCTTCTGCAGGCGTTCGTCCTGCTGGGATGAGAGACTTCATTTACAGTTTACTCCTCAGGAACATTGTCAGCCAACAGAGGGACGTGGTGATTGTTCACATTGTTCATCTGGTTGTGAAGCTGCACATCCTGGAACAGATTTAAGCAAATCTATTTTTTTTTAAGTTTAGTCTAATTTAATACAGAGCAGAGCAACAAATGATTCCGATACTGAGCTAAAATATCAATCAGACTAATTCAATTAGTAGAAAAATAATCTCGACTCACCTCTCTGGGCCTGTAGACTCCCAATTTAAAGCGACAGCAAATCACATCGAAGCAGAAGCCGACAAACCCGTGGAGCATGCCTGTAAAGAGAGAGAGGGAACACGACAGTAAATATGATTTTATTTGACTTGTCAAAACGAATCCTTCGTGCCACATATTGTTGCTTTGCTCTGAGTTTAGAAAACGAGACCAACGCACAGAATTGACTTGAGAACAGCCCTCGGTCGAACTCAAAACTCCGCCAAGGCCCAACATTCCCTTTAAAATGAATCAAGCTGCACCAAATTGCTCACACTCATGGACATACGTCTTCTGGATGAAGCTGTGTCTATATTTACTCCCTCAGATATTGGTGAAAATTGCCGAATCCTGCCGACGGACAAATCACAGATGAAAACCTAAACTCCTCCACGGCCGTAATAATCTGCCTTGTTCCATTAGACTCATGTAATGAGATGTTCTTGCAGGGTGGAGTGGACTCGCCTGTCGTGGAGAATATTCCCCCGATGATGCCGCAGAGTCGCACCATGAACTGCCACAGCGGCATGTGCTGCTCGCTGACCGTCACCATCAGAGAGCTGGTGTCGTACTTCAGGAAGATGCCGGAGACGCCGTGACTGCCCGCTGCGTGGTTTATCAGCCGCTCCTGGGAAACAGAACTGTGTCAGTTCTGTCCTGTCTGTCAGGTTTCCACTTTTTATTACTTTCCTCATTTACTCACTCGCTCAGTGACAGAGAACTGGTGTGTGTCTGCAGAGATCGTGTGTGTGTTGAGTCTGGTGGGCACCACGGTGATGAAGTACTGGAACATCTGGTTGTCTGGGGCAGAATCACAAAGAAAAAAAAACATTTAACTAATTGGTTTTTTACTTAATTTCAAGGAGACACATTATGGAAACTAAAGCTGAGTCTACGTCACAGTTTTTTGGAGTCAACTCCTGATTCAATACTTGAATCGACACTTTATTGATCCTGCAGTAAACTCAGTTCTGAAGCCCTTCAACTTGTTTTTCATCCTCTCATGCAGCGACTCACTGTTGAAGGTGATCTTCTCTGTGCCGTCCAGAGGATTGATGATGCCCGGTATCTCCTCGCCGAAAGACAGGTGATCTATTCGATGGGAGAAGTTGTACGCTGTGGTGAGAAGAAGTTTGAGGTTCAGTGAAGGTGGAAGTGGAAAAGGTTTGGACTCTTTAGTTTTCTCATATGAAATCTGTGAAACGTCAACTCAGTTGGATTAAGGAGGAAAACTGAGCCCTCACGTGGTGAATAACATGTCAAGATTAGATGAGGTTAAGTTAAGGTTAAGATTAGAGTTGGGTTAAGGGAAAAGCTCAGAGAAGTACTATGGTTTGTTTTAAAGTTTTAGACAGAGGATTGGTCCAGTAATATATAACGATAATCTAGAATAATGAGAATTATCCTGTTATTAGCAGCTTTACAAAATAAAATATATTTAAACTGGAACTTACTCTCATGGCTCACAAAAGCTGCAATATGGGCGTGACCCTGCGGATGGTGAATCGGCCTGAAAAAGACAATGTACACGTGTTAAAAGACGAGTGTGAGTGACGGCTCTGTGACGTCGTTCCTAAGGATCCTACAGCCGGATGATGGTGGTGGTGGTGGTGAGGGATTCACTGTCGTCTTAACGTGGAGCTGAATCTGTTTCTTACTTCCCCACAGTGATGTGCAGATTTCCTGCCACCTTGTTGACGTACACGTGCCCGTGTATCCTGCAGCCGTTGAGCGGCTCCATAGAGGTATCCTCCCTACACACACACACACACACACACACACACACACACACACACACACACACAGTCACATTAACTAAACTTTATATATAACATAAGAATGATGTATCTGCACATGTGAAACTGACCGTGGGGGCAGAGCAGTGGGAGCTCCTTTCAGCAGAGTTTTGTACAGGACTTCCTGAAGAGCGTGTTCCTCCCTCAGTCTGTTCTGGATCAGAAGCAGGGTCCTGACAACAGGTTCAAAACTTACTTCACTTACTTAGAAGCACACGTCAGCGCAGATAAACTACAGGTGGGACGTGGTTACATGGATTCTCACCTTTGCCAAAGTCTTTGTTGAGGAGTCAGTTCGAAAATAACCTGATCAGACGCAGAGACAGACATGTTTTAAAGCTGGAACAGAAACTCAGAGGATAAAGTGTGTGAGCCGTGCTCCACTCACAGGTTCGTACTGGAGGCCGCTGGATGTGATCATGGTCTCAGCCAGATCCAGGATATCTGCTCCCACATCTGGGAACATGATGAGGGAGCAGATGTTACTCAGATGTTACTGACTTAACTAACAGATCATCAATACGTGTGTATAACCGGTTTCTGTATGTGAAGGAAAGCAAAGGTTAAAAACTCACGCTGGCATTTCATGGCAACTGTGATGTCGATGTTTATTCGGAGTTTACTGTGAATGAGCGACAGTGAGTCAGTTCTGTGATAAGATCCTGGTCGTTATTACAGTTATGAGCGATGCAACATTATCATACAAATGATTTCATTCAGTTATTGTGTAACTTATGTAAACGTACCTGGAAAAATCTTTGTCCACTGCGTATTCATATTTCATCCACGTGTCTCGATAAACAAAGAACTCCATGACGGCCAGAAGAGCCATGGCACAAAACGCTATCAGCGACACTGTGGATGAGACACAAGAGTAAATAAAGTCACTCATATCTTTACCTTTAACATTGTTAATATTAGATTTAGTTCAGAGGGTTCTCCCACCCGTTCCTCCCGACGCTGACGTCTCCACGTAACTCTCCGACACTTTGGGGAAGGCGTCCAGCTCCCTCACCAGGCTCAGAGCTTTCCTCCTGGACAGACGCCTCATGTTCAGGTTCAGGACGCGTCGCCTCCTCGTCCTCCGACAAATGATCAGAGCACATCAGGGTTACAGTCAGGATCCGTCTTCTGACCTCTGACCTCTATAACGAAATGATCCTGAGTTCAAGAACAATACCAGAGTTCAAACACAGGGAAGAATCATCACCCAAATGAATTTAGATTGAAACTTTCTATTATTATTATTATTCATTATTTTATAATATATTGTTTTTTACTGTCCTGACCTTTAATCGATAAGTCAACTCGCTCAGATCTAATAACATCAGAGCATTACAACATGATTTTATTATTGGTCTAAACATCACATTACCTTATTTTAGATTAATTTTAAATATCAAGACATATTTGCTCTAATATCTCGAGATCAGATGAACTGAATTTATGCATCACTTCAAATAAACGACAGAGAAAATGACAACAATATAAACAACAGACATAGAACAATCTGTATGAATATAAATAAATATACAGTGTACCTCCTTCATCACAGCTTCTCTGCACCGTTCACTGTAACATGTCATCATCACTGAGGACATGTCTTACCTGTGTCCTCATGTGTCCTCATGTGTCCTCATGTGTCTCAGTGTTTGCTGGATCCTCATCAGTTTGCATCTTGTCTCTATTTCTTCATCATGATGCCATTGACTCACGGGGGCGCGCTCCTCTCTTCCTTGTTTGGGGATTAAAAAGTGACGTCACACGTAAAAACGTGCGCGCTCAGCAGGAACGCGCAGCTAAGCAATGTCGGTGCTCAGTCAGCAGGTGGCGATGTAACACAAAACAATATTTTTTTATTCAATACCTGATCAGTGTGCTTTTTGAAAATGTAAGAAATGAATTAAATTATAAGTTAAATTGTCTATATTCATGCTATATCATATTAATAAAACATGTTTGTACTGCAAAATAATATATGATATCTGTAATCATATTATAAGGTGGACTGTTATAGTAGAGGTGGATCTTCATAGCAATAATAATAATAATAAAATATACATCTCTTAATTATCTGCTTAATCTTGGGTCTATAGAGGGGGGGGGGGGGGGGGGCTGGGGATCATAATTATTTACATCAGTTGTGTTGAAAAAAAGGAGAAATTACAAAGATAAATGTTTGTTTGCAGTGAAACTTGATGATGCAGCTTATTGTATTGTCAGTTGTATCTCTCTGTATAAATCGACCTGTTACACTTTGTCCTCTGCAAATGGAAGTTGCATCACTTGACAATAAACCGATTGAATTATGCAATACTCCGAACCGTTGTCATTGATAACATTTACAGCTCAATCCGTGCGTCATCCATCAGCAGTGACACAGACACATCTTGAGAACCTCTGACCTCCACTTACAAGGATGTTCCTACTTTGCACTGCACCTTTATCCTTTTTATCTCTTTTCTCAGATGTGTTTCATATCATTAGTTGATGCTCGTGCATGTGTGGATCTTCATAGTGTGCATGCAGCAATGCTTTCAAATCACTCATACTTTCAGATTTGCATGATTTAAGACGATTTAGATTTGACGCAGTTGGTCATTTTTAGACTGCAGTTTATTTTGTTGTTGTATTTCTCTGTAACGTCTGATATAAATCAACCTGTTACATGTTGTCCTTTGCAAAGGGCTGATACAATTCCATTTAGATTATATAATAGTGCAAACCACTGTCTATGATAAAATGTAAATCTGGAGCCATGCTTTTCCACTTAAATGTAACTGGTCTTTTCTATGGTTAATGATCACATGGCTGCTCTAAGAAGAAGAAGAAGTTGTGCACGTTCATCCATCAGCAGTGACACAGACCCATCTTGAGAACCTCTGACCTCCACTTACAAGGGGTAATTAACTTCCAGGAGCAGTGTTTACAGGCATGTGTGTGTCTGCACACCAGAGGTGAAGCTGTTGTGCTGGACTGACGAGAGAGAAAAAACCTGATGTGAAGACATGATAACAATCAGCTACAACCAACTGGTGAGGTGCAGGCTACTATTGTCACCCGAGGACAAAGGAGATGTTTACGTTTCGCTGCAGGCCCAGACTGCACCACAGGAAAAAAAAAACGATTTGGTTGAAACCTGCAGACGAAACCAATGAATCACGTGTGTCGCCTGTGCAGTCAGAGCTCATGAGTCTGTGCATGCATGCACCAGAGCTGCTTGACTATGCAGAGCAGCACAGATGGGTGAGTGGGGGGATGGGTGCTGTCAGCTCACAGATCAAGCTGTGGGTCGGTGGTCCCATTGCTATTCACCGCACAAGCACGTAGGGCATGTCAGACACGCTCCATGGAGACATACCAGGGCTGGATTTGGTTGTGTTTTGGTTCTTCTGTGATGATTGGGAACATTCTGTCGCTCTATGCTGAAGAGTGTGAGAACAGCAGGAAGATAAACTTCGCACATTTTCTGCAGAGAGAGCTGCTTCGGATTGTGTGACACATTTATGGTTATATCATATCAGCTGTGTTTATAGGATGCTGATAAGTCTGGACTGGTGCTGCACATTTACATGCAGGTTCAATCTGCTCAATCAGTTATCACACCTTCTTCTGACATCAGGGTGAAAACCTTGGCAGAGTTAAATATGTGTTAATGTGAATATTTCAGACATTGCAGGCCATTAAATGATTATTTCTTCAAATAAATAAATCAATACATATTTTCCAAATGTCAGATCGTCAGATTTTTTTTTTATGATTTTGGATTAAGTAGGATTTAAGATTCTTGGGAATTTGAATATCCTCTTAAATTGTACAACACAGAGGCTCTTTGTTGTCTTTATCTAGTCTTAACTTTAGTCTATATTTAGTCTTAACTTCTAATCACTTGTTTACCTTTGTTTATTTTGCTTTTAGATTGCGTCTTATTATTTGCTCTTTAACCGTTTCCTTTTTATTTTTCATTTTTTAACCAGTAAAGCAACGTGTAACTGTGCTTAGAAGGCGCTTTATTAAAGTTTATTATTGTTATTATTACTACTATAGCTACTTCAGGATTATTGTATTACTTAGAGTACTGCTACTACTTAACTGCTTTAAACTGTTCTACAATAAAGTGTCACTTTTCAGTGTTTGTGTGGTGGACGTGTGCAGAAGGTAAACAGTCTATGGTGCAGAGGGAAGTTTGTGTTTATCCTACCTGGTTTATCCGCAATGATGATTATATCGTCAGTGTTTTCATGAAATTAAAATGAATTTGCTCTCTTAACTCTTCGTGTGTTTATACTGAAGTTTGAAAGATCATGAATTGTTATTTTTTTTCATACATTGAAAGACTTAATTTTAATTTTCTCATGAAAAAGATAAACAGTGAGAATAGAACCATGACGTCATTGCTCTGTAGGAACAAAAAAACTTTGTTATTGTTGTGTTTTCACTCTAATGGAAATCCAGTGGAGGCGTGACGTCAGAGGCGGGGTTGCCTCCGAATGGCGGTGGCTCTCGTGCGGTCTCGGGTATTTCCGGAAGCTGGGCTCAGTCCCCGCCCCGCTTCATTCCTGCGTTGTTTGGGGACAGTAGGAAGATGGCGGCGGCCCCGCTGTACTGTGTCTGCCGGCAGCCCTACGATGTGAGCCGGTTTATGATCGAGTGCGACATCTGCAAAGACTGGTTCCACGGCAGGTAGGTCCGCAGTGGGGTCCCGGGGCGGGGGAGCACAGCGGAACCGAGAAACACGCGATGTTTGTGCGAGGAAGGCGACGGTTCTCCGTGCGGCGCTGCCTGGAAGCTAACTTAGCATGCTAACGCTAGCGGTGGGCGACGGGGGCTTTAAACCGTCCATTGACACGACTTCACGGGAGGAAAGTGAGGCTCCGCTCACTGAAACAGCCTCGTATTTAACACTTAGTCGCTCTTAAACACACAACCTGACCTTGGTTTGCTCACATACATCGATATGGATCAGACAGAACCGCACAGGAATCTGTTTTTATCCACTAATACGCGGATCAACCAGGAGCTGCCGAGCGGTGTCAGTCAGACCCGGCTGATCGAGAGCCCGGGGTCATCGGTTCACACTCAGCCTGCTTGTTGTTTATTGTGTTATTAATCCCGGTGGAGATGAGTTTAAATGATGTCTTCACTTAGATTTAAACCAGTTTAATCTGAACCACTCGACGTGTACAACCTCTCCTGCGATCTGCTTCACAAATCAGGTTATTTAAGGTGATGGCAGCTACGACCAACGTTTAAACGTGAAACTTATTCACACTGTCAAAGTTTGAAAACTGAATTATCTGTTTGGATACAATCTCTAGATGAATCCTGATATTAATAATAATGATAATAAATCTAATTTAAACATATTTCAAGTTGTGTGTGTTTTAAGCATTTTCCTTTTGTTTTATTTTGTAGATCTTAGTGGTTTGCTCTGGTTAAAAAAGAAAAGCAGAGAACAAGGTGCTTGTTATGGTTTGGCTTTTGATTGACAGCTTGAGAAATTTAAACCCCCCCCTTTAAAACACAGGAGGCACATGGCAGGAGACCCCTAGTGGTGGACAGGGGGACTCTTTCAAAGAACCACACAGTCACATAACCTTAAACTGCTTATTGTCCTTTTTTTGTTTGTTTATGACCTCACTCGTTATAAGTGGGTCGCTGTGAGTGTTACAGCTGTTTTCATGAGTCGTGTTGTTTGTGGGCGGCAGCTGTCGAAGCTTCCTGTTGTTGAGCTGTTGTCTCGTGCCATCCTGTTTTGTTATATCGTGTGTTTTGTGAGATTTCAGTCACGCTTATTGTCGTCCACGCCCAGTGTCTGCTGTGTATTGGTGTCACAGTCATTCTGAACTGTTCTTGGGTGATAGTGTGACCTAGAGAGCAGTGCAAGTTGTACTTTAGATTGCGTGATCAGGGTTCAATCTCTCTATGGTATTGAGCCAAGACAGAAAGCTGTTTGGTTACTTGTGTAACAGATTGATGATGAGAGGATAGAGAAAGTGTTGCATTGTTGTCAAACTATTTTCTGTGTGTCAGACTCGGGTAACCAGTAAAACCAGACTTCATTAACTGTCACTTCTAATGAACATAAACCTAAAGACCTTAGAGTCTAGAAGCTTTCATAGATGAAAACTTTCATATTCCTCGTTCTTCCATCCGCTGAGTCTGCCCGTGTGGGCGAATCTCCACGGCAACTGTTTATGAATACAATAATCAGTTTTTTCTTTTGCTGGTGTGGAAATGACGGAAGCAATTGCGTAACTGCAGTAAGCATGCTGCCAAAAAACAGGCAGCCCAGAATTTGTGGTGTATGAGAGCCAAAAAGGATGGGCTGGCTGTGTGTCATGTGCCAGTGAGGAAAGGAACAAACGCCGGAGCTTCCCCCCATTGATGACTAATAAGCAGATACACACATACGCAGAGCAAGGGCTCCAAAAACAGCCACATTTCCAGCCTCTTTCCCACGAGGCGGGCCAGAAGGGAAAGGGGTATTCTCTGGCTGGAGATGGTGGTACGCCGACACAGTGGAAATGAGAGGAGCTCAGTCTCCTCGTGCCTGGTTTTGTGTGCGTGTGTGTGCTAGCAGGATTGTTGTTTGTGTGGGGGGCGTTTGTCTCGCTGTCTGGAAAGTGTCCTGCTTTCCATCACTTATATCTCTCAGCATCTGAGTACACAATACAGCCGGGGACTTTTAATGGTTGGAGGACCGGGGTAATCAGAGCAATGTGGTTCCTCTGCGTCGGTCTAGTGATCAGTGAGGTAACAGGGGAACCAGAAATGTATATTTGTCTTGATAAGCTCCTTGTAAATGTACTTTGTATAGAGTCCATTATTGACACACATCAACCATCCACTATGGGTTTATTGCAATACCAATACAGAGATATTTCCTGGCTCTGTATGGGAAGATAAGTCCTGTTGTTGATACAGACTTGAGATGCAGGAGCAGATGGGCTGCAGTAGTTTATAGAGTTTCCGATCAGTCACTGTTATAAACTCCTTACCAGTGAGAGTTACTAGTAAATTAAGTTGTGGTAACATTAAAATTGTTGTCGTTAGCAGTATTTCCCAATATTTTTGCTTCCTGTCGTGTCAAAAAAGAGGAAATACATATATCTGGTCACAAGTTTGATTTGCCTGAGAGGATGTGAAATTAAATTATGTTTCGGGGTGTTGGATATTTGTGTGTAAAATGAATGTTTTATAGTATCTGCTTTTCTTTTTCATTTCTATTTTATTTTTAGCCCCTCAGGTATCCCTCCCTCAAAGGACTCCACTACAGCCCTCTACTAGAGCTTGTGGTTTACGTCACAATTGCTAGTTTGAACTCTTTTATTTACTATTTAGAGCCTCACCTAATTACAAGACCTACTTCCCTAAATTGGTTGTTTGCCTTGTTTCCAAGATGCCTATTTATGTTAACGCCGTGGATGTCGGATTTGCTAGAAGTCCTCACCGGGTCAAGTCGGATCACAGTGTTTACCCCAGTTTAGGTGTCAGGCGCTGTGGCCGTCCCATTGTCTGATTTAGGTGCAGGTGGAGGGGGTGATGATAAACCAGCAGTGCGCGATGGGACAGAGGAAATGATTGATGGCAGCTCCAGCGAGCCAAGTTCAATGCACAATCCGTCAATGTCACACAGAGTGTGAGCACACCAAAGAGAGATGGATACCCTCGACAGAGTGCCTTTTTAGTGTTTGTGTTAAATGGATGGATGAGGGGAAGAATCATTTTCTTTGTCCACGAGGAGACTATTCAGGCCTGTCTATTTAGATGTCTGATGGGTCAATTGGACAATGTAAAGAGCAGCCTCATAGCTGCTGTTAAAAGCTATGTTTACATTCATTAGTACGACTGTCTCGGGGGGGGCAGGGAAACTGCATTACTTTTAGCTTGATCAATGTTGATTAGGGGTCAAGAGCCTTGTGTATTGATTACCAGTCATTGTGAATTATGATATTAAAGCCATACATTATGTCTTACAGTTCATTTAGCTTATAAATCTCTATTTATAGCAATCCTTTTAATGTGGGACTAGATTTGACTCTGTCATATCATATTCAGCTCAATGAACATCTTGTCAAAATATACAATGTGCAGCTCAGTGTTTCTGCCAGTAAGAACTTACTTACTTGTGGTATTATCTTCACAGTAATTTGTTATTCATGATATTTGACAAAATGCCTCCTGACAAGCGTAGTGAGCAGATTTATCCTCAGACCAGTCTGTCTTTGTGAGTTTATTGGCTGATCTATTCCAGCAGCAGACAGTCACAAGACTGATGACTTTGTAGGTTTTGCAGGGGCACTGGCCGCCTGGAGACAACCATGTTGAAGACATGTGTGAAAGCAAAGCGCTCAGTGCCAGGAGCCTCAAGTCAACCCAACCTGCACCCAAAACAATTAAGTTGTTAAAACTCCCTGGGGCTCCCCGGCGCCTCATAAACAACAAAGTAATCCTCTTTTGTTGTTTACCATCTGACTACAGAGAGGTTCTCCGGTCTCTTTCAAGCTGGAACCACTGCATAGATGTTAGGTCGCACATATGCTAAGTCGCTACTATGATTTAACCAGTAAGGGCAAAATGACAGATCCCTATCCATCCGACAGGGCTCAGTGGCTCTTACGGCTGTCCAGGTCCAGCACTGTTTATGTAAGCTTTGGCTGAGTGCATTAGGTGCATGGCTGGAGGAGTCCGGTGCTCCTCCGGGCTAGATAAAGATAGATAAAGATAGCCAGGTGTGTTTAACTGCCCTCATCTCCTCTCTATCTCTACCACCCATCCATTAGAGATCTGCCAGCTCCCTAATGTAGGCGTGTCGGCGCCCCATGCGGAGCGGTTATTTAGAGCTTAAAATAATGGCAATGCCCGCCTCCAGCCTTTGTGTTTCTGCACTGATCATGGAGGACAATGAACCCCTCATAGTGCATGGACTAATGAATAAGCTCCCTCAGTCACACAGGAAGGAGGCCCTTGATGAGAGGAAGTGCAGGGAGAGGGGCTGTTGATGGCAGGGGGCTTTAGCCGAGCACACACGTCCCGTTCAGGAAGGGATGTTATGCTTGGTAATCTGCTGCGGTGCCATCACAGAATAACTCTAGTCTGAATATGGCAAGGATCAGTGTTTTATCTTCGGGTTATGTCGACTGTACCTTCTTTACAGTAATATACAGTGATAACACTATCTCATTGATTATTATGTTGACGTCTGTTCAGTGGCTTTAAATCTGATCCCAGGCGTTTTTCAAGCCAGTGAGGTTCACAGTTTGAGAGCTGTTTGCACAATCACCAGCTCTGCAATGATGCAATACACCATCAAGCATGTGCAAGGCAGGAAATACTTGGCCCACTTTTCCTTTTCAGCTGAGCCCCCCCCACCCCTGTTGTGCATTTGCAGTCTCAAGTCCACACAGTTTCACAAGCCTTGTTAAGCAGTAATCATTACAGGTGACATGCAGCTGACTCCAGCGCATGTGGCACAGTGCCCTGATTTCCCACTGTGCCGCTGCATAAAAGAAAATACCAAGTGAGATGAGGACAACGAGGTCACCTCAGCTGAACACGCACCGCTCTCGCTCTTCTTGACCATCCGGCGGCAGAGAGCGGTGACTCATGCTTTCCCCCAGCCGACGGCCACATGTTAGAACCAGGATTCCTGATTCATGAGCTCGGCCCGGTACTACGGCCAAACCCTGTGCAATGTTAGTGTTGGTCATCTTCTCGCTCAAGTGCAGGAGCAGGGGTGCTGCTTTTTTCACTTCCTTGTTTGCTGTGGACGTTGCAGGCTAAATGATACCGATGATACATAAATGTGCCTACTTGATGCCAAAACAAATATTCTATCAGTCACTCAAGTGATGCAAAAACTCCTAATGTATTTGTAGGGTAGGGTGATTGCAGCAACTGCATGCATGTTATCACCCTTTCTCCCAGAAAATGTGTGAAAGATATCAGCTTGTTTGCTATGGGAAAGTGTTTTTGCTTTGCAACCAATAATGACACCAGGTTGTGTGCGTGGTAAACCACAGAGAGGCAGCTACTGTTGATATCCTGTTAGTGCACCAGGGTGATGGAGTCCAGCATTCACACGAGTTCACCACTTCCTGATGAGTTAATGGCCCTCGGCTTTATTTCCTTTGCAGTTTCCTGCAATTCCTTGTAGATCAAAGGTGATAGCACGCTGTGGTCGACTCCAACCCTCTCTCAAGCTTTCACATTTTAAAAGCAGAGGTTTTATCAGCAAAAACCCATCTTTTATAGCTGGGCACTATGCTCCTGTTGATGGTTTGAACATGTCAACACTTGTTAAGTTTCACAGTCACCACGTTTGATATTTTAAAATTGATTGCATGTTGCAGTTGCTTCCTTGAGGTCACCGCAGTGTTAATGGTGCTTAGTGTTGGTAATATGTGACTGGTGCAAAATTGGAAGGATACAAATAGAAAAAGGTGCCGTGTACATAAAGAGACGGCAGCGAAGTTGTCCACTTGGAAAGACGAGAAGATCTGAGAACTTATGGTGATAAGTCTGCTGAAATCAGTCAGAAAGTGTGCAACTGTTTCTAGGTCAACTGGGGACACGTGAAATAAAATCATAAAATACTATGGTTGTACTACAAAAAAACGTTTTAAATAACAAACTCTTAGTTACCCTCCGCCTCATTTTCCATTATTTAACCACTGAAATGATCTGTGCTGCACGAGCCTCAGTAACATGCTGCAGTTTCTCCAACTCTAAACATCCCTTGGTGTCGGTCCAGGTTTCTCTGGATTGGGGCTCTGGTATGCTACAGAGGAATGCATGTGTGCTGGTGCCTGTGGTTTGGCTGTTGCAGGACGGTCGGGGGTAGTAGTGTGAGTGACACTGTCACAGCAAAAATGCAAGACTGCAACAATCCTCACTGTCCGTGCAAGCAGTTGGTGTTCAGTTTAAGTTTTGACCTCATGCTGACACAAAACAGGAATACACTCCATTATTCTGACTTGGGATTGTTCACTGGCTCTGAATTACAGCTTAAATACTCATTGTTGCATTTACAAAACGTCAGTGCAGCTGCAGTTGTAAAACATTTAATTATAACAAGAGTTTTGTTATAGATCACTACTTTTACATCGTCCAAGATACATTTCATCACATTCAAGACGTCTTCTCATTTTACATTTGTGCTTTAAATTTTCTAAACGAAAGTGACTCATGAACTAGACATGTAGGATAACTTCTGAATCATGCTTGAACATGCAAGCAGGTATACTTGGGCTGATCTAGACAAAAGATGATCAATGTGGAAAGAATTATGTTTTGGTAATGGTTCCTATGTTGCAATGCGAGAGAGATTCAAAATTCTCACAGTATCAGAAACATTCTTTGTAGCTGTTATCATTGGACCGCCTACGTCAGTCCTGATTTTGTACCCTGGTTTATTAGATCCATGTCCCAGTGTGGTTTTTAATAAACTTTTAAAAACTCTGTGTGTGCCAGAAGAGAAAGGGTGAACCTGCTCTAACTCTGTATCTTTTCTCTGTCTCTAGCTGTGTGCAGGTAGAAGAGCATCATGCCGTGGATATCGATGTTTACCACTGTCCCAACTGTGATGTCGTACACGGACCCTCCCTGAGTGAGTAATGCTTTCTCTCATTCGTGGCACTTCTCTGCTTTTTGTTTGGGGTTAGTGGGTCCCTCCCTCTTCCCCCCCAGTCCCGACATGCATCTCATTCATCAAACACTGTCCTCTGATTCTCTGCCTTACATTTACATGTCTAACCTTCTTGTCATTCAGTATGTCACCTCCCACCCCCGTCTCCCTGTATGTTGGGACTGGTCCCAGGGGAAAAGGTTTTTCTCTGTAGTGATAGTCAAGTCTGAGTTTTTCTAGAGGGGGAGGGGAATGGGTTAACCTCTGAGAGCCAGAGGGCAGACATTAACAGGCTAATTGAATGGCGCTGTAATCCCTGCACTTTGATGGGACAGGCCCCTCTATCTCCATCTCTCTGCACAGGGGTTCGAGCAGTGAATAAACGTCCTCACAAAAAGTGGCGATGACGTGCATAATTCACCACTTTGTTGTTTGAAGAGGGCGGTGACATGAGAACCAAAACAACCCTGTGAAACTCTTGTGTCTCTTGTTTTTATTGCAGTGAAAAGGCGAAACAACTGGCACAGGCACGATTACACAGAGGCAGACAATGGATCGAAGCCGGTTCAAGCTGGCACCTCAGTGTTCATCAAGGAGCTGCAGAACAGAACCTTTGCCAGGTAGATATGAAGTTGGACACATGCACAGACTTGACAGCTGTGCTGAAGTCATCCACATAAAACAACGAATCCACCTGATGTCTATAACATTTTAAATATTAGTGACATATAAATATACACTTAAATGTTGCACATTGTTGCCCAATGTTCCCTCTATACATTTAAAGCATGAATTGCACTCCAGACATTTTCCTTAAATTCTCCTGAGGGGTTGTATGTGAGAATGCAAAAGTCAGTTGCTGCGGCGTGTCTCTGAGGTTTTTCCTGCCTGCCCCCTAGTTAAAGCTCCAGAGAATGTCTGCATGCATTTTAATACCTGGTGTGAACAGACAAACTTAGTTGTCTGTCAGGCCACTTGTGGTCAGATGTCTCAGGACGGATGTTAATACCAAAGTTTGCTGAACATGTCACAATCTATTTCCAGTGGTGAGGAGATTATGATGAAGATGAAAGGCGAGCAGGTGACACCCAGGTACCTGGAGAGACACGGCTTCAACTACCCCATCCAGGTCACCGAGATGGAGGGTCTGGGACTCAAACTACCGGCCCCTACTTTTTCAGTCAAAGATGTGGAGCAGTATGTTGGTAAGGAAATTTCATAAAACACTTCAATGTTTATCCTCTGGGGAAGGATGTGGGCTCTGTGATTGGCATACACGGCAGCATCGGTCTGCTGGAAAGCTAATGATGGCTAAGTGGCCATCGCTGAGCAGGCGCCATCTGTGTGTCAATACGAACAGGTTTCCAGGTTCATGGGGTTTCAACCCACTTATCAGGCATCAGACGATGGCTGAATGAGCTCTAAATGACTGACGGCTTAGCTTTCACTGCCCTCTCCGTGACCACCGCGCTTCCTCACCGAAACAGCTTGCCACTTCCCAGCTCCTGTTACAAGCCCATTACCAAGCCCACTGGTGTTTTTATCATTAAGTTCAGATTACAGGCTCCCTCTCTCACTTTATCTCTCTCTCCCATGCCCTATTGAGCATTAAGCCCAGGCACAGGTGTTGTGACCAGGGACTGAGTGTCTGGTTACGGTTCTTACAGTTGGAAGACAATGGGACAAGAGGAGTGAACGCTGATGTCCTCTGTGACTCACTCAGATCTAATGCTGTTGTGTAGTCTGCTCAGTGTGTGGTCAGTGGTTTGATCTAGTGCTCGAACTAATGAACCTCAGTGGGAGCTGCATAAATACAGCTTGATGCAGACACTGCTCACATTGGTTTGTTTTAGTTTCATTTACTCATGGTTTTTATATATGTACACGGTCTATTAAATGCATTACACACTGAAATAGGAGCAATTTATAGAGACAAGAAAGTCTTGCAAATCACCATTCTAATATAATAATATTAAATCCTATAATACCATGATAATAATTGATGAATAAAAGTCTTGCATCGTCAAGAATTAGCATGTTGATATTCATTATTAAGTCTTGAATTTAAAGAGATTAAAATTTGTTTCTGTCATAATTATTTTTGTACGACCTTGATACGTAAACAGATGATTAACGAGTAAGTCATGCGTAGAGTGAAGCGTCTCTAGTTTATGCATATTGACAAAGACGTATTTGCTACAATTACCTTAATTAATTACCTTAACATGACTGGGTGTAGTAATATATCACAGTGATTATGGACATCAGGCAGCTCAGAGCCCTTTCAGCTTTGGATTCCTTTACGTTTATGAAAAGTTTTCTTCTTGCCGTTGTGTTTGTGAGGCTGCTGTTTGAGCGTTGTGTTTTTTCCTTTCCTCCTTCACTGTGACTGACTGCCTCAAGTCCAGCTGTTCTCTGTCATCAGACGCTGGCCAGCTGGGTTTCAGAGGTGTCTGCAAGTGCATGTGAGTGTGTGTGTGTGTGTGTGTGTGGGAGAGAAAGAGAGAGAACATGCAAAGGGGTTATAAAAAAAAAAAAGGTGTGTGGGAGGGGGTGTTGGGGAAAATACAACAACCAGCTGTCTTGCTCCACACACTGCACCCCGCTCCTACTTCCGGCCCCATGTGTCACCCGAGTGTGATTTATAGTGTCTCAACTGTGTGCTACGACTCTCTGTCGTCTTTTTTCTTTTCCTCTCTAGCATCTGTGTTTTGTCTTAAACGTGTACACACACCACGTACACACTGTTTCATCTCTGCATATATTTCCCTCTGCGCCCAAATGTGCATTAAACGCAGCAGACCTCTCACCTCCACCCACTGCACCCCTCAGGCACTGGTGGCCTTGGGAAAAATTGTCTATTTTGTCTCTCAGTACGACCCCCTCCCCACCCCCCCGCTCTGCCATATTGGCCAGTGCCAGTTTACCTCAGGGCTTGATCTGTGAAAGCACATGGAGATGCCAGGAGGTCGCTGACCCCAGTGAACCCTACACCCACTCAGTCACTAACTACAGAACTTCTCTGTCTGATATCTCCTGTCCAGGTGCCGACAAAATCATCGATGTGATAGATGTGGCTCGGCAAGCGGACAGCAAGATGAAGCTCAGCGAGTTCATCAAGTATTTCACCAAGTCCCATCGACTCAAGGTGCTCAACCTCATCAGCCTGGAGTTCTCTGACTCTAAGTAAGTGATCCTGTGTTTTATTCCATCTGCTCAATCTCGTGTGTTTTTTTCTACTGTTCATCTGGCTCAGAAACATAAATCTTATTTACGTTGTTGGCAACCATTTTAAATATGGGACCTCGTGGCTTGGAGAAAAAAAAAAAAAAACACAATGCCGCCATGATTGATAACTTTGAACTCAACCTTCTAAACCTTCCTATGGTTTCACTTCCTGCAGGATGTCTGAGTTGGTGGAAGTTCCTGACGTGGCACAGAAAATGTCCTGGGTGGAGAACTACTGGCCGGATGACTCCTTTTTCCCCAAGCCCTTTGTCCAGAAGTACTGCCTTATGGGGGTCAAGGACAGCTACACAGACTTCCACATAGACTTTGGAGGCACCTCCGTCTGGTACCATGTTCTCTGGGTGAGTGTGCTCTTTGGAAGTCAGTGTGAATGTTTGTCCTGAAAAAAACATGTTCCAGGGCAGAGAGACTTTGTTTGTTGCCTGTTGTTAAATCACAGGGGAAGTTGCCCTCACATTAGTCAAGCTCAGTGAGCTGTAGTGTATTTGCATATACTGTGGTATTTAGGGACGGCAGTCACAGCTGATTGGACAGCACAAGCTTCTCACACCATGAAGCTCTGCTGTTTCATTCCTCATGATCTCACTGTCTAGTCCAGAAACTGTAGCAGACATGAATTTCAGATGGGATGTGGGTGTTGAGAACAGCAGCATCGTCACAGCTGCCACGCTCAAACACACAACATCGGTGTCATCCTCCTCCTCCTCCTCCTCCTCTGTTCTTCAGGGTGAAAAGGTCTTCTACTTGATCAAGCCCACTCCTGCCAACCTTGCACTATATGAGGCATGGAGCTCCTCGCCCAATCAGAGTGAAGTGTTCTTTGGGGACAAAGTGGAGAAGTGCTACAAGTGCATCGTATCCCAAGGAACCACCCTGCTCATCCCTACAGGTCTGTAATCATCTTTTAGGCATGCATGAAGTGTCTGACATGTTTGTATTTGACTCTTTGTAATGAGTACACTTCTTGTTCTGACTCATGGGGACCTTTTACACTGTGGTCCAGTTCATTTGCTTCTGAGCGAAAGGAATAAATTTTGCATAAATATAAACTCTGCTACGTATATTATCGGCCCCTGAACAATTAGCTCCAAACAGATGGATTCAATTCATGCTCAATTCACATATATTATGATAAAGTAATTCAACCGGCACAAGGCAAATACACCAGAGCCTGTTTAACTGAACCAAACAGGTCTTATATAAAAATACCCTTTAGAGTCTTGTATAATACTTAGTGGTGTCCATGCACAATCAATTTCACACACTCGGACAAACAGCTATTTGCGTCACCATCATTTTCTTGCTCTTCACAGGTGATATGTTTGTCTGCCGTTGTTTGTCTTTTCACATAAGTTCAAACGTTAAAATTATTGTTTCCCACGACTCCTGCCAGGAAAATACAGGCTTCCTTAAAGACCTCTATCATTTTCAAGGGAAAATAACAGAGAGAGGGAATTTCTCTCAGAGTGACAACCCAAACAGTTCTTGATGATCATAATTACGATGGAAAAATGAAGAGAAATAGAGCTGGGGTTTAATACATTCAAAGAAGGAAGGAGGCTGTAGATGACGGCTTCCTCCTGCACGTGTCTTTACAAACTCACATCAATTGTGTTCAGAGGGTAAAAAGATGTTTGAGTTTCATGTCACTGAAGCAGTTGAAATCACGTGTTTCGGTTTACAGCACATCGACATCGATGTCGACCCTTATCACTGAAAGTGCGGAACATTCAGGCTAGTGGTGGTGCCTGGGTAGAGCATGCAGGAGGCAGGACGTGACATATAAATTCTGCAGACATTTTCTGGACATTTTACGAGGGAGTCACAGCAAAGATTCTGCAAAAAGTCTGGAGCAACTGACTTGGACATTTGCGTTTTGTGTCTGAAAGTAGCTGAACAGAATATGATGTGGTTTCATTCATTGAAGTGAAGCGAACACGTCTGTAGTCATACGATTGTTCATCCTTCAGCCTCTCAATGGACTTTTCTAAGCCGATGGAGTTCCTTCACTCCCCCCACCCCTCTCCCAGAAAAAGACAAAGCTCAGTTCAGCCCGTCAACTGCTGGACGTCCTCAATCAGTCTTCCAACCATCGCTTCTCAGCAGGTCGAAGCAGCTTTGTAAAAGAGCGTTTTTGGCAGAGAGGGTGTGGAGAGGTGGGAATTAAGTGGGGGTCAGAGAGCACAGTAGGTCAGTCAACCGGTGCATTATCAGGCCTGTCTATCAGCCTTACACCAACCCCTCCCCGCTGCACACTCGGTTCTCCCGCTCTGTGTTGGATAAAGAACGATGTTTATCTGAGGGGAGGCTCGTTATTTTAATAGACTGCATTCTCTCTTTCTTGGTCCGACGTTGGGAGGAGAAGAAGTTTGTTTTTGTACGTACACATCAGGGTTCATCTTCAGACATTATATCTTATATTATAACACATTGACTCAGATTCAGCCTGATGAAGTTTTATGGTGATTTTCAGCTGATATCTCTTTAATTATTGTGTCTGTGTAGACACTGTGTTAACGTCTGTGCTCTGTCGCCCCCTGCAGGCTGGATCCATGCTGTTCTCACCTCTCAGGATTGCATGGCTTTTGGAGGGAACTTCCTTCATAACCTCAACATTGGCATGCAGCTCAGGTGAACGCCTCAGATGACACTGATGAACCTTGAGTCATGTTTGATTGCAGAAGCTCTTGTGCCTGTTGCTTTTTCACTGAACTCTTTTGCGCCTCATGTGTTATGTTAGGTGTTATGAAATGGAGCGTCGTCTGAAAACGCCAGACCTCTTTAAGTTTCCGTACTTTGAGGCCATCTCTTGGTATGTGGCCAAGAACCTGCTGGAAATGCTAAAAGGTGAGAGACAAATGTTTGTTTTATACGTGAGACCTCTCAGAAAATAGATAGGAGATAGATTTTAAAGCAGTGGGTGATGGAGTTTATCGTCTCTGGATAAAATACCGCTCCCCACCGATCAATTACACATTTAAAAGCAGAGACACATTAAATCAAACACGTTCAAAAAACAACAGTGGGGGTAATAAAGAAGCTGCTCATGTGACTGAAATCCCAATATTGTGATAGCTTTAGTGGTTATACAATAATAGTCATCATCATGGGAATAACATTTTCTTATGGTTCTGTCTTTGAATGTTGCATCTCTGAGTTACATCATTTTTTTTTCCTCAGAGCTCCGTGAGGACAACTGTCCACCACCAACCTACCTGGTGGAGGGAGTCAAGGCTTTAATCAGTGCACTGAAGACCTGGTTGAAAAGAGAGGTGAGAATCAGCCTCAGTTTCCTTCAAGGTCATTTCTGTGTTTCCTGCGTTTCAGCCTCCACAGTTCAGGTGGCTTTGAAAACACAGCAGCTGAGTTCCAGCAGGAGACATCACCTGTTGGGTCTTTATCTTCTGGACGTGCGTCAGTGACCAACGACAGACTTCTCTCTGTTCACTTCGATCTGAACGTGGTCTGTTGTGTGTTTTCAGGAGACTGAACCCACCAGTGAGGTACCAGATAACATCAGGCCCAACCATCTCATTAAAGAGCTCACCAAGGAAATCCGCTACTTAGAGGTAAGAGCAGAGTTTGTATAATGGATTTAAGCACCATAGATGATTTTCTACCAGATTCAAAGCGTGTTTTGAATCATTAACACATGAATCCCAAATAATTTTTGACGTTTTATTATATAATGTAGTATATATTCACCCGAATTATATATTTTAACAATTTAAGGGAGTCAGTGTTCAGGCACATTATCGTGTTGTGATATTCAGCTCTTTGGAAAATGTTTTCTACAGATTGTCCTTTAGTTTCAGTGTCAAATTAATAAAACCAAGCAAAACTAGAATGACCTTCAGTTCTATCCTTCAAACAAAAAGTATTGCTTAAAATGAACTTTGGCTTTACACAATATTTTACTAGTTCAGTACAGTATCTGTACAGGTTTAAAATAAAAATGTTTCCTATTGTCAGGCATTAAAGCACCAACCTCGGCAGACACTTGACTCCATGAATGTGTTTTGGAATCAATTTTTCAGGAGGAACCAGTCAGTGTTAGCAAGCCAGTGAAATCTCAGGGAAGCGGGTGCGGACTAGCATCTGGATCGAACGCCTGCCCGGCCACTCGGTCCACGCTGGAGAAGCTGAGCCAGGCCCGGCGGGCGAGGAGAGCTGCCAGGAGGCTGAGGGAGCAGCAGAGGCAGGTGCCCAAAGTGCCCTCCAACCTGGACATCTTAGAGCAGCACACCAGGGAGGTGCTGAGGAGGCTGGAGGTGGGACCGCTCGAGGAGGTGAGGAAAACCAAAAGCTACAGAAAAGTAGCATGGTTTAAATATTGAATGGGTTGTGTTCTGTGACTGACTCTGGTGTGAACTCCTCAGGATCCAGCGTTCTGTGCCAAGGTTCATGGAAAGCTCAACAAGGTGTCAACTGCATCGGCCATTGCTGCTGCTGCGGAGTCTTTAGAGGACAACCACCTCCGGCTGATGCTGGTCAACGGCAGAATCATCAGGTGAGAGCTCAATTCTCTCTGGTCAACGCAGCAACATTTGCTCCACTTATCAATGAAGGCTCAGTGGTCATGTGCAGTTTTTTGATAGCAGAAAAATGGAAAGTCTTATCTGTGCATTAAGAATAAGCGTGAGGGTATTTAGAAAAGAAATGTGTAAAACTTCAAGCAAAATGAAAAAATCCAAGACCACATTTAATTAACTACAGTAAATAACAATAGTGTTTAGGAAATATTGAGCTTTGTTTCCTCCACAGGAACTAAAAGCTGTCATGGTCCAAAATGTGTTGGTCCTACAAGAAAGATTTCTGATTTTATATTTCATTTGGAAAACATTTTGTGCTTCAGCTTTTAAAAGATAATATATGAACAACATGTATTATTATATATTAATCAGGAAAGTTACGCTTCCACTTAGCAGCCAAGAAGTAACGCCTGC
Organism: Paralichthys olivaceus; assembly: GCF_024713975.1. Lineage (NCBI taxonomy): Eukaryota > Metazoa > Chordata > Actinopteri > Pleuronectiformes > Paralichthyidae > Paralichthys > Paralichthys olivaceus. Next base: position 4,512,282 of record NC_091115.1, read on the forward strand.
ATTAACACTTCATTCACTTCCAGGTGCTTTAATTGAGAAAGTGTTTTTAAATTAAACACATATTAAACAAATCACATACGATGAATGTCAAAAAGTGTTGAGACACCACATCCTGTGTCTTCATCTTTCTGCTGGTTCACAGTTCAGGTTCAGAGTCCAGCGAAATGTGTTTTATTTTAATCATTAAAACGTGTTGGTTTGTTTGTGCAGAGATTTGAGGCGACCGAGCAGCAGCCCGGTGAAGACGGAGGGTGAGCGGTCATCTGTTGGCCAGTGTCCACCAAAGAGTTGTGTGGATGTGAAGTCGGAGCGGACGCAGGACGGCCAAGAGGAGCACAGCATGGACGAGAAACACTCGCTCCTCGGTGAGTCATCGCTTATTAAAATCATCTCTAATCAGAAACCATGTGAAATAATTGTCAGGAGCTTCAACTGATTGTGCCTCGTCGTGTTTTCCAGCGGCTCTGGAGCGGGTGAAGACTGAACTCAGGGAAGAAGTCTCAGGAGACTCAAGTGTTTCAGATGTGGAGTCAGACAGTGACTCTCCCACAGAGGTGAATGATGAGCAGGATTTTATATCACACTTTGTGAGAGGACAGAGAACCACAGTCAATACTGAGCTAACTAACAGCACTGGCAGTTGAACAGTAAACTTATAAAGCTTCAGGTCAAACATGTTCAAATGTTTTGCTTGTTTGGAGCCTAGTTTTATAGATTTACGTCTTTTAATGAAAGTATTTTGTTTGCTAAATCATCTTTCTTTGTCAATGCAGCGTAAAGCATCATCGTCATCGTCGTCGTCGTCATCGTCGTCCTCCTCTTCTGACGAGGATTCAGAGAGTTCCCAGGGGGAGGAAGAGGAGGAGAGGAGCTCATCGCAGCAGAAAGGCTCAGGGCACGTCATAGAGCTGGACCCTTCAGGCCAGAAACTCAGGCACAAACACAAACCACTCAAACGGTGAGAAACGCATGCAGAGATGTTGAAAATGTTCCCATCAGGGCACCTGTCAAAGCTTGAACATTAAATAAGTGGTTGTGACGTCTTCCTCCTGCAGAGACCGTCCTACCTCACCCAGCACAGAAGAGGCCATTCAGGGGATGCTGTCCATGGCTGGCCTGCTGTGCTCCTCCAAGCCGGAGAAGGTGGCCTCGACCCAAGAGCCCTGGTGGTCCAGCCCGAGCCAGTGCTCGCGGATGGAGCAGAGGGAGCCGGTGCAGCACCAGCGCCTCCTGCAGGGGGACAAGAGCCCTATGGACAGCCAGGGCAACAGCAGCAGCGAGGCCTGGGACAATCAGGGGCTCCCCAGCCCCCTCAGTCGAAGCCACGCCACCAGCCCAGAGACGGACTTCCAGTACTGTGACCCCTCCATGTCTCCTCCGCTGCACCCTTCCAAGAGACACGCCCCCAACCCTCCACCAATCAGCAATCAGGCCACGAAAGGTTTTTAACTTTTTTTTTCTCTCTTGTTGAAATATAAAAAACATGATACTTATCGACTGAAAGAGGAAAAGTTTCAGCTTAAAGAATGTTTGACTGAGCGACAGCGCCCTCTGCTGCCACAGTGGTTTTTATGTAGAGGAAACACAAAGTCCATCGATGTGTTGAGCTCTGACTGAAACATAACTGAACCGTGAATATTACCCATAATCCCCTTCTTCCTGAACCAGAAGAAAAAATCCCCCAAACTCTTTTTAGAATTCTTCATATTTCAACGTTTGCTGCTGAATATTGGAGATAAACTCTGGTTTTTAATGACTTCTTAGTATTTTTAACTGATTTATAGTTTGGAATCATTTTTAAACTCCCTGAACCTGATTCAGATAACGACTCTGTCAGTCCCACACTTCTCACAGGAGATCGAACCCACGCACCAAAGTTGCATAGAAGGGACGTTCAGGGGGGAGTGGTGGGTTTAAAGAGGAAAAATGTTTCTTATTCAAAATCAATTAACCATCAAACTCATTTTAATGAAGCTGCTGTTTTAGGGTTAAACGAGTGTTGATTTAAACATACGAGCAGGATCTCAGGTCTGGGAGACGGTCGTGACGCAGCCATCTTCACTCTGTTCTTCTCCGGTAATAAAATCGATCTCCTCTGATTCTTCTTTTCCAGGCAAGCGGCCCAAAAAAGGAATGGCTACAGCCAAGCAGAGACTGGGAAAGATCCTGAAACTCAACAGACACAGTCGTGTGTTTGTGTAACACTTCAAAAACAGAACACAGGCGAAAAAATGAAAAAAAAGAAGCTGGGGATGAATTCTCCACGAAAAACAAAAAAGAATCTTCTGTGTATTTGTTACTGGACACTTCTGTGCTGTAGAAAACACGAGGGGGAGGGGGCTCACCGCACTGTGCATGCTTAGGAGACAGGGTATTGGATTTGAAAAAAAAGCAAGTGCACGACGTCACTACAAGCACACTAAGAACAAAACTGAAAAAAGGAGCGAAGACGAGCATGTTGTGAAATTTTCTGCTGCAGGGAAAAAAAAACCCGTCGGACTGAAGCTCCCGGGGGCATGAGACCGAAGTCGACCACACGACTAAAAGACATTTGCCTCGTCGGGGAGACGGCGACACATCTACTGCTTCCGATGCCACGATCCATCCGCGTCACGTTTGCTAGAAAACTCTCCAGAGAACCCCCCCTCCCCCTCCCCTCCCTGAGATCCCGTCACTTGCTTCACGGCTTTCAGCGAACAGGACGACGGAGCAGCAGGTGAAACAACGTGTTTCTTTTTTTATTTCGTTTTTTGCTCTGCCGGGAAAACGAGGTGCTAAAAGAGGAGAAGGTGAACTGAAATTTCAAAATGGTGCTTATTTGTTTGAACTTTTCTCCACTCATGCTCGTCACTTCCTGCCCTCTCCCCCCCGACTCCACTTTTTTTAATCTCAATCACACCAGCAATAATGACGTAGAGGAGAAAGGTGAGCGAGAGGCAGTCTCTGATTATTGAGTAGAAGGGAGTCTTGTCTTTCTGGGTAATTATTGCTGAAGGGAAGTCGCTCCGAGCGCTGCCTCCTAGTGAAATAGTTTCGAATAGGAATTCCGAGTCGTCGAACAGAAAAACGACTCGCATGTTATCCTCCTTAATTTATTTCTCGTTTTATCTGTGATGGTTTTTTTAACGTGTTATTTTTATGGAATTCTGAATGATGTATTTATTAATTGAAAGAGATGATTTTATTTTATTTTCATCCTGAAACCTCGGCTCATTCCGAGGTTTTTTTTTTCTTAACTTTTTTTTTTTTTTATCTTTAACATACTTTTTTGTAAATGTGGATGTTTTTAGAGTTCATGTGATCATCTGTTGAGTAGCAGTTTACAAACAAAATCTTGAATCACCTTTCTAGTCATCACAACCCTGTTTTTTCTTCCTCCCCTGCTGTCTGGTCGAGTAGATCCTGTGTTGATTCTCGTCTCTTACGCTTTGGGCGATGTGCGAATATAGTTTTGGTTTAGAACATCGACACCTGAGCTTTTTCCAACTAGTGCCACTTATCATTTAGCAAAAAACAAACAAGTATTCTGAGCCACTGTGGTCGATCCAAAGTAGTTGATGTATTCAGAAGTGAAACTTTGAGGAACTTCAACAGGATGAGTGAGTTTTTTAAAAAGTAATACCAGTGCTGATGTGTTGTGTGTTTTGCTTGAGGTGCGCTGTTCTTCACTCTCAGGGATTGATGCCATGGACATAACTTTTGATGAACCACCAGCCAGGTCGTTTAAGCAGACAGGATGTTCTCAACACTTCGGCTTCTCTTTCTGCGGTCGCTAAGCTTTGCTTGTTTTTAAAAAAAAGATTTCACGATTGTGGTTTTCTAGTTGTGAGGACGAGCCGTCAGTCATTACGACTTCTGTTAACGTGAATTTGGTTTTGTCCCCTCAGCTCAGTGTTTGATACGTTGACTCTGAATTACTTTCCTCATGTAAATGACACCGAACTGTTGCCAAGTAGCTTTAACTCGTTTAACAGCGTGAGACTTTTCAAAGCTTTGCTCAGGTTGAACTTGTCGTGCACGTGACTCGCGAGTGACCGTTCGCTCGGCCCTGATGGTGTTTCACAGAATCCCAAAACAAACCGATCTCCTCCGCTGTTTTCTGACACTACACTTGAACCTTTGAACTCTTTGCATGTTAAGTCATTTTTAAAAAAAACACGAGCTGGCCCGCAGGCAGGGTTTCTTATAAGCTGTAGTTTTCATCGCACAGGATCTGTCCCCTTCTTTTTGCTTTTATATGCAGCTCTCTCTCTCTCTCACTCAGCATTTGTGTTTATGTGCGTTGGTTTTTTCCAGATTTAAATGGCTTATGATTTAAAATATACAAACACTGGCTAACTGTGACACTGTTAATGCATTTTTTTTTTTTTTTTGCATTTCAAAAATTGCGTGTAAATAAAAAAATAATGAAATAACACGCTTGTCTTTTCTTCAATCTAGCTTTTCAATTTGAGTTTGTTGTATAGTTAATGTTTACACGTTTCTACCACAATCACAGACGTTAAAACGCAGTTTAACTTAAAGAACTTTATTAATCTATGTACAACAGTGACTATCAGAATAATCTGAAGACTGGCACAGCACCGTGAATCTCCCCTGATCTACAAAAAACAAAACACAATGTCACATAGTGGTAGGTACGCCTTTCTTTAACCTAGAATGATATATATATATATATAAATTCTTTATGTTTACATCGTAGTGTGAGTTCGTTTCTACTTAACAAGCCCTTGATGAGTAAGAGTAAGAGCTCACCTTATTCTTCATCGTCTGGTGGGATTCCGAGCTCTTCATCGGTCCATTCAGAGGCATCAGGCCAGGGGAAGTGACCCTGCAGGAGAGAGAACAACCGTCAACATCAGGAATAATCAACAGATTAATCAAAAGTTAGTAGCTGCCTAAAAAATATATCTACAATCCAAGTTGTAGCTACATTTTAACTTTTAAAGACCCAGGAAGATTTTACTTGCTTTTATTTCATCATGCCTCGACTATTCTAACAGCCTTTTTACTTCCAACCCCTAAACTCTAATGATCGACTCCAGACTTTAGAAGTCAGCTGCCAGGATTTTAACCAGAACCAAAAACATGAGCACATCCCTTCTGTTCTAGCGTCTTCACACTGGCTCCCTGTATGTTATGGAATTGACTTTAAGATTTTACTGATTACTCTTAAAGCTCTCCATGGATTTTCTCCCGGCTACATATCAGATCTTTTAGGTTTTTTTTTACGAGCCGTCACGTACATTGAGACACCAGATTAAAAACTAAAGAAGACAGAGTGTTTGCTGTGAGGGCCCCAACACCTCTGGAGGAAATCAGGTGAGCTGGGTCAGTGATCTCTTCTGAATCCTTTGTTAAAACACACCTTTCTTGATTTGAATTATTTTTTATTGAATTGAATTCTTTTTTATTGAATTGAATTCTTTTTTTTAATTAATTTTAAATGATCCACTGAAAGCATCTGTTTGGCTCAGTGATCTGATTATTTTCCTGAAATTAGAAAAGATTAAATATTTCACCAGAGGATCAATTAAAAAGCTCCATACGATATGAGACCCCTTAATTCTTTATTTTGAAAGACTCAACACTCTCCCATAACTCCTAGGACCCTGATGGTTTTTTATTTTGTTTTTAGATAAGACCCTGTGTGCTATAAATACAGGTTGAAGATCCCCCTCTAATTTTAATTTTTTTTAAATTTCTATTCATTTAATTTACATTTATTTATTTGTAATATTATTATTTATTTATTTTTCCTCTACTAGGCAGTAAATGGGTGGGAGGGACCTGTTTGTTTAAAATAAGTAAGAAAAAGAACTCACGAAGACTTCGTATCTATATCATCCTGTTTTGTTCTCTCTTTCTTTATATCGCACGTTATTGTGACTGTCAGCGACAGAAACAAAACAACATTCTAGACACTAGCCTTTTTCCTTATGACGAGACCTTGGCCTTCTAAAACATAGAGATACTACCACTGCTGTGCCAGGTACAAAAAAACTAATCCAACAATCTAAGCTTTACCATCCCAACCATCTCTTTTTCTATCAGTTAAAAAAATAATAATAATTGTATGTGTTTTAGAGCCCTTCAAAATAATAATATAACAATATATTTTATGTATACAGCACATTTCATACATGTAAATGGGCTCAAAGTGCTTTACTCTTTACTGTGACACCGTTCTATATAAATAGATTTGACCTCACCCTCTCCTTCTAAACATGAAAAACAACCTTTGGTAGTTTTCATTAAAACTCAAAAGCTGTTTAGTCTGTCAGTTTAGAAGATCCTCTCGATGTAAATATAAAGTACTTATATATATATATATATAAAGTATTTATATATAAAGGGTAAATCTGAGGTAAAGAAAACTACAATTCGTACAATTTAGATGAAACGAACTAATGACAACATCCTGAGGATTATTCTCCATTACATTTCTTTCACCTGAATCTCACTGTCTCACCTGGACGAGACAGAACGAAAGTTATTCTGCTGCACTTTGTTCTTCAGACCGTGAATAGAGACGTGAGTTCGTTTGGAAAGACACCCTGAGACTCAGTGTGGTGTTCACTCACCAGGACCGCGTCCGCGTCGTGCCAGCAGTGCCACAGGATCCAGAACCACATGGCTCCGCTGAGCAGCTCCGACTGGAAGCGCTGGTTCTTGGTCAGTTGCGGATATTGTCTGTACTGCGGCTCGATGTGAGGCCCCCCGCTGCCCCTGAGGAGTTCAGACACGGTTCACGTAAACATTCACACACATCGTTGTTTTCTGTCATGTAGCAGACGTGTTAGCATGTTGTTGTTGCTACAGCAGCTAGCGCACAGCCCCGGGGGATGGAGACTTACTTTCGGATGCTGGCTCTCTGAGGCCCGCGGCGGAGCAGCCGGGAGCTCATCCGCAGAAGTCCCAGCGTCCTTTGCAACGAAGACATGTTGGACTGAACGGCCGCCGCTGCTCTGACGCTCCGGAGCTTCTGGTTTCTGTGTTTCTGCCCGAGACGACGTCGAAAAGTCACCTTCTCCACGAACCACCTCCCAACAACGACGCTTGCGATTGGACAGAGAGACGAGACCGACGTTCTTCCGTCAACAAGGGGAGGCGTCGGTAAACCACAGCGCCCCCTAGCACCCAGGCGAAACACAGACAGACAGACAGAGACAGACAGAGATAGAGAAAGATAGAGAGGGATAGAGAGACAGAGAGAGATAGAGAGAGACAGAGAGACAGAGAGAGACAGAGAGACAGAGAGAGATAGAGAGACAGGGAGAGATAGAGAGACAGGGAGAGATAGAGAGAGACAGAGAGAGATAGAGAGAGAAATCAAAGTGTTTCCGTAACAAAAATTTACTTTCTCCAGATTTTCTGAAACCTTGAGCCTCAGTTTTACAGCCTCACTCAGGATCCGCTTTGCGTAACTTTGATTAATCATACTATGGATGATGATATATATTATTCTTACTCTATTATCACAGTTTCACATGTTTTCTAAGTGAATGTTGAGGATAACTTTTTTGCCTGTGCTCTCTGTAATTCGGATTCATTATCTTTTCCTCAAAGAAAGGAAAACAAAACTGCACATTTAAACAGATTTATTACGTTTTTATCACATTTTAAACGGCATACTAACTTATGACTTTTTTTGTCAAAATGTCGCCCGAAATCATCTAAAAAAAAGTAATTGGTAAGCATGCAGTTCAAAATTTTCCAAAAAAGTCATAGGTTAGTATGTCGTTAAAATTTTTACAAAAAAGTCATAGGTTAGTATGTCGTTCAAAATTGCACCAAAAGTCATAGGTTAGTATGTCGTTAAAACTTTTACAAAAAAGTCATAGGTTAGTATGTTGTTCAAAATTTTACAAAAAAAAGTCATAGGTTAGTATATCGTTCCAAATTTTACAAAAAAGTCATAGGTTAGTATGTCGTTCAAATTGCACAAAAAAGTCATAGGTTAGTATGTCGTTCCAAATTTTACCAAAAAAAAGTCATAGGTTAGTATGTCGTTCAAATTGCACAAAAAAGTCATAGGTTAGTATGTCGTTCCAAATTTTACAAAAAAGTCATAGGTTAGTATGTCGTTCACAATTTTACAAAAAAAGTCATAGGTTAGTATGTCGTTCAAAATTGCACAAAAAAGTCATAGGTTAGTATGTCGTTCAAAATTGCATGAAAAGTCATAGGTTAGTATGTCGTTCAAAATTGCACGAAAAGTCATAGGTTAATATGTCGTTCAAAATTTTACAAAAAAAAGTCATAGGTTAGTATGTCGTTCAAATTGCACGAAAAAGTCATAGGTTAGTATGTCGTTCCAAATTTTACCAAAAAAAAGTCATAGGTTAGTATGTCGTTAAAATTTTTACAAAAAAGTCATAGGTTAGTATGTCGTTCAAAATTTTACAAAAAAAAGTCATAGGTTAGTATGTCGTTCAAAATTTTACAAAAAAAAGTCATAGGTTAGTATATCGTTCCAAATTTTACAAAAAAGTCATAGGTTAGTATGTCGTTCAAATTGCACAAAAAAGTCATAGGTTAGTATGTCGTTCCAAATTTTACCAAAAAAAAGTCATAGGTTAGTATGTCGTTCAAATTGCACAAAAAAGTCATAGGTTAGTATGTCGTTCCAAATTTTACAAAAAAGTCATAGGTTAGTATGTCGTTCACAATTTTACAAAAAAAGTCATAGGTTAGTATGTCGTTCAAAATTGCACAAAAAAGTCATAGGTTAGTATGTCGTTCAAAATTGCATGAAAAGTCATAGGTTAGTATGTCGTTCAAAATTGCACGAAAAGTCATAGGTTAATATGTCGTTCAAAATTTTACAAAAAAAAGTCATAGGTTAGTATGTCGTTCAAATTGCACGAAAAAGTCATAGGTTAGTATGTCGTTCCAAATTTTACCAAAAAAAAGTCAGGTTAGTATGTCGTTAAAATTTTTACAAAAAAGTCATAGGTTAGTATGTCGTTCAAAATTTTACAAAAAAAAGTCATAGGTTAGTATGTCGTCAAAATTTTACAAAAAAGTCATAGGTTAGTATGTCGTTCAAAATTGTCCCAAAAAAAAGTCATAGGTTAGTATGTCGTTCAAAATTGTCCCAAAAAAAAGTCATAGGTTAGTATGTCGTTCCAAATTTTACAAAAAAGTCATAGGTTAGTATGTCGTTCAAAATTTTACAAAAAAGTCATAGGTTAGTATGTCGTTCCAAATTTTACAAAAAAGTCATAGGTTAGTATGTCGTTCAAAATTTTACAAAAAAGTCATAGGTTAGTATGTCGTCAAAATTTTACAAAAAAGTCATAGGTTAGTATGTCGTTCAAAATTTTACAAAAAAAGGTCATAGGTTAGTATGTCATTCAAAATTGCACGAAAAGTCATAGGTTAGTATGTCGTTCAAAATTTTACCAAAAAAAAGTCATAGGTTAGTATGTCGTTCTCAATTTTACAAAAAAAGTCATAGGTTAGTATGTCGTTCAAAATTTTACAAAAAAGTCATAGGTTAGTATGTCGTTCAAAATTTTACCAAAAAAAAGTCATAGGTTAGTATGTCGTTCAAAATTGCACGAAAAGTCATAGGTTAGTATGTCGTTAAAATTTTTACAAAAAAAGTCATAGGTTAGTATGTCGTTCAAAATTTTACCAAAAAAAAAGTCATAGGTTAGTATGTCGTTCAAATTGCACAAAAAAGTCATAGGTTAGTATGTCGTTCAAAATTGCACGAAAAGGTCATAGGTTAGTTTGTCGTTCCAAATTTTACCAAAAAAAAGTCATAGGTTAGTATGTCGTTCAAAATTTTACAAAAAAAGTCATAGGTTAGTATGTCGTTCAAAATTTTACAAAAAAAGTCATAGGTTAGTATGTCATTCAAAATTTTACAAAAAAAGTCATAGGTTAGTATGTCGTTCAAAATTGCACGAAAAGTCATAGGTTAGTATGTCGTTAAATTTTTTACAAAAAAGTCATAGGTTAGTATGTCGTTCCAAATTTTACAAAAAAAAAGTCATAGGTTAGTATGTCGTTCAAAATTGCACGAAAAGTCATAGGTTAGTATGTCGTTAAATTTTTTACAAAAAAGTCATAGGTTAGTATGTCGTTCCAAATTTTACAAAAAAAAAGTCATAGGTTAGTATGTCGTTCAAAATTGCACAAAAAGTCATAGGTTAGTATGTCGTTCTCAATTTTACAAAAAAAGTCATAGGTTAGTATGTCGTTCAAAATTTTACAAAAAAGGCATAGGTTAGTATGTCGTTCAAAATTGCACGAAAAGTCATAGGTTAGTATGTCGTTAAAATTTTTACAAAAAAGTCATAGGTTAGTATGTCGTTCAAATTGCACAAAAAAGTCATAGGTTAGTATGTCGTTCCAAATTTTACAAAAAAGTCATAGGTTAGTATGTCGTTCACAATTTTACAAAAAAGTCATAGGTTAGTATGTCGTTCAAAATTTTACAAAAAAGTCATAGGTTAGTATGTCGTTCAAAATTGCATGAAAAGTCATAGGTTAGTATGTCGTTCAAATTGCACGAAAAAGTCATAGGTTAGTATGTCGTTCAAAATTTTACCAAAAAAAAGTCATAGGTTAGTATGTCGTTCAAAATTGCACGAAAAGTCATAGGTTAGTATGTCGTTCAAAATTTTACAAAAAAAGTCATAGGTTAGTATGTCGTTCAAAATTGCACGAAAAGTCATAGGTTAGTATGTCGTTAAATTTTTTACAAAAAAGTCATAGGTTAGTATGTCGTTCAAAATTGCACAAAAAGTCATAGGTTAGTATGTCGTTCTCAATTTTACAAAAAAAGTCATAGGTTAGTATGTCGTTCAAAATTTTACCAAAAAAAAGTCATAGGTTAGTATGTCGTTCACAATTTTACAAAAAAAGTCATAGGTTAGTATGTCGTTCCAAATTTTACAAAAAAGTCATAGGTTAGTATGTCGTTCAAAATTTTACAAAAAAAAAGTCATAGGTTAGTATGTCGTTCAAAATTGCACAAAAAGTCATAGGTTAGTATGTCGTTCTCAATTTTACAAAAAAAGTCATAGGTTAGTATGTCGTTCAAAATTTTACAAAAAAGGCATAGGTTAGTATGTCGTTCAAAATTGCACGAAAAGTCATAGGTTAGTATGTCGTTAAAATTTTTACAAAAAAGTCATAGGTTAGTATGTCGTTAAAATTTTTACAAAAAAAGTCATAGGTTAGTATGTCGTTCAAAATTTTACCAAAAAAAAGTCATAGGTTAGTATGTCGTTCAAATTGCACAAAAAAGTCATAGGTTAGTATGTCGTTCCAAATTTTACAAAAAAGTCATAGGTTAGTATGTCGTTCACAAT